>NC_143436.1:26260000-26575000 GCF_987193195.1 Phasianus colchicus
ATGTGCCATCGCCTGCCACCAGCCCCCCTCCACTTCCCCCCCTTATTTTTTTTCCCCCCTCCCGGAGTCAGGATTTCCCCCAAGTGCCGGAGATCACTAACTCGGATGTTTAATTCATTTCAGAAACACAGGAAAGCAATTTGCCAGCGCCAAGCCCAGGCGATGCTCTGTTTCTCCTCCGCTCTGCCCCGAGGCGGCCGGGCCCGCTGCTCCCCCGGCCGGCCCTGCCCTCTTCCCGCTGCCCGCTGCCGCTGCCCGCCCCACTCCGCCACGTTCCGCGCCGCTCCGCGCAGGGCCGAACCGCGCCGCTCGGGATGAACCGTCGTGTGCCGCTTCCACCGCGCGCACAGCGTTCCGCACACACGTGGGGGCCGGCAGCACCAATTCAGCCCCCCTTCCCCACCCCCTCCACCCTCCCTCCCAAGTACGAGTTTATTCAGAATCCCAGTTGCTCCCCCCTTCATTCTTTATTATTTTCCTTCTCCCCCTCTCCCGCAAGCGGTAAAGGAAGCCCGTTTGCATGGCGCGGCACAAAGTTGATGCTGCGCCGGAATAGAGCCGGGCTTACCTAGTTTGGCGGGGTATGCAAAGTGGGACTGGCCGGATCAATTAGAGAATTATCTATTTATGAAATGTCTGGCTGCAATGAAAAGAGCCGCTACAATTATGAACTGTTGTCTTGACAACTGGGAAGGACTGATTGGATCATTTTATCAGTAGGGTTGCTGATTTCAAAAGCAAGCTGCCGAAAATAGTAAGGGACTCGGGCTGCAGAAAAGGGATTTTTTCTTCTTCGTCTTCGCGAGGAGGGAAAGATGTGTAGGGGGTGGGGAGAGGGAGAAGGGCTTCGCCGGGAAAGGTCCGCGATGCAGATTTACTGGCAAAGAGCCAGAGTTGCTATTGTAAATTTCTCCGCCGGTTTCAATGTCAGCCCGAGCTCCTATTTGAACCCGGAATCAGGGCAAAGGCATTATCACTCTGTCACTTTGTTGCCAGAAGTGTTTTTTTTCTTTTTCTTTTTTTTTTTTTTTCTTTTTTGTTAATATTTTACTGTTACATCTGACAGGATTTCACATTTTCTGTAGCTCGCCTTTAGTACGTTGAACTGCCAGACAGAGAAATTAATACCCTGAGTGACTGTATTTTAATTAAGCAATTTCATGCAAATTACAAATTTTAGATTGCCAAATAATATATTGCACAAAAATTGTAGGCTGGCTGATCTGATATGCATGGAGTATTACTCTTCCAGGCGCTGTGCATACATGGGAAAATGAACAAAAATGCTAATTTCCAATCTACTATGCAAACGGTAAAAGATGCCTATTTAGATACATATGCTTTCCTTAGGAAGGGTAAACACTTCTTTAATTTAATATAGCTGACACTTGAAGATGTGTTTTTCCCTTTTCCAAAGATAATTTTTGCATTGAACAAGTAAATGAGAATTCAAGTAGAAAACATCTTGTTAATGGCGACTAATAAAAACTAATATCGCATGCAATATAATGATATTAAACCTTGTAACTGGTACATAAAGCAAGACCATTCCTATTGTTGCTCCGTCAATGAACATCAAATATGCTCGCATATTAAATATACTCTTTCCGATCGGGGAAATTGTTAACCCTGTGCGGAGCCGGCTGAACAATTACCGAGTGCCCGGCAGGGTCGGGCGCTTCGAGCCACCCGAACGGGCGAGCGCCCCTCTCAGCCCCGGCAAACGAAGGCTGGAGGCGGGCGGCCGCCCCCTGGCCCGCAGCGCGGGGAGCCCGGATCCGTCCGCCGCCTCCTCCCCCGCAGCGCCCCGCAGCGCTCGGGGCGACCACCGGCCGAGCGGCCCCCGGCCGCGGAGCGTCTCCCGCCCGCCCGGCTCCGAGCACCGAGAGCCGCAGCTCCGAGTTTGGGGAGCGCTGCGGGAGCTCCCCGATGTGTTTTGGTTTGATTTTTGTTTTATGTTTTAGTGTTTCGTGGCTCTCCGAGACGGTGGTCCGGGGAAAAAGCGTGCACAAAGGATAAAACTTCGTGCGAACCCCGGGCGTTCTCTCCCGATCCTTTCATCACCGGGGCTGTCGCCTGGGTATAGCCAGCAGGGCTTGCCCCTGGTTCTGCTTCCTGCCTGAACGACTTTATCCCCCAGCAGCGCGGACAAACACCATCGTCTCTGTAGGAGCCAGATGAGGCTGCCCAGATGCTGTACACAATTAACCCGGCCGCACATTTAGCAGTCCTCAGCGCAGTCCCTAGAGTTATCTCTGGGAGTGGGTGGGAATACTTGGAAATCTCGAACATCTCAACCACATTCAGGGGCTGCATAAGCTGAACACAGCAAGACTGATACATAGAGCACTCATTTGAATTTTAACGTACTGTAGTTCATGGTTTTCCCTTTCTACACTTTTTTTTGGGGGGGGAGGGGGAGGAGGAAGAGGGGGAGGGAGTTGGAGAATCAGGATTGCTTTTAAAAAAGCAAAATGCCATAGAGAGTTTATCCCTAGGAGCAGTGTATATCACATGCCTTCTTCCCACCTCCACCCAGAGGGGCAAACAGCGGCTCGGGCTGTGCAGGAGTCCCGTTGCTGGTTCACTGCATGCACACGATTGGCTGTTGGGGGACGCATTATTCCCTGCTAGCAGGGGCCGTGTTCCTTTACAAGACTTCTGCTGCTGCTGTTGCTAAGTTCTTCCTAAATCTGAGTCAGATTTGAGCTCAGTTTCTCTGAGACATGTTCCATGAGAAGAGGATTATTTACCGTAAAGCTCATTCTCTGAAAGTCAGGGAAACAATGAAGGCATCTGAGTAATTCATGTGTGTGTATGTAATGATTTCACACAAAAATTTTACTTGAGATGTCAGTGGAAGTGTCCGTGTGTCTTCAGTTGTTTATGACAAAGATGTAGTCCAGGTTGTTGTAGAGGAGCAAACCTCAGAGGGCCCAGAAACAGAGAAGCATTTTTCCACCTTATAGAATCTGGGCTTAGGGTATAAAGAGATGGTTGGTAAACAGCTGCTGCAAAGCCCTGTTGCACTTTGAGTTACACTGTTAGCCCATTTTAGACTGAAGTTCCTGAAAGCAGCATGCGTCCCTGAATCACCGCATGCTTATGCAGAATTTTTTGGTGATTATTGTCCAAAAGCAATTTCAGTGCTGTGATTCATATACTCTCCTTGCTCGTAAAGCAGTAAAAATTAAACAGAGCTTTCTAAGCAGAATTTTCCATTGACATCAGTGGAGAATCCACTGAAACACTGATGGCATCGTGTGGTCAATGGAAAGTAGGCTATGCATGAACAGAAATATCTGGATAAATTATAGTATTTCCTTTAAAAAAAAAAAAAAAAAGAGGAAGAATGAAAACTTTTGATCTAATTAAGTGATAGCCAAACTTCTCTGCAAATAATGAAATCAAAATGTTTTGGCAGTTCTCTTAGGAAAATAGACAGAAGTAAGTTTTTCTGGGTTGGGTTTTTGTGTGTGTGTGTGTGTTTATTTATTTATTTCTCTTTGCTGTTGTTGTTGATGTTGTTGTTTTGTTTTTTAATCAATAAAACAGTTTCTTTTTTTCAGTCAAATATAACATTCTGGGAATTTCTCCCCCAGCTGTCAGGCAGTTTGCTGGAATGATTTCTGTTTCATTATTCAACCAGCATGACGGTTTTCACTCTTGTGGTATTTGGCAGGGCAAATATTTTCAATACCTGCAACTGACCATCTTATTAACTGTGAAAAATTTCACTTGAACAATAAACAGTGTTCTGCCAAAGAATCACGGTGACTTATTCCAAAGTACATTACTCAATCAAAAATCTTGGGCAACTTTCATGTGACCTCTGCCTGCCTTCAAAATGCAACATTAACTTCTTTCTTTTTCCCTCTCCAGAATTCTCCATTGAGTAATATGGGTTCGTTTATAAAAGATAACCCAAGAGTTTCAGCAAAACAGTTATTATACTTGGGATAATGATATTCATAGGGACTCACCTTGCAACCTTTACACACATGAGCAGTTAACTCTTACTTATATAAGGACAACAAGGACTACTTGTATGTGTAAGGGTTGCAGGGTCAGCCTCAAAGGCCCCCAGTACTACAAAGCATTTAAGAGTAGGAATTACTTTGGCCTTTTGCTGTAGAGAATCTGAGTGCTGAGCTGATGTTTCTGGAGATGAATGGTTTTGTGGGAGTCCTGCTTTAGGTTTTCAATAAAAATTAGAAAAGATTTGGGGGGGGGATTTGGGGAGGGGAAGGAAAGAAGAAGAAAAAGAAAAGAAAAAGAAAAAAAAAAGAAAAAAGAGGAAAAGAAAAAGAAAAAAAGAAAAAGAAAGAGAAAGAGAAAAAGAATATAGAATGCGTGAAAAAAACAGGAAGTGGAAAAGAATTAAAACATGAATACAGGATAGTAATAAAGTTACCTCTAGATCTCGCAGGTAGACTTCACAAGGATTAAGGAAAGCCAACAAAGAAGCTGAGCTTCCCATACAGTTTGCATACACTGGAATTTCTTGCAGTGCAATTGTCACCATTGACACCAAAGCATTTCACAAAAATTAAAGTTTATCAAAACTTTTTCTAGGAAGGTGTCTCACACACTGGGAGAGATTTTGGAACTAAAATAGAAAGTGCTTTTCCTCCCAGCACCGTGCTACAGGCAGACCAAGGTGCTTCCTGATCCACAGGTGAAAGCTGAACTGCGATCTCTCACTTTTGAGGGAGCTGCCCAAATTGCCATTGTCTAATCTGTGCAGCTCTCTCTCTCTCTCTTTCTTTAATGGGGAAGAACTTAATTTAATTCTCATGGGGAGCGAAAAGAAGTTTCAAAAGATTTTAATGCTTCACGCAGAGGAATTCTCACTTTCCTGCCAGCTTTTCTATAGCACTTGGAAATATGAAGGAACTTCATACTTACACAAAAGATTCCTAAAAGAGAAAGACTTGGCCCCTGTGGAGCTGGCAAAATGTTTAGAAAACACTTTTCATTCAAATGATTGAATTAGTGTTGCTCAAAGTTTAGCAAATTGTGATATAGCTTTTCCCAAACAGCAACAAAAAATTATGAAAAGGCAGGAATGTTAACTTGCAGTATATCATGGAAACACAGTTTGCACAACTAGGTTAATACCTCCACTCCAAATCCTTTATTCGGGGAGAGTAACTTATTCATAAAAATTTATTCGGAACAGCAGTGAGGCACAGAAATGTGTCAAACTGGAAAGTTGCTTTGAATAATTTTTAAATGACAGAAAATCTGCAAAATGGACAATTCATTTTTGCACTCCTTCAACTCAAAAAAGTAACTCCGGTGTTTATGAGGATAGCCTATATTATTGAAGGGTGTGCTTGTGGCTCCTAAGTAGAAAACCAAATATGAAATAACTTTTTCATTTCCTGCAGCGATGCAGACTGACGTATATTTACTGCTTTTAAAAAAGCAAATGTTTATATAGTCATTTTTAGCACAGATTTTGGATAAAATTCAGTCGTAGTGAAAGTTATTGCATCCCCTGATGACGTCAATAGAGAGATGATCTCGCTCACCCTGCCTTTTATATCTGTGTTTAGGAGTGTTTAGGAGCTGGGTAAACACAGCCTAATAGTGTTAGGGACATTATTATAAACAACGAGGGGATAAGAAACTCTCAGGAGCTGAAATTATTTTGCTATTGCTGGGTGGAGAAAATCCAGTGTGTGCCCTGTTGCTAAAAGCATGTCTTTAATCATGGTTTGGAAAGAAAACTTCTTCCTGGCACTTCTCTGGAAAGAGAAGGCACCGGTTATTGTGATTGTTTCCAAAATACAGCACAGAGCAGGAGAGGGGCTCAGCCTCCGGGAGCACAGTAGCATCCTCTTGGTTTTGGAAGCTTTCACTTCTTGCATTAAGGGCAGAGTTTCTGAGCACTGGAGCGTGCTCACAGCATGGTTCCTGCTGGGCATTGCTCCACTCCAGCTGCGGGAAGGCAAAACTCCACCTCTGTGGATGACAGCACTCCCCACAGTGTTACAAAGAATACCCTGCCTGCTGGGGTCATGAAGTTGGGAATGTTGGAAGCAGTACTGACCAGAAAGTAACTATGGGCTGATGAAACTTCACATCTAGGCTGTCAGGTCAGAGAGAACCCCCTGGAAGTCATGCTCAAAGAAGGAAGAGACAGTAAACAACTATTTTTCTTCTTTTTGATTTGATTTCATGTTGCCATTAGGTGTTATCTTTCTTGAAGTCAACCATGTTGCAGCCATCTGTCTGCAATATTGTAGACTTTTTCCCCCACACACACTTTCCAACCTCTAGTTGTTTTGAAGCATCAGTGCCATTTCCTCCTGTTCACCCATCCACTTCTTATCAAGACAGACCAATTCTGGAATTCACATTCATGAGAATCTGCCACCTCACTCACATTTTCCCTCTGATGATATGCTAATAATTGAGCCAACCTTCCACAAAAGACACCATTTTGTATGCATTTTGAGACATAATTCGTGGCACCGCAGCCACAGAGATGATTCAGTGCTTTTGGGAAATAAATGGCAGCGCTTAAAAAACTGTTTCTGACTTGTTGAGAAATAAATCCAAGCCCTGAAATTCCTTTGCGTCATACTGCACAAAAGGAGCCATTATATTAATAGTATGACTGCGGGTCCAGGTGAAAGGAGAAAAAAGAAAGACAGATTGTTGGAAGAATGGTCTGTCTAACATGTACACATGCTGAGTCCCACGCCTACCGGCACAGAGGGAGGTGACAAGGAAAGAGCACATACTTTGTCAGAGCAGGCAGGAATTTGGAAAAAGTGATCTGTGTGAAGCAAGTTACACAAGATGCTATCAATATTATCACTGAATAGTGCGCTGGCAGTTCCTCTGCAGATTGCAGGGAATCTGTGTCACCATCCTAGGGCCACAGGTTTGAGGAGTTCACAGAAACAGCAGAACAATAAGACCCATTATTCTGAGCTGGTGAAAAGCTCTTCTCATAATTTTGTTTAATATTTACCTTTCAAAATATCAATTTCTTTAAAGATTTCTTCTGCCATTTCAACATTGTCCTTTCTTTTCCTCTGTAAAAATTTAGAACAAGGGAGAATGTGGGAAGAGAAGGAAAAAAATGAATAAGTGCAAAAAGAAAGGAGGGAAGGAAGGTAGTGTCTATACATTTGGTTTTGTCTTTGTTGAAAACAACAGCATTCTCCATCACATGGGATTGTTCAGTGATTATATTATTTACTGCACTTAACGTCAGTTTCAATAGAAAAATGTTTTAGATTATAATGTTAACGTTTATGCTCAAATGGCATCAGATCTATGGGTTTAGAAGAATTTTTCCATGGGTTCCTGATTTCCACACATTCTTCCCTATGCATGGCTGCAAGCCATGCCTCATAAAGGTGAGAATGTGGCATATTTGCACAAATATAAAACCATGTTTCTTTGTGGTATGATTTTCAGCTCTAATGTATTGCCATGTTGCTTTAGTTGGTGAATGGGCTGACACAACCTAAGGGGAAACCCACAGAATTCGACCTCCAAATTAAAATACACATAACACAGTTTTCAAACACAGTGTACGTTCAGAAAAGCTGCTGTATACTTCGTCCATTCCAGTGTTGGGCAGAACTGTTATATTGAAAAAATAATAATAGTAATAAAAAAGTTTTGAAGCTAGCTCAAAGTCCCAACTGAGCATATTATGATAGGTAGCAGTTGGTAGTGATTTTTGTGTTTTAACACTTCATAAAATCATACAGTATTTAATGAAGCAGGCTTCTGCTCCTATACTGCAGGGTTCTGCTGCAACTACTGCTGCAAGCAAAGTGAGATGTTACCCCTGTTGCAGATCTAGTTAGTTACTCTTCTGTTTTTCTGTTCACTTACAAGCAGCAGTCATTTCTGTGAAGAGAAATAAAAGAGGTGAAGAGGTGCAGCATTTCTTTCAAGTGTAGCCAGGGAGTTATTGAAACTCAGTAATCTGATAAAACTTTGCAGTTCTAAATTATTTAAAAGCCTTTTTAAATGCTCGTTTTCCTAACACTATAAACTTTGTCCTTTGTGAATGTATGGAATCAATATCAGACAAAACCAGACTTCATTGTTCAATTTGTTCATCTTATTTTTGAGTCTTCATTACTTGTCACTTTTCTATTTTCTTATAAATTTCCCCAACAGTTTCCTCAATTTTGGGAACATAATATTAGAACAATTACATATTTAATTAAATTTAAAGCCCTGGTTAGAACTGATCATCCAGTAATTATAATTAAAATAAAAGTTATTGCTTAAAGGTACTTTTCATGTACTTCTTCAGAAAGATGCTGACATATTTATTCTGGCTGCCTGGCATTTTACCTTGTGTAATCACAGAACAGATCAATACCTCTTTAAGTTGACTTTGTGTATATGTTATTAATTGTTGATTTGATCTCTGTGTGTTTTGATGGTTTTTTTTGTTTTTTTTTTTTTATATATTATTTAATTTGTGCACTCTCTAGTTCCCACCTAATACTTCTGAGTGTTAAGAATAACTTTGCTCTAACTAGCATACACTGTCATCTGTCCCAGAGAAGGCACCAAAGGACTGATATGTGCAGTGAAGAAGAGATTGGAAGTTACACATTCTCCTCACCTGCATACAACTCATGGGTAATTTTCTAATTAAATTAAATCCAGTATCCTTGCTCACTGTTCATGCTGATCCCACACATGCCACACTTGACTCAATTCCCTTCATTATCTCCCATGCTACTTTGCTTTCCTTTGCCTTACTTCCCAAGCCCTGTATATCACAAATCCTACTTTCCACTTTCCCTTTCCACTTCTTTGGCCAAGACACAGCTCTTCTCAACTTTAATGTTTCGCAGGATCTTAAACTTCTCCTATCTTTGCTGAAGTTACAAGCAGAGAATTATCAGCTTCTCCCTCTTCATCAAATCTCACCTTATCCCTATCAGTTTTGGTCCACAAATCAATGTCTGGGCTTGATGTGGATATTTACATGAAGGATGAGCATTTGCTCCCAGTCATTAGTGAAAATTGGGTTTAGCTGCTTAGAGAGGACTGGAAAGGCATCTCAGGACCCTTTTCTCACATCAGCTCCCATGAGTCTCAGACCTTTTGTGGGGGTAGAATCTCACTGTGAGATGATAACAAACCTGCCTTTCCTTCCAAGAAGTAAAATAACCTGATTCATATTCACTCTGGCCAGCTCTCGTACTTCTCACTTACTAATGCTACCAAGGGCATCCCCAGGAGAAGCTTCTTCCCATTTGTCTTTCATTATTAGCTGACTTTGAACAAAGAGAGATGAATAAATACCTTCTCCTAGCCTAATGCAGTCACTGCAGAACACCATGGATGTTCTCCACTAAAGAAGATGGAAGCAGTTTTTTCTGATGTCTGTCTATGTCTGTTGGGAAAAAAAAGCACCAGGATTTAGCTTTGTGATACTGTGTAATGGTTCCTTCAATAAACTATAAAAATCTGCAAACTTCCTAATCCTTGCACAAGCATTTAGCCATGAGGCTTTTACTGCTACTAAAAGGAGTCCTTCAAGTAAATCCCTACACCTTTCTGTAATAATCTACACAAGAAGTAATGTTCTGTAATACCATTCAATCTCTATTTTTATGTCATGCCACAGTTCAATATTCCTCAGCCCGTGGCAAATATGCCTTCAGAAAATAGCCTGAGAAGGGACAGAATAAGATCCATGATCAAATGGGAATCACTCAATGAAGCAGAATTCTTTCTAGTGAGTTGATAAGCCAGACGCAAGGATATAAAAAGTGTAGGGGTAGTTTGTGCAAGATACAGTGTCTAGTTGGAATATTTGGCTCTAAAAACCCATGAAGAAAAGACCTCATTCTATCCACTGAGTAGAAAAAAGAAAGCCAAAATATGTGAGAGAAAATGGAAGGTACTTGAACTATACCTTTCCTTCATTTGTAATCAAGGCCACAGACCTAAAGCAAGCATTATCCCAAAACACACAGAAAGGTGAAATGTTCAGCCAAAATCAGATAATTTTATTGGAAAAAAAAAAAAAAAAGTGCTGATTGACAATTTTCCTTCAGTCACGGACAGGCCTTCTCATGGTAAGGAATATTAGAGTGTGTTGAAAAATGAGTCAAGAGAACAGTCTTCCGGAATTCTGGAGACTCCACAACTTTTCCTGCTTCATTGCGGATACAGGCAGAAGGATGACATGTATTCTAGAGTAATTGAGTAAAGGTTTCACAGGTTTTTTTTTTTAAAGTTGAACTTTGGAGATTAACATAGACAAATTCAGAAAAATGTTACTGATCAGCATGGAGAAAGGGAAAGACTGTCATATGGATATATACAGGTTTGGTACACATTCTGATGAGGTGAGATATAACAGCAATTAGCAATGGGTATACCTAAGAAGATCAGTATTTTTGCAGCATCCCATTATTATGGGTTGAATGTTTGTATCTTATTTCATAACTAAAACCATCTAGCTGGGAAGCCCTTTCTGCCTGATGTTTATTTACACTAGAATTGCCTATGACTGGACAAAGCAGAAAACATACTACTACTACTATTACTACTACTACTACTACTACTACTACTACTACTACTAGCTTATCATTCTATACTGAAGGACCTATTAGAGGCAACCAATACTCAGGAGGCAGAGAAAGTCTCCAGTTTGTACCAATGAGCATGACAGCAAGTGTGGAACTAGTTAAATATTTGTCCATTTCACCTACCTAAAATTCAGGAAATCTATTGAAAAGTTATAGTGGTTTTAGAGAAAAGCTTGAAAAATTAGATTGAAAAAATGAATTTTCTACTGCATGATTCAAGAGACTTTGTCTACTTAATTTGTCAAGAGAGAACTTAATCACATTCCTTTAATGCCTAATGGGACACAGAAATTTCATAACATGATGGCTCTTCAATTGAGCTAAAAAAATGCAATATGATTCAATAGATAGAAATTGAAGCTTGACAAAATTAAGCTAAAATCAGGTGCAAATTTTTAACAGTGAGGGTAATTAGCCACTAGAAGAATGTACCAAAGCCTTCTATGGATTCTTTGAGGAATTTTCGAATAGTATTTGGTTTTTTTAAGGATTTGCTGTATTTCAAACAAGTTTTATTTCAGAAAAGTCCATTAGTTTTTTTAAACTGGAAGTCAAACTGTGTGATCAAAATGTTCCCTCCGAGCTCTACACTCCACAGAACTCAGCATAAAATATTTTGTGCCCAAATTTGGGGACATTAAAACGTTTTCTTCCAGAACTGGCGGTGATAGCTGCAGATTGTTCATGTGCCTTCTGGCTCAGATAAGTTTAAATGAAACAGTTTTATGGGCAGTCATGAAGTACCTGTCCCAAATCCTTAAGATACACACACACACACACACGCACACACACACACACACACAAAAAGGAAAAGAAAGAAAAAGAAAAAAAGGAATGAAAGAAAAAAAGTAAAACAATGCAGATTTTAAGAGTTCCATAAATAGTTTCTATATTGAAAGTAGACAAAAAAGCTGAGTAAATGCTTCTTTATTCACTGCAAAATCTAGTGTGGAAGTTAAACTTTTGAACAATTATATAATTTTTCTCTGTCCTGGGAGCTGCTATCAGATGCTTCTAATTAAAGAACACTCTGAAATGTTACAGGAGTTCAGGATGTTAAAAAGAAGCACATTATGAAGCATCAAGAGAATTATTTTGTTTTGTCTAATGCTAAAACCTGTGTTTATATTGATGAAGCCACATAGGATACAAAATAGAATCTCAAAAACACGATTTGAGAAAACTCAGGCAATTAACAAAGTAACTAAAACCATTGCTGAGAGGCTGATCTATAGATCTGTAGTTTTATACATGACATCCTAATTAATTATGGGATGTTTTGTTGGATTCAAGAGCACTGCCGTTTTCAGATGAGCATAGCAGCCAGGTATCTGTCCCTTCTTTAAGGCCAATTTTCTCTGGAGATTAGTTGTTTTGAAACAGACAATGCACCTTGGGCTACTCACTTTTAGACTGTTGATCTTACAGCCATACTTTAATACAAAAGTCTATTTGTTTTTCAAAAGAATTTAGCTTGTCTGCCACTTGTAACTGATAGGCTGATATAGTTATCCAAGCCTTATAGAAACTCCTCATTTTTGGACAAAGACACTATCTTGAGCGTTCATTTGTTTTACATTTCATGTTTGGAAACTAATTAATGTTTCCTATTTGTGCCTCAGTATCTGTATATCCACTACAAAAAAATTGAAAAAGGTAATAATTTAAACTATCAATTTTTACAAAGATTTTGTAAAAATAACAGAGGAATCTACCATCTGGGCAGACCACTCAGTGAAACTGTATGTATATGTTTTGACAAAGAAGTGGAAACATGTTGGTAGAGCAAGTTGCAAAGTTTTGATAGAATCCCTCTCCAAGGGAAAATTCTAAAATTCTTGCATGTAGATGCTTGAACAATATGTGCATTATATTTAAATTATGCAGATCTAGTTTGAATGATTTTGAACAATCTTTTTCTTCTTGTCATACCTTCCTACTTCATTGTAACGACAAATGTGAACCTGCACAAAAGATCAACACTGAACTAAAATCTAAGACATAATTATTTACCTTTTTTATTTCCTTGAAAATTAAAACATTTTTGTTCAAAATGACCCTTTTCCTTCCTGTACATTCTATGATAGAAGATTTTTAAGGAGCTATGGAATTCTTCATGAAACGAAAATCTTGAATTCTAGTGAATTTAGCTGCTACTGATTTTCTGTGTGGTTTAGGAGATTTTGAGTGAATCAGTTTAATAGATTTTTTTTTCCAATTCTTTTTTCCTGTTATGATTTGCTGATACGAAGTGTATATTTTACCTTGCATGCATATCAGCACTCTGAAAGTGATAGTAAGGTCTTTCCATTTACTAAACTTCTATTGAGGCCCTAGAGTGAAGGGGAAGTCTAGGACAGTTCTCAACAACCTGTTGCAAAGGAGAGTCAAAGATCCATTTTAGTGCAATGCTCTGTGCAGAGAAATATAGGAATACCTCATCAAGGCTGACTAGCCCAGACATAACAAACTGTCATGGCCACACTGTTTTTGTCATTTGAACTAACTCATTTGAGGACAAACCTGTTGCACCCAGTTCTCTTCAGATTTGTTTGAGACAACCAGTAGCGTCTAAAGTAGCGTTACTAAGAACTGTCAAAAGAGGTTTCTTACACATTTTCAGGAATGCCAGAGAACTCAGAGAAAGACACATTTATGCGACGTAGATCTATTAGTGAAGATTTGAAACTGTGTTGTTCATTTGGACTAGAAATATCGGGAATGGTCTCAACTAGCACTCAAAGATCTCTCTGTCCCAGATGAAAAGGCCTTATTTTCATAACACGGTATTTACTTACTCCTGAGGAAAGCAGTATTTGAAAGCAGCTGAGATACTGAGATACAGATAATCTCTTTCAGGATCTACAGGCCTCAAACTAAGCCTGGCATATAAGCATGAAATCTTAACATTATGCAGTACTCATATATGGATAAACAGCACGGTAATCAGAGGACAAAGCTGACACAGAAAGTATTCCCTTTTGATGAAAATTTCTACTGCTGTACTCTATGCTAACTGTAATTTCCTAAAGACTGGAATTTTCATGCCAGATAGATCATGTTGTCACCGTCCAGTTGGAAAGCAGAAAAGTCACAAGTTGCCAAGGCCACGTCATCATCCAATTGCTTCGCCATCTGCTAATAGCCCGGTGTCAATGACAAACCCAGGTGCATTCCTAAATATAGTATTGATCTAACAACTTGAGTCCATGTCTCTTCAACCAGAAAAGAGTGAACCAGAATATTTTGCTAAAGAATACCATAAATATGAATAAGTAACAAAAATAAAAGTGGTAACAACGAATCTGTGGCTTTTTATATCCCAAATAATCCCAACATAATTTTAAAATGTTGAAATCCATGCATGAAAGAATCATTTTACTTGTTGGCTTGCAGCAGAATGTGGCACTGTTATTACCATGAAACAGTGATATTCCTGCCTCACAAGGAGGAAATGAAGACTGATATATGCAGCATCTAGAAGAACTTAAATGTACAGGAGAAAATAACTGATTCCTCTCACAAGCCAAAGAGCAGAATGTGACACTTACCAGTTGTGAAAAAATGCAACTGCCTCATTTAATTAAAAATAATCAGACAGGATCTGTAGGCATCATCCTTCATTTGACACCACAATCAACAGCTGCCTTGTATCAGCCCTTCTGTTACGTCCAGCCCTTTCCTCAAAATATCAATCTGTAGGGCTGTTGTCCTTGTGGACACACACAGAGTGGGTCACACATGGGACAAGCACCCAAAGTGAGGGGATGCAATTGAGAAGGGACATGGTGACACAGAACAGGAGACCTGACAGCTAACTAACACAGCCTGTCAGCAGTTTCATTAATCATTTATGGACTCATCCGGAAGCCTACTGGAGCCAATGGAAACCCTCTTCATGGCATCACGGCTTTTTGGGCTCGTGTTACTAAATCCCTCTAATGTTCTAAGCTTTCCTTGGAAGAAGTTTGGTACTGTTTTATCAGATTATCTGTTTCAATTTTTCTTGGAAAAAAATTAAATGTGTCCTTTACTTTGTTCAGTAAGCTTATTATCTGAAACATGATTTAAACATTTAATTATTTGGCGAAGGAAATATGATTGTGAAAAAAAAAAGCAAAAGAGTTTCTGAGTGTTTTTTAAAAATATGATTTATAACATTTTTATATTTACCTCAACTTTGCTTCCCAAAGTTACTCTTACTTTCCCCTAAAAACTGCCATTATTCTTTGGCTATTCTTTTGTTGCAAAATTATTCATTCAGTTTCTGGTTAAAATCTTTGCTGGAATGAAATGATCTTTCAGTACAGTGTACCTTTTTATGTTTCCAGTATTAACTAACCACTCGGGGTGTGATCTCGTTGAAATCAGAGGATTTTCTGTTATAGAGGAGTGGAAATATTTAGTTTCTCCTCACTCAGAAAACAAACCACATCCTGGAAAAAGAAATGTTTTACACAGAATTTATACATGATAAGAAATTCATTCCACAAGTGGAGTAAGACCTTTAAAAGACCTTTGTCTACCTCACAGAATAAATTTGATATGCCTTACAAACCATTATGTGAACTCTTCCTCTTACTGCAGGCAGATGCAACTCTCTCCTAAGTGCTAACACTATAATTTCCATTCCATTGGTGAAATTGGGTATGAGGGGAGACAAGTTTATTGTAATGCATTTGTATATGATTTCCCATTAGACTGTAAAAATTTAACATTCTTTAACCTTCTTCCAATAAGCTTTTCAAAACCCAACAGATATGAGGAGCTTAAAACATCTGTTTGGTCTGGAAGATCATTCCATAGTTTTAGGCATTGTGCTGGTGAGGCTGCTGAGATGTCCAGAAGAGCCTGGCTGTTACCTACAGTATATGTTACAAAAAGGCAAAGGATGCTGATTGAGCTTTATTTATGCAAACTGTTTCTCAAGTTCTCAAATCTTCTGGAAGATTTTATTAACAAGAGCTTATTAACAAGATGTATCAGATATACTTTAAAGTCTGGATTCCATTAAATACAAGAATAAAATCATACTGCCTTTCCCACTGCATCTGAATGGGGTTCCCAGGGACAGTCCTTGACAGACAAACAATAAGGATATCCGGGGATGTTATTTTGGCGAGCACTGGGAAGAGCAGATACTAATTTCACCCATTTCACTCCTATTTTGCCACCTCTGAAGTGCCCCCTTTTTTCACTACTCCAATTTGGTGATAAAATACAGCAGGAGCTACACAAAAAAAGTGGTTCTGTAACAAAAATTCTCCACTGGCCAACTACCCACACTATCACATCCTTCTGAAATCCTGATGACACAAATCAGCTATGGCAGTGCAGATATGTCTGACCACAGTTTCCACTTGGAGTACCTACAACATTTTGCCTCCTTGACACTTTTAAATAGATAACTCAGTGAGACAGAAATCAGTTTTGTGAACGTGTGGTGAGAAGCTTTTGGAGAGTTTATGTGTGTTTCAGCAGGGACAACCAAACAGTGTTGAAAACAGTAAGGTGTCCTGCAATTCCCTAATTTCCACTATATATAAGGGCAAATGAGAGATTGTTAAAGGTGGGGGTCAAGGCAATGATGTGAAGGAACAAAGCTTAATAATGAGGCTAACAGTGGAATTGAATGTGTGCAAATATCTCCCCCATAAATTTACTGCTGGATGCGTTTTATCCGGACTATGTTGAAGTGGTGACAAGAGAAAAGCAAAGAGATAAATGTAAAGACAATCGCTATTTCAGTATTTTCAAAAAATTATATCAAAATCTTTTCCCCTTCATCAGTAATAAAAGAAAAATACCTCATTTTCAAACTCTCTGGGAAAGCAGTAATACTTAAAGCGTTTCCAAGCAGATTGCTTCCCAAACTAAAGTGCTTCCCAAATTCAAGATGTTTTCACCAAATTAATTTGATGGTTAATGTGGTTGATATGGTTTTTCTCACTGGTTTACACTGATGTATAACTTGAATTAATATACTTGAGAAATTTCCTTGTTATAAAACACTGTGTGCTTGTTGCTTTTCTCTTACATCAAACAGATCAACAGTTATACTGAATAAAGCTTGTCGTGAAAAGAGAATTAGCCCTGATTTCCAAAATTCTCATAATGTTAAATATGCTGGCTTCAGGAAACCTTCTTCTCTGACTCTTAATCCTAGCCTATACCACAGTCTCTACTAGCATCATGACAATTTTCTGAAGCAGACCCTCTGAGACCTTGGGTCATGAGTCTTATTTCACTTTTATGATTTGCCTTAGATGTGAATACAGGCTGTTTCTTGGGAAGAGAAAGCATACCATTTACTTCTCAGGAGGAGGAGTGAGATATTTGGACAGCTGAATCACTTACTTAAGCAAAGCCCACCAAAAAGGTTCTTCTACAATATGTCCACCTATTTAAGCAATCAGCAGACGATGTGAGGAACTAGCTTTCTCAGATTATTTCTGTTTGGGAATAAAGTGATAAAGCATTTTTTCCTTGTGCTATTTCCAATTGGAAATACCACAAGGAAGCATGTTTCTCATCATATTTCCTATTTGTTCAAGTGTATTCCTATGCCAAGGGAACAGCTGAATCAAAAGACAGGCAATGCCCCAGTGTTTTGATGCAAGCAACCGGCAAGTGTGAGTGACTAACTTCCCTTATTTATTTATTTATTTATGTTCTTTTTAACCTTCCCCCAGATTGTTGCAAAGTTTGATTCAAAAAGTCATGGGTTGGGAAGCCTCCCCAAAGCCTTACTCATCTTTTCTGAAAACAATGTTCCATCTAATTTATATACACTTTCTGGTATTATCTAATAGAATTCAGCAAAATGGAGAGTCTGGGCTCTGGTGAAGGCTGATTGTAGTTCACTCTGTCTTTACGCAATTGCTCAAAGAGTGAATATGATGCCATGATCTTTTTTCTTTTTTCTTCAATTAATTTTGCTTTTTTTGCATGTGTAACTAATAGTTTTTGAACAACATTCTTTTCTCTTTGCCCCAAAGTGAAAAGCAATCCTGCAAGCCAAATTTTGCCACAGGACAGATAAGAGAAAACAAGCATCTCTCCTATCTTTGGTATTATCCACTGATGGAGAGTGGGTTCCCTCCTCATGCACAAGTCCTACTTTCCTTTAGGACTGCATCTACCACTGGAGAGTGGTGAGGTACTGGAACAGGCTGCCCAGGGAGGTTGTGGATGCCCCGTCCCTGGAAGTGTTCAAGGCCAGATTGGATGGGGCCCTGGGCAGTCTGGTCTAGCATTAGGTGGGATGGTTGGTGGCCCTGCATGTGGCAGGGGGGTTGGAGATTCATGATCCTTGAGGTCCCTTCCAACCCTGGCAATTCTGTGATTCTGTGATACTTGGTATCATTGTTTCCTCTTGTTAGCTGGTTGGTTTTGAGTCAATGAAACTCACCAGTAACTGCTTAACAAACAGTCCTATGTGCATATTTGCATACTCCATCTAAATACAAGGAAAAAATGTTCAGTTGACCAATTTTTTGGGTGGAAATTTAGAAGAGCTGAAATCATAACAATCGCCAGTGCGGTTCAATTCACAACGCACTAACTGCAGGACTCAGGCCTACCCCATTTCTCCTCAGTCATACACCAACACAGAACAAGAGGTAAATGCTGTGCAAAAATCCAGTGGTCTCAATCAGTCTTGATCAGTGCAGAGGCAAAAACTTCTGCAGGAGAAGTTGTGCTTATGCTTGTGGACAACTTCAGTACATTATTCTTGGCACTTTTGCCTCTGCAGGGATGCCACACTGTATAGCAGACAAAATGCCATCTTAACAAATGGCCACAAATGCAGAAAGTTGATAGATCCTGCACTCCACAAGCATTACTTTCTTTAAGGGAAAAGCTTTAAAACTGTTGTCTATTCTGAGCCTTTGTAACCATAGTTAGAGGGAAGTAAGCTTTTGTCACCCCAGATCATTTCTGGATTGACTTCAAAAATAATTTCAAAAGGCTTCCACTGCCATAGAAGGGAAATTTTGTGTTATCCTTAGTCAGGATATTTTTGTGGGGCTGGATGTGGGTCAAAAGGTTGTTGGGGAGGAAGGCTTAGAATGCTTTTTATGAGAATAGTTAAATGTTTTCTATATCATAGGAATTTAACTTTATGTCTTTTTATACTGATGATAATATTTGGGGCTTTCAGTGATTTGGGTTTTACTTCTTTCAGTTTTTCTTTATTAAATTTCCTACTGATGGAGAAAGTAAGATTGTGAATTGAACAGAATAAAATGCTCCTATCCACATTGTTCTCTTAGTATCCATAAAGTAACTTCTTTTGCTTTTTTGCTCCAAAAAATGGCTTAAGTGGACAGTATTTCAATGTAGATGATATTTTTCCTCTATCAAAAATTGTAATTAAAAAAAACCCACAACTGCTTTGCAAAATAGTGAGTGTCTTATAAAAGGAGAAACTGAGGTAGGTAGAGAGTGTATGGTTTGTAATGAACCCAGCTCAGTGACAAAAATCTAAAATTCTTTCTAACTTAATCAGGGTTCAGTAGATAATTTGTTAGAGAGATACCAACAACTACCAGCTTTCTCTGTACTCTGCTCTAAGTAATTTTTTTTTAATTAAAGAGAAATGTGAAAATACTGATTGATAAAATGCCAGGAATAATTATGTTTGCAGCAACAATCTAGTTTTGCAATGTCGGAGCACTGAATACTTTATTATGCATTTTTATGTTTAAAAATAATGTGCATACTAAGAATTGCCAATAAATTTTAAGTTTCTGGAGTGAAAAATATAAAATTAAACAAAAAAAAACCAAAAGTAACTTATCATTTAGCAATTCATGTGAAAAGAGACCTACTGTACAAGAGGACATTGTCAGCTGAATGAAGGAGATCAAAATGATAAGAAAAATTAGAGGTCTGCTTTCTTCATTGTCTTGACAAATGCATTTGTTAGGCAGCTTTCCACCAAAGAAAAGAGAATAAGACACTTCCTGGGACAGAAAGATTAGTGGTTGGAATAGCAGTCTCGTGATAAACAAACCACATCTTTTTACCCTTTTAGGATTTGGGACTTGCTGTCTGGTTATACTTCCCTTTTATCATGGACTTAAAGAGAGCCTAAATTAAAGCTTTTCAACATGGCTTTTCATTTATTTACTTTAATACATGTTAGTCACACTCAGCTTTTGGTTGCAGATGCCTAGCTCTTATTCAGTGGTACCTATGCTTTCTTAGGTTATCTGATGTCACTGTGACAATTTATTGGTAACATCCTGCTCCACTTAAAACATGATATAAGTAGCTACTGCTGAGGACACAATATGAAATTAAATGGCAAATTTTTAAGACTTCTTTGTCATTTTAAAGCAGATGATCTCAAGCCACTGATCAAAGATTCCAAACATCACCTACTCAATGAACATTAAAATCTGTATGGGATAGTAGTTTATGAAAAGCAATTTTCCATACAGACCTTAGTCAAAAGTAAACAGTTAACAATAACTGCATAGAGGGATGAAGGACCACACTAAAACAAGCCAGTGTTTCTTTGCAGAAATTGGTTAATGGAAAACATCATTATCAGTAGAATTACTCTGTGAAAAGTTGACAGTGGGTCTATGTGAATTTGCAGCTGTTCCGAGTTCCCACAGACTTTTCTCCAGTTTAGAAGCTTGAATGAAAGCCAAATCTTTTCTATTTACTGTAAGAGACTTCAGATAAGGCCTAATATTCAAACAATATTTGTATATAATAATCCAGCTCCAGATAATTCTGGAATTACAGGTAATATACATACCTGTATATACAGGTCATAAGATATCTGTAAGTCTTCACCTCATATATTAGCTGAGCGATGTCTGCTAATGACCCAGTTCTGACCTTACTTGCAACAGAAATGGCTCAGTCATATCTTCTATTCCCTTCTCCTATGTAGTTGAACAAATGCATGTGGGCTTTCGAAGGCATGTTAATTACCCATGGAATTGATAATATTCAAAATTTTAGATGTGAAATAGTGTAGATGCAACTGTAAAATGTTTCAAATATCCTTGAAAATTTGACTGCATACATCAGTAAACCAGCTTGTAAAATATCTTTGGTGAGGTACCTTAATGAGACTCATTTTACAGCAAGAAAGGTTTAGATAATTAACCACAATTTTATGCTAAGCAAAAAAGGACAGTATCAATTCATTTAAAATTCTTAAGAGCAACTAAGTCTCATACAATTCATTGTAGCTAGAGAATACAGTAAAACAGTTCTCATTCTAAACAATGAGAATGGGCAAAATGTCTTTTGCTCTGGAGTAACGTATCAGCTTATAAGAGTATCCTTCCTCTTTCTATACTTTGTTATGGAATATAGTGATGATGTTCTTACTCCGCTCATCCTGTGCTCTTAGAACAAATCAGGTCTGAGTGGTGACAATCTTGTGCTTTTTGTAAGTATCAACCCCAGCTTCCAAAAGGAGGTGGATTTCTTGCACATCTGGCATAGTGAGATATTCCGACAAAAGATCTGATTCTGCCACTGTTACTCTGCCCATGTTCATAAAGAAAATCTAACACAGACTTCAGTGATCTTAATAACATTTCTGGTAAATTTTCTATTATAAATAATTTGGGAAAGTATTGCTTATTCATTAGATTTTCATTTTAAAGTATTAAAATTGTATTTTTTAAAAAAAATCTTGTGAAAAAATTCAGTCAGTTCTAGTAAACAGTTTGCAGTACCCAGTCTATTAATGCCTGAAAATGACAGATTTAAGCACTTCTATGTTTCTATAAAATAAAATGAAAACAATGACAGTTGCATTACATACTTCTAAATGCATCTCCCAAAGGCAGGAGTATGCACTGTACTCGTTCATCCTTGTTTATTTATTTATCTCTTGATTATTTATTTATTTATTTTTAAAATGTTAATATTTAACAACACTTCATTAAAATATTTTGCTTACATTAGTACAACTAATAGTGCATCTTTAGGCATTGATATTCCAAACATATGTAGTACGTTAGTTAAACTACTCTTACTGATGGTATCAAAATGGTCCTAATCACTTGCTTGATGTGTGAAATAATATTTGCAGGGCTTTTGACCTTTTAAAGTCTGTCAGCAGGGACAGGTAGAAGCTTCTCAAAATAAAAAAATAAATAAATAGATAGATAAAGCAGAACTGCTTACTGCTTTGAGAAAGCTAACTGAGAAAGCTAACCAAATCCAGAGAATCTGACCATCTTGATGAATGTCACTTTGCCAAAATGACATCCATGGTATCCTAAGGGTAC
Organism: Phasianus colchicus; assembly: GCF_987193195.1. Classification (NCBI taxonomy): domain Eukaryota; kingdom Metazoa; phylum Chordata; class Aves; order Galliformes; family Phasianidae; genus Phasianus; species Phasianus colchicus. Next base: position 26,281,869 of record NC_143436.1, read on the forward strand.
TTTGTTTAGCATAAATCAGCACACAGTTAAGGCCATTATAGTTGGTTTAATAGTTGGCAATCAGGTGTAAAGTGGTTTCTGTTCCCAACTGCCACCAAAATCCAACAAAGTGCTGTGGCCTCTGACATTGCCAGGCTCTACCGGAGCAATCTGGTATCTCTGGGATTCCCTGCATACATTTGACTTAAAGCAGATATCTGTGTGAATTCTATGCTCAGAGTCACACACACATAAAGTAAAAGGGACATGAGGGCATGAGGGTGCACAGAGCATTGCAGAATTCATTTAGCCAAGGTGTATCTTGTGCTACTTTATAGGAAAGCAGACAGGCTGCATTTTGTAAAAAATGATTTGCCTATCTATTAAATACAAAATACTGAAGTCTTTTGATATTTGCAATATCCAGAAAATCTTTTCTTGTAAACCTATTTGAGGAATAATATTCAAAACAAGTGAATTATCTAGACCTTGGCAGGGTAGACTTACAGCATCTCTGGCTAGTCAGTTTTTGAGAAAATGGAGATGTGTTGAAGTCAGGGGTCAAACTGACCTCAGAAGGCACTGCTGGAACACCCAATTCTGAATTTCGAACAACAGGTGTTTCAGGTTGCACTGTCAAATTTGGAGGCAACCTAACTTAGGAAATGCTTTGTGAAATGTTGCACTTAACCTTTATGCACTTCAATATTCTTTTTTAATGTACAGAATAATACTTACCTCACATGGAGTAAATTACGTACTTGCCATCACACAATACATCAGTGGCAAAGACAAGGATAGAGCCCTGTACTGCAGACTTGTGCTTTAAACAGTAGGTATGCTCCCTTTCCTTTCTAAGTTCAGGCTCTGGCTCTACACATTATTCCACTGGGTTTTATTGGAGCTTTTCTCTATCATTAACAAGTACATTATTTCAAGAGTAACTTTTATTTAAACTAAATTAACTTTTAAAAGGAACCTAAACTTCCTCAGTATATTTTGTTTCTTTTTGCTTTGGTCTTTCACATTTGTCTCAATACACCTTTAGCCACAGCCAGACCTGAAAGAAGCAGATAACTCTGCTGGCTTCCAATAAGTTATTACTGCATCAAAATAGCTTTTAAATAGCAGACATTTCAGATTCAGCTATGAATAGAATTAGTGTATATCTGTCTGATGAGAGCTTGTAGACATAGCATGGAAAGGTTTATTAATGAGAATATAGGAATGGATTCTATTATAAATCCTGTAATAAATCCATCTCTGTTACTAACCTTACAGGTGACCCTGGAACACAATCTTTAATTCTCTGGTTAGTTTTTCTGTACTTTATCTCTCTTGTTTATTAAATCCATAACTCCACAGAATAGTATGCCCATGTTTTGTTTACTCATTAGAACTATTCAATTTTCATAAGCATAGGATCTAAGCAAGAATCTTTGTATCTCATGTATCCAATCTCCTAAATGTTTATAAGGTGTGCAGCACAGTATGAGTCTAATCTTGGCAGAGAATTTACATATGGCTGTCACACTGAAGCTAGATGATTACCAACAGGTAATGGTTATAAACTGGACAGATTTTGTACTGATTTCTATTTCTTATACATGAAGTAAGCTTTCTGTCCTGTGGTAAGACAAATCATCATTAAAATTTCCAAACTGGCTTCTTTAATTTATTTTTGCAAAGCTGAAAATGACTGCATAAGGTGCAAGGCCCTAAACATCCTTGTCTTGTTCTTAAAAGCTTCAGCTTTCCCAATGAACACTTTCAGCTCCTATTTTCTACTTTGCAGAATATATTTTTTCCTGATGGTGCAGCTACAGTCAGACCACCTGCTTATATTGACACTACGAATGAATAAACTAAGCAAATATGTTTTGTCATGTTCAAAACTGTATATATTTATTGCATACTGTGCCAAATAAAGCCCCCTACCAGAGTAAATTCTCTGCCACTGTAAATCTTGGCTGTCATCAACAGCTCTTTCAAGGCCTGCTTCTCAGAATAAGCAAGTACACTGTTTATTCCAGCAGCAAAGTGCTACATAACTATTTTGGACTCTGTTGTCTTCTCTCCAGATTGCCATCTTCATGGGAAAAGGGATCTGAGATGACAAGTGCTCATGTAAAGTAGTTTCTCCCAGCAGCACTCTCATTTTTCTACAGCAACGTGAGCAACACTGGCTTCTCTCTAGGATTCCTCCAGCTTTATATCTTATCTCTGTCCCTACTGTATCGTGTTCAAACTGTACAGCCCCAGCTCAATCCAATTCCTGGCCAGTTTAGTGATGAGCTCCAAAATTAAACTTACTTTTCTGAGAAGATCTGAGAATAGCATTTGAGGCTAATAGAGATTTTTTTTTTTTATGCATAGTTTAAAGATGTTGATTCTTTAACAAATCAAAAAGACAAAACTAGTATAAGGAGGAAAAGGCTGTATGAATGTTTGTTCAGGGGGAAAGTAAACAAATGGAAAATTAAAAATATGTATTTAAAACACTTCTATTTTAAAAAGAATTGTTGAATCAAATGAAATTATCCCCTTTTGGATAGCTGTTAGCATTGCTATGCATCCTAATATACAAGAGAAACACTGAATACTTCAATACTGAATTCCTAACTTGTATGCTTTATTATTCTCTCTCCAGCATTAGTATTTTGGAATTTACCTCACTTACCCTTCCACATACTTATGCAGTGCTGACTGATGCTAATAAAAGTCACATCTACATGTGCAGATTAGAGCTCGGTTATCTAAAGAGTTCAATTTGAGCACGAAATACAAGCAGAGCAAATATGGGATACATTAGGGATTTTGAGACTTTGTTAAAAGTAAGGAAATGGTATTGGGATTTTGTTAAATGATAGGCAAGGAAATCTTCCAGCTATCACAAAGTGATGTCAGAATGATATTGCTGTGAACTGGGAGCACAGTAGGATTTTCTTGCAGGTTGTCAGAGGAGGCCGGGGGAAGGGCTGCTCCCTGTGGTATACATTCATTTATTGACTACAGTCACAGTTATTTGCTTCAGCCAGCATGATCTGAAATGCATGTATAAAAGCATATAGGTATTGGAATTTTCAACCCAAATCAGAATCCTAATTAACTGTAAATCGTAAAGCCAGTAGCCTGAGGTACATTAAAATGAGAACTTTGTACATGAAAGGCTGCATATGCCCCAAAATCTAAGTATTTCCTACTTATAAACCACCAAATTCACTGCATCAGCTTCCATGACTGTAATTCTGCTCCCGAGGGATATACAAGTAGAGTTAACTGAAAACAAATATGAGTTTGCAACTCATAGAACTATCATTTTATGGGCACATTAAAAACCACTGACATAAGAAAAGACAACATAAAATATTTGTACTTAAGGTAAGAATATGACATTAAAGCCAGGAACGAGCTCAGTCCATTCTACTTCATCAAGTGCCTCTTTAATCTGTAAATGTGTGTGATTAGAAAGACATTAATTTCAAGGGGAATACCACATCAGTAAAACATCACTGAAACACCTGGCACAATCGAATTTCATGCCACACCGAACTCAAATGGGGAAAGTGGAAGTTACAAACCAGACTGGAGCTGAACAGAGACGACACAGAGGACACTATTCTCTCAGAAACATAAAAGGATTTTGGCTATACAGATCCGGTTCTGCTCGGGGCAACAGGATTTGTGCTGCCTTTTAATGGGAGCTGGATCAAGCGGCAAAGGGAGATTTGATTCTTTTGTGTGCAGGCAACAAACAACAAAACAGAAACTGCGGAGCGCTTGTGTGTAGGGAACCTCTCTCCATACCACCTTCACCATTCCGTGGTGCTAAGTTATCTCATAATCTTGACTCTGATAACAGCTGTATCCTTACACAAGCTGAGTAAATCTGCGTCTTCTCAGGCTAGAATTTCAGTAAGAGCCAAGTTTTCCTCAGCTACAGAATTGTAGTGATCTGTAAACTGAAACCTGGCTTCATAATGTGTTCATGTGTCATTCCAAAGGGGCATAACTTTTTCAGCCAACTGCTCAGACTTAGTACCTCATACTCATGAAATGCCAATCCTCCTTTTTGGCTTAGAATAGTGGCAAGGGACCTGCTGCTTCCTCTGCTTTCATAATAGAAGAGACAGTTTAATGAGAATAAAGCCTATTACGGAAATTGCTAAACATACACAATCAGAACAAAACAGAACTCCTTCACATTAAACAGTTGACAGGAAGAATCTCAGCAGTGATTTAAGCTATAATTCCAGTCGCTGTTAGTTCACTCCACCAAAGAATGAGAGAGAAAAAGGACAGTAGAGTGGCAATGGAAAGGAAAACTAAAACATATCAAGGGAGATATGAATATTTTACATACATTGGGAGTATCTTGAGGTCAAGTACAGTACAGATATTGTCAAGGGCAATGCTAATACTTATATACTCCCATACTGGATGCTTGCACTGCAGACTACTGCAGAGCCCCCTGTTGAAGTGCTAAAACTTCACCGAGTTTATAGCTACTGCTCAGCTGCCATTACTGTTTAAAGCTATTTTCCAGCCTCAAGAAAACCCCACCGTCACCAGTGGAAGAGGAACAAATACCACCTATATATTCGCTAACTGTGTTTATCTGAACCTGTCAGCTACATCAGAAATCAAGTTGCTAAATGCTGCATTCAAGAATTTTCTGTAGAATTGTGACATTCCTTGGAAGGCTTTAGATCCATAAAGTAATGAATAAATTATAAGAAGACATAATTATGGTATTTTCATCTCTGACAGACATAATTTTACTCCGTAAGCGCAGAAAAGAAAGCTGCCATTTCTCTCAGACCAACACTCTGAGATTTCTTAAAAACAAAAAGGAAAAAAAGAAAAAAGTCTTTTGGTGAAAAATGACATATTTAGTAAATATTGTCCAGGGTAATTGTTCATGTGGGACCCCAATAGAAGCATATTTCAGATACTGTAACTACTGTATACTCAGAGTGTATGAACACTGTATATTCAGAGTAGATGCTAATCTGCAGTGTTTGTTACAAAGCCCCTTGTGGACACTCAAATGCAATTTTAATGTTCTCCTGAAGAAAAAAAAAAGAAAAAGAAGAAGCGACAGCACTCGAATTGGATTTCAGAGGTAAGGTTAGTTACTGAGGGTACAATTTACATCAGCTGGATCCATCTGTCTAAAACACATGCATCTAATTTAGGCTCTCTTTGCAATCCACCAAAGGAAGTAGATACCTCCACAGAGAGAGCAATTCCACTCTTGCACTTGACACTTCGACAACTGTTTTAGGAAAAGACAAACCCCCAGCAGCCAGTAAGGAAAGAAAGAGGATTAGATTAGAAACCTAACTTTGAGACAGTGAAAACAGGGTCCATGTACTGGATCTGGAATGATGCTGCCTCTTAACACATGAAATCAGACCTTGAGGTCCCATCCATGCATGGAACACAGTACTAAAGGACTCAGTTTGAGTCAGCTTCCTCCTGCCAAATGCTGTGGTATTAGAGTCACACCACAGCCGTGATAAGTACCATTCTCTATGTTCCATAAAATACAATGTTTTCAAACATTTCTAGGCATTCTGATTCCCCTAGATATGCTGGAAATCACCAGGAGATGGGCCCACTTTGAATGTTCCAGTCTGAGCCCTCAAGTCAACACTGTATCTTTATTCAGCAAATCACTGTCGCATATATGTAAATCTTCAAGCTTAAATCCCATTAACATCAAAGGGATGTAAGCATGCACTTAAATGTTTTTCTGAACTGGTACCCTTGGCCTCAGTCCAGCAAAACATGTAAGCGTATGCTTAACTTTAAGAATGTTTAACCCTGTTAGCTTCTATAGGGCTGATTTTCTACAGTTTCCTGAAGTAAAACACAGATTTCAATGCTTTGCCAAGTCACTATCTAAATGAAGATGCAATGTCCCTATCTCATCAGCATGACAAGCCTCAGTTAAATCAGTCATACTAAGGCACAAAGGCTAGAGATACATATTCTGTAAGGAGAAAAAATCCATTAGGAATGGATTTGGGCCGGGCCAAATGGTAAGCTAAACACTAAAAAAAATGGATTCCAAAATAATCTAAGCCTCAGTTCATCCAGGACTCAAGCACTTGATTTGCTTTAAATACAGTGCTGTTTATGCTTACATTGAGGCATGTGCTTAAATGCTGTGATGAACTGGTCCATCTGTGTACACCTTCCCTTTATGGAAAATCCTCCAGCTTTTGTAAATCTCATTGTTATGCTTATGATATCAGATGAGCTGTTGTACTCTGATGCTTATATGTGCACAATAAATCCAGACATAAAAATCAATAGAAACATTTTAACCTATGAAGTTATAGAAGTGCCCCTTGGAAAAAGTCAAATATTAAAAAAATGAATCTTACATAATCTTACATATCTGTGATATTGTTCTAACAGGCAAAGAATTGCTAACATTCATATTTATTCAGATCCTTTTCACAGGAATTAAGAAAGCTTTGATAAGATAGGTTGAATAGAATCTTTTTAATGTTGTATGGTCCTGGATTTTTCATGTTAATGTACTACTATATAAATGAAAATTTATACACTTCTCTGCAGTTTGCCACAAGTGCAATTTGCTATTTGGTCATAGATTTTGAATTTTATATTAGTCGTTGATTTCACTTTAAAAAATTGGTAAATATAATATGTTCAGTATAAAGATTAATGATGTATATCTTTACAAAGCCATCAGAAGGCTATGTTTTGTTTATGCAGGTTGGCACGCTATATGCTAAATATATCATAGGTTTATGTTACCGTAACGATGCATCACTCCTCAGCTATTAATCTACACTGCAGAGTACATGTATATTTAATAATCTTAAGAAAGTCTGTAAGACTTATTTACATTTTCTATATATACTGCAATTTTAAAGACCTTTTAGTACTGACTACGAACACTATACTATCAGAATGTATAAGTAAAAAAGGTTAAACAGTACAAGATTAGTTAAATCTATACTTCAAATGCCAGTGAAGATGTTTTGCCCTTAAACTGTGATTCTAAACCAATACCATTTTTCAACTTTGAGAGTGCAGTGCTCTTAAGACATTGCGTTTAAAATATTTGAAGAACTGAATATCATAAGCAGGATATGTAATGGCATTTCTTCCAGTACTCTTATGAGAAAACCATGAGAATAAAGAAAAGATACAGCAAAATGAGCAAATTGATCATAACAGTGGTCCTTATAAATAAATTTGGCATTTATCTGAAAAATTAGCTAATAGAAACTTATAGTATGTAGCATTCAGTTATTGTTTTCACTTGTAACTTATGCTTAGAAACTGATAAATATTTATCTGTCATTCATTACAATAATTTGTATCTCAGAAGAACAATGCCAAGTGCCTTGATTGTATGTTTTTTAAATCCTTATGGCATACTATGAGAAAAAAATATTTGTAAAAAAAATTGTTTGTTAACAGAACACTGCTTGTAAAAACTAGGGGAAAATATGACTATGAATTTATAAAAAGTCTGAAAGAACAAAGCAGAGATATTATAATATCATCATTTAGAATCTATGAACTGAAATGTATTTTTAAAGACAAAGTTAATGCCTCCCTTTGAAATCCTCATGTTAAAATCAAAAACACAACTTTAATAGAAGACAGACATAGGTACCATATGAAGAATTACAGCTTAGAAAATTAATAAAAATAGTATCTAAAACAGTATTAGTAAGATATGAAGCTCATTCATTAATGGTCTCTGTGATAATATATCACTGAAAATGTTGCATGAAGGACAGTCTTTGATAGGATTATGTACAGTATAATAGCAAGATATTGAAATTAAAATTCACAGAGAAGATACATCTTGTGAACTGAAGGGTAAGAAGATAATAATGGTAACATTAATAATAATAAATAACAAGTATAAAATGATTCACATAAATAGAATTTCCATCAGCAACCATTATTGTAATTATGGGAGTGATAAAGTAATAATCTACAGTAAATAGCTAATCTTTATTGATTCACTATTTAATTTCTTTTTTTTAAAGGGCTTTAGTATTGCTGTCAATAACAATAATGTGTACATGGGGAGAAGTTATGTGGAGAAGAAATGAAAAAAATAGTATTGTACAATCTGTTTCTAAAGAACCTTTTGAAGATATTTATGTTGTTTTGTGCAGAAAAAGAAAAAGCAGTACTTAAAAGAATTTCCCCACTTATTTAATGAATACTATGGGATTTTTTTCAAAACATGGTTAAGGGGGTTCCAGAGGCATATTGGGAAAATTTAGGAAGTTCAGTACCTGGCTTTTTAATCACATCTCTCTCTAAGGTAAGAACAGCTCTCCATCAATGGCAGCTGTGAAGAAAAAACAGACCATGAGCTGTCTGACCCTACAGCAGCCCTAGAGGCAATTTCACAGCCAACAGCAAAGTTAGCACTAGAGGCATCCAAAAGGCCAAGGAAGAGGCCAGGGAAGAAAAATCCTAAGGAACTACTGTACTGAGGAAATATATTCTAGAGTTTAGCATAGAGCTATCAAACAAATCTCATGCTTGTAAGCAAACACTAGCTCAAAAGCTAAGGCAGACAAGAGAAAGGCAGGACCTTATATGTGTAATTGGACTGGTGATCATATACTACCAATGAAAGTACAGTCCAATTTCAATTCTTTTTGAATCCTTAGAAGAATGAGGAATAGCTTATAGTTTGCCTGAAAAGGCTCAAAAACGTAGTCCCAAGAGAAGGACTAAACTTTAATTCATCAAGATTTTCTCTTTATTTCTTAAATTTATTCATGATCCTCGCAGTATCTTTTGATAATTAATAATGTAGATGGCCTTTGATCCTCCACACAGGAGTATTTTTGTAGTCTGTTTTGCTTCCAAGTTAAGGGAGATATTGGAGAATATTAACTTCCATTTAATACTATGCTTTTACTTTTGCCTAGTTTTGTAGGTTACTTGCCCCCAAACCATTTTACATTGGTAACTCCACTGTGCATGTGTGTACTTCTCACCTAAACAAAATCACACACTGTTTTGAATCAGGTATATCATAATACCAGACAAGATTTTTTTCTACTGCATAACACAGAATGTATTTCTGAGAAATGGTCTTTAAAAACAAAACAAATCAAAAACAAACAAAGAAGTAACCCCCTGACCCCACAACAGAAAATCCAAATGCTAAATCTATTATGGGAAAATAACACAAACAGTACAGATCTATTTCCTTCTGACAGTTTAAATTCATGTCCTTTTCATAATGGCACATGGCCATACTGGCATAAAGAACAGAGCAAGTGATGACTGCTGCTCTCCAGATGTTCAGTGTCCAAGTGAGCTATGTTGTGCCTCCAAGATTCAAAAATGGGAGGCTTGGCTCAGAATGTGGCCCTTATAAATTTGCATTATTGTCAGTTAGACAGGAGACATTTAAAGGAAGATTCTTGCTTAAGTGAGAGAAACTGGCAATAATGTGAAATGTTTGATATACATAACAGTGCAGCAAAAGGACACCTCACCTTGAGGGCAGATGTCAATGCTATGATAAACATGTGGTAAAGAGCAAAATGTTTTTACTGGCATGAAAAAACAATGAGAAATATGTAGGTTTTTTCTTTTAATTTTTGAGGGATTGATATTGCTCCCCATATCCATTCCCAGAAGGGACCAGATGAGACATGTTGCAGAGTCCTGTCAGAACACAGGGAGGATTCTTTGTGCAGAATGAACAAGTCTGGATTACACAGTGAATTTGGGAAGTGGATAAATGGGAGAAATGTTGTGATACATATAAGTATGTGTAAAGGATTGCTATGTAAGGAAAAATCAGCAAGTTCATTTATCTGTGGCATTATAGTGGTAAAAGGGGAACTCTATGTAATTAGCAAGTCATACATATAAAAGCAATAAAAAAATGCCTATTTTCCAAAATAGGTCAGGGGATTTAGTGTCATGAGGCTTTCCCAGCAATGTGCAGGATTCAGCTAACTTGGGTAAATAAACAACAGACCACTCTGTGGTGACAATATAACAGTTAAAACATTGCAGAGAACAGAAAACTGTACTACTACAAATGCAAAAAACAACTGCTCCTGGGACCAAAACTTTGCTGTGGGAGTCACATGGTAATTGTCCACCAGGGTCTTCTCAAACCTCGCTCTGCAGTACACAGAATTATCCCCACCTGGAAATAGGATAGCAAAAAACTTTAATCATATTTCTTAGCTATTAATAGTTGCTTTGATTTCCCACAGACTTAAAAGATGATAGAGTAATTTGACTCCGGTTCCCATTAGCCAGGTTCCTCTTTAATTTTTATTATAATTTTTTTATCCGCTTCAGTGGACATTTTCCTCAAGTAAGGAGTTTGGGACTATGACCTTTGTAAATATCTCTGCCACGTGACAGTGGATTGTTCTGATAATTATTCATGATTCAAGACTATAAGAATAATTACTGCTTTCAAATACCCTGCAAATCATAAATGCCTATCTCTTGACTATCCTTAGGCAGGCTTCTGGAACACTATTTTCAAATGGAAAATTTTGACAAATTTGTTTTCTCCCGTACTGATTTCATTTATCTTAAATAGTACAAGGGTGGTCACTCTCTACTTGAGCGGATCTTACCTTCTTTTCAGGTAGGGCACTTAATTATGAAGTGGGTGGGAGTCCAAGGACTGGGAGTCAGTTGCAACCAAGAGGTAATGGATGGAAAAAAAATTAAGTGTGAATAAGTATGCAAGATTATACACACTGTAAATGGGGCATGCAATTTTAAAATAAAGTCCTAAAATTCTGCTGTTCAGGCTATTGTTAATTAGATCATTTAAATCTATTAAAAATAACTACTCAATTCAATCTGTTCCCTTTTCTGTGCTTTATTTCTGTTGATGATTTCTTGTAAAAGTAAAATGATCTCACAGTTACATGATTGCTCTACACTTTAGTCTACATGTATTGTATAAAATATAATGCAGTACAGATGTCAACCTAAGAACTAAATAGCTTATATTTCTAAAGAGCCATGAAAAAATATTAACACTATAGAAACAATGGTTCAGTAATTACTTTTTGCTGTAGAGTGAGGTTAGGCATTTATCCTTATAGATCCCTAATACACTTAAAGTCAGCACTGCCCCTGTGGTCCTTTTACCTTTGTTGATAAATGTATTGTACAAGATACCGTGTATGACCACTACAGTATTTGAGGTCATGCTAGGCTGTTAGCACAAATGGTGTGAACAATAGTTTATATGCCACTTAACTCCTTGGGAGAAACAGTTAACCTTGCCAGAGAGGACAGATCAGTCATGTATAGTTATTAAAGTCTAGGAGGTTTTGTTATGCTCTGAAATACTTCTATAGAACTACAATACTCCGGTACTAGCTTTGATGAGAAGGAAAGCAACAAAGTCAACAATTATCTTGACTATTTTTGAACAGGATAATAAAAGTATCAAGGAAAGATTTTTCAGGATTAATTTATGCAACACACACAACTATAAATAGTAAAAAATACAGTAAACCACTGCTTGAAAACAGACATAGTTTACCAAAAATGTGATTCTGATGGACTTGAATGGGCAGTCAACAACAAGAGAGGTTCTCAATTACAGTTATCAAAGTCATGCTGGAATGACTTAGAATTCTATTTCATTTGCAATTAATCATTAAAAACTACCTTCCAAGAAACTTTTGTTTTGCAGAATTTCTCATAAGCAAAAAGAAAGAGTGAACAAAGAATAAAACATAGCAAGAAATTACAAGAGATCTACTGGGCATTCTATGATACAGGTCAATCTGGTAATGTCACTACTGTTAACACAGACAGACCCTATTTCATGACACAATAAGCTGTTCCCACTTTGCTGTTTATTCTGATGAGCTGACTGTCAAAATCAACCATCTTTTGGCTCTTTTAGAAAACAAAAAGCTCAGGCTCAAGAAGCCTTATCCATTTCCAGTTTAGACATATAAACCAGACAGACACTATAGCTTGCTGCATGTGTTCTTGAATTCATCAAAACATCATTAACCACCACTGGTTCTTTACATTTTTAGGGTTAACTCACAGTGTTGGTCTTAACTCGGCCTGCATTTTCTGCTCAGTGCACTCCAATTAATCACTTCCTGAAGTTCAGGTTTAGCATGCTTTTATGCAAATTAACAAGTGCCACTTAGGTAAAAGGGACCCCAGACATGGTTTGAAGTTACCAAAAAGGTTACAGAGAACAGATTACTACCCTTCTCTAACCAATCTACTGTATGATGCATCACATATCACGCTATACTGGTACTTTTCTTGCTTTCCATCAGTATCCTCAAATGCAAATCTGTCTGACTCTAGCCTTCCACTGGTGGACTGAAGTCCACTTCCAACCTGGAGCCCAATTTTTACATTCCAACACGAAACTCACCATCTTCTGGGGTGGATAAGACATTCCAGAATGAGCACTGTTTTGGGGCAGAAAAGCACCTCCAGGTTGGACTTGAATACATATCTTCATGGATAGACTTATTTGTTTATGTAAACACTTTCCTAAAGGATCTATTATTTATGTGTTTAAGAGAAGGACGTGGAGAACAGTGCGAAGAGATCAGTTTGCTACCACTGCCTTTTTAAATCTCCTAACTAGCAGAATTAAACCATGTCTCTTTATTTATTTATTGCACTTGTAAAAAGATTAATGGGGATGTGATTCCTTCAGGCTTTTACATATAACCTCATCACACAAAGAACAAAATTATACAGCGCAGCAAACGAACTAAATTAGCTACATTTATTTAAATAACTGCTATGGAAGAAACAATAAATCAACAAGAATCCTCACAAAAATGTGTTTACAAAGTGTCTTGTAATTTGTTTTAGCAAGGACACAGACTTCTAGCTCTTAGCTAAGCTTGCTTCTAACAGTCTATTATCATATCAACTGTTAATGAGTGTTTGCAATAGAAAAGCATTTCCAGCAACAAGACTATGTGTAACTTCAGCCTTATTGTCCTTTAAGACATGGCTGGAAACCCAACATGAAATAGATTTTCCCAACAAACATTTTATCAAAGGCTTCTAATAACTTAGGAGACAATCAAAATTAACTGACAGGGCTTTGTTAATTCAGAAAAATAGGTTGTTTGAATGGTCATAATCATGCAATTATCTCATCTTCACTGTATTTCAAAAGGCTGTATCTATATCTAGTCCTATATCGGGAGTGAGTAGAGGGAGCTCTAATGCTGAACCTGTGATGTATTCATAAATCAGTACTTTCAGAGCCTGTCATGGGCTCCATAATGAGGGTCATTATTCAGGCAGAGTGTCAAAACTACTATCAAAGGACCTTCTCAGAATCACAATCATTCTGTTTCTTGTTAAATAAGCAATGTAGTACACAAAAATGGCAAACAAGAAGCAGGTCAATTTGATACAGTATGAGGGCACAGAGACCTCTAGAGTAATTTACCCTCTGGGAATTCTGATGGCTTGTGAGATAAATTATATACACCCTCAGAAAAGATTAATGGTAATAAAATCCCAGGAATATTTTCAGGAAAAAATACCCATATGTACATATGGCAACTTCAGTAACAAAGAAGACATTTTCTAAAGTGGAACACTTAAAGAAAATTATTATCAGAACTGCAAGTAGCTCTCTAGAAAGCTACTAAATCTTATTACAAAGTTGGCAGCATTCAGTTGCTATACCTTATTTTGACTTGCTGAAAGAGTTTATTTAAAATACAAAACAAAACAACCTACAGCTTTTCAGCATTAAAAAGAAAGGGGAAAAAGGGAGAAAAAGGGAAGACAGTGTCAAAAATAGATCTACTGAGACAGGCTGTTATTGACTTGATCTTATTATAAGCAGTAGGAAATAAAAGAGGAAGAAACGCAAATAATTTGTAAGTGATTGAGGGATATAGTCAAACCACATAGCATACGCTCCGGTGTTATTTCCTTCTTTTAATTTAGAGCAAGAATGTAATAGCCCTACATAAGAAGTAGTCTGATTTGCTTATTCTTCCTTGAACTAAAACATCACATTAGTAATGGGTAAATTAAGCACCAGTAGTGCTTAAGGTAAGATTTTTAGTTAGTCTAAATTCTGGTTCAAGATGACTTCTAGATATAACAGTGACAAATCATTTTGGGAGTAGCAGTCAAACTCCTCTGACACCAGAGATGTTCAATGTCTCATAATATTAGGCTTAAGTAAAAGTTCACTTTTTTTTCCTTGAAAATTATATATCTGTGCATTGCGCATAAGTATGATAGCAATTTATAATACACATATATTAAAAAGATATGTTTGAATGTGCATTTATATAATGAATATATAGCTGTAATTTCATGGGTGTATTTAAGCGTAACTCGGAAGCTGCAAAAAACTGTAAGGCAGAAATTTTGCTGCCATCTCAGAAGCAATGTTTCTAACTGCCTAACAAACACTGAAACAGAAAAACAAGCAGCTTAGTATGGTCTATGACCCTAGTAGTTGCAGTTGTCAGAGACGGATGTCCAGAGTTGCTTTTGCAACACCATTTTCTGCAAGTAAGATGTACCAAAAAAGTGCCACAACCACATATAACATCAATGACAGAGTAATTAATCTTTGAAGTGAGTTTATAGATGTCCAGATTTTGAAACTCAGTTACTATGTATAGTTGCTCTATTTCTGACTCTTTTTCACTAGATTTCTACAATTTAGTCATGTGACAATTCAGTCACATCTTCACATGCATGTTTTTATGACATAACTTTATGATACAGACTGACAGCAACTTTTGTATCCTTCTAAAAACTGCATATGACTTGTGGGTCTGTAGATATAAGCCTGCTTCTCTTTCCACATTACTCTTATTAAATAGCAAGGTGAAAGGTAGATTAAAGAACAGTCTCACTAAGTGCCTCATAAATCCCTCAGCTTCACTTTACCAAACTGAATTTTGTCTCACAATAAATCCTACCTTGTCTAGACTTATTGTTTAAGTAAATTTGTATCTGTGGAATAATCAAAAGCAAACCAATTATATTCAGGCATCTTTTTCATCCATCTGTTTGGATATAACTGTCTGTTAAATAGTGTTTGCATACGAAGCAATGTTCTATTGTATACATAGGTACTCAATTATTTAGATTATACATTTGAATAAACTGTGCAGTTAAAGGAGTACCCTTGTAATGTAGGACAATTACATTTTTCTAGCACAGTTTACAGGTTATTAAACTAATATCAATTTGACCAACACAGCTGGATATCGGATGCTAACCTTCACCTATGAAAGTTCTTTTCTTTAGGGGTACATTTTACTCCTACAATTATTATTGTTAGTCACTTCAAATTATATCAAATTATGAAAAAAGGGTTATAGAAAAAGCGTTGTGTGAATAGAGACTACAAAAATTTAATTTCACACTGAAGACTGTGCATTAAAATACAGGTTGGCTTAGTGCATTATGAAAGTCGTGTCTATATGCATGGTGGGTAAGTCTAAAAGGGGCATAAGAAAATGCTTCTCTCTGGACAGCAAAAAGTAGTGCTGTACTGTGTCATACAGTGAAAGAACAGTTCACTGAATATCTTATCTTCCTACCAACCATGGAATGATTACCTCTTCTTCTTTTTTTCTTTCCAGAGAAGAATACAGTTGTCTTTGTGTTGAAGAAAGAGAAGAAAGCAAATGACATTGAACACACAGAAATATGAAAGGACTGACACATCTGTCAGTCCTTGAAATAACACTTTTTAGTGACTAATGATGAAAATTTATTCTTGGAGGGAGGGAAGAGATAGAGAGAGATGTAATTAAATAACGTCACAAATGTAGCAACTTGGTCATTTACTGCCTTATAGCTTGTACAAAGTATAGTTTGCATTTGTGCAAATTGACTTTAAAATGGTACCTGTTCTTTGCATTCATAATAAAAGAATCACAGAATTGCCAGGGTCGGAAGGGACCTCAAGGATCATGAATCTCCAACCCCCCTGCCACATGCAGGGCCACCAACCTTCTCATTTAATGCTAGACCAGGCTGCCCAGGGCCCCATCCAATCTGGCCTTGAACACTTCCAGGGACGGGGCATCCACAACCTCTCTGGGCAGCTTGTTCCAGCACCTCACCAGTCTCTCTGTAAAGAATTTCCCCCTGATGTCCAACCTAAATCTACCCTCCCTCAACTTAAAACCATTTCCCCTCGTCCTGCAGTTATCTACCCTTTCAAAGAGTTGATTCCCCTCCTGTTTGTAGGCTCCCTTTAGGTACTGAAAGGCTGCAATGAGGTCACCCCGCAGCCTTCTTTTCTCCAGGCTGAACAAGCCCAGCTCCTTCAGCCTGTCCTCATAGGGTAGGTGCTCCAGTCCCCTGATCATCTCTGCGGCCCTCTTCTGGACCCTTTCCAACAGTTCCCTGTCTTTCTGGTACTGGGGGCTCCAGACCTGGACACAGTACTCCAGATGGGGCCTCACAAGAGCAGAGTAGAGGGGAACAATCACCTCCCTGTCCCTGCTGGCCACCCCTCTTCTAGGGGAACCCAGGATAGCATTTGCTTTCCAAGCTGCTAGGGCACACTGCTGGCTCATATTAAGCTTTTCATCCACCAAGACCCCTAGTTCCTTCTCCACAGGGCTGCTCTCAAGGACCGCTCCTTCCAGTCTGTATGGATGCCTGGGATTCCTCCGGCCCAAGTGCAAAACTCTGCACTTTGCCGTGTTGAACCTCATCAGGTTCACCCAGGTCCACCTTTCAAGCCTGCTGAGGTCCCTCTGAATGGCATCCTTCCTTCCATCGTGTCAACAGTACCACTCAGCTTGGTGTCATCAGCAAACTTGCTGAGGGTGCACTCGATTCTGTCATTGATGTCATTGATAAAGATGTTAAAGAGCACTGGTCCCAAGACAGACCTCTGGGGCATGCCACTCGTTACCGGCCTCCACCTGGACATAGAGCCATTGATGACCACCCTCTGTCTGCGGCCTTTCAACCAGTTTCTTATCCATTGAGTGGTCCACCCATCAAATCCACATCCCTCCAGTTTGGAGATAAGGATGTGGTGGGGGACCACGTCAAAGGCCTTGCTCAAGTCTAGGTAAATGACATCGGTCGCCTTTCCCTTGTCCACCGATGCCGTCACTCCATCATAAAAGGCCACCAGATTGGTCAAGCATGACCTTCCTCTGGTGAAGCTGTGCTGGCTGTCACAGATCACATACCCTTTCCTCATGTGATCAATTGTGTCATCCAGGATGACCTGTTCCATGATCTTCCCAGGCACAGAGACAGGACAGATATTTGCAATGATCAGTGAAATCACATGGAAAATATGGAGCTACATGGTTTTTGTCCAGTTTGTACTTTGCTAATGTTCTTCCCTCTGATTATTCTTTCTCTTCTTTTTTTTTTTTTTTGATCATTGTTATTCTGACGTAGCTACGTGGGTTCAACAGAATGCATAAAAAACAGAGTTTGTTCTACAAAGACTAATCTCCACAGACTCATCTATACTCAAGCTCCTCTGAGAGCAACTTAGCACATCTGAAGTTAGTCTCCTACTCTAAATCACGCCCAGGAGAATTCTATGTATCCCCATTGACTATAAGAGTCTCGATAGGTAGAAATGGCTAATACCATATCAATTTTCATCTGTCCTGAGACCAAAAGATGTATCATGATACAGCTAAATATCATAATGCTATTCACTCAAAGGGAGTTAATGAGAAAATAGTCCTTGAATGTCACAGATTTCTGCATGAACCCACGGTTGTATAAATTACGATTTTTGTAAGATAACACATAATGTATCAATTTTACCCTGAAAATGGTTGCTCTGCCTATAGCTGATGCCCACTTTACTTTGTCTGTTTGACAGTAGCTGTTGTCCTCAGCAGTTTTTCCTCTGAAAGAATGCCTTAGTGAATGCTGAGTGGATACTGCAGCTGGATTTTGGAGGAAGAGAAACATAGCAAAGTGCACTTAGTCTTGATTGGATGCTAGAAATTCAGAGTAGTAAAACTATCAAGGTGCTTTGGGAACTACACAATGACTCCAGACCAAGACATTATTTTTCTGTAAAGTTATCTGCATTCAACTGATCAACAAAAACATTGTGAAGAAAACACAGCCACAGCTACGAAAGGAAAGCCATCAAACATGCCTAGGAAGTTCGGGTGTACTGTCTGGTCAGTTCCTTCATTCCTCCAGCTAAAAGTTCCTCAGGTCCCTCTGGGCCTGCAGAAAACTTCATCTTCACTGCTGGTTCCAAAGGACTGGACAGGCTGCAGTCAGAGCACACATCTCAGGGAAGGGTAAGGTGTTGCCTGGCCTTCACTGGGAATATTGTAAGAGGAGAAGACACGTTGCAGGTTATGTGCCAAGGTCTGGCTAAATCCACTGCAATGTCCAGAAGAAGACTTCTACAAGCTCAGTTTGTCTTTTTGCCATTCAGTGTGAAAGCAGAGGGTCTGACTTGGATTCTGTTTCTGAAGCCCGTTTCCTTCATTTACCCAGGCAGTCATGCCAGGAGACAAGGAATCCCATTAGTATCTTCCCAACTGCAAAGTGGAATTCAGCAAAACCAAAGGGGCCTTAATAGTGAGAGAAAAATATATTCTACAATACTAACTGCCATCCACTGAGACCTTCAGAGTTATCATGGATCCCTTGGAGTTACAGGTAACGCACTGTGATAACTGAAGTGAAGCTGAAAGCTTTGAGCAAAAGGACCAAATCTTCCAAATTGTTGTAGGAAGGCAGTCTGTGAGGGAACTTTGCACCAATTGTTGTTATGCAGAGAACCACTGCCAGCATGGCCTGGCTCCCTGAGAATGCTTTGCTGGAAGGAAAGCCAGCTGTGGAAGTCACTTCACAGTTGTTGAGGCTCATTGTAATTTCGTTACCGATAAAGTAATTTTCCAGCCCTCAAAGGCTGAATAGGCATTTTGATCATCTTTTCCCATCAGAAAGAACTACAAATGATGTAACAAAAGTATGCAATATATGGTTTTGAATGGAACTATGAAAACATGTATACAAAAGGCTGAAAATCTTTTCAAACTTAAAAGTCTTACTGTCCTAAATGCAGTAATCACTGTCTGACTACATTTGGTTTATACATGCTCCTATTTTCATTAGTAATACTTTCAAATATGCCTTGGTAGATGGTGTGGTCTATTTTCAAAATGCGGTACTTACAGCTATTATTTCCTTTTCTTTTTTACATTTTTTTTCTTTCTTTCTTTTTTTTTTTTCCAACATTTGAGAAGAAATAATAGACAGAATGGAGATAATGATGTAAAGCTTGAAGGCTTTCTTTCATAGGTACATTTCAAGCTGCAAGTCCTATCTGAAAGACTTCTGAACCAGACCTACTCCTAGCAAACCTTCCAATCTCAATTTTCTCTCTCCTGCAATTGAATAATAATATAAAAATAAATATGTGCACACTCTAATGAGCTAGGTGTGCCTGTTTAGTTAAATTTTACTATGTATAATTTTTTCCACTTTGATGAATTCCTTTAGAATTTTAATATAGAATTAGCTTTTACTCTCGTCAGCCATTCCACCATAACCCTTCAGTCACACATGTACTTTGCTCCCTCCAGGTCACTTGTAATTGGCCTCTTTCCCTTTGTGTTCAGTAACCTTCCAGTTTTCTGCAGGCCTGTTCAGAACTGAATTGACACTAAAGAAAGAGTGAATAAAGGCCAGCATAAAGTCTGCGTACAGGATAGATAGGGACTCACATTCCTGAATACAAGTGGGTCAAAAAATACATTCTCAAAAGCTCCTCAGAGACCTGGTCCAAGCTATTATACTACTCCCAAGGACTTGAACTTTTTGAAACATGTCAGAAACTCTACTACTGTGAAGAGAATATGGAAACACTCTGTAAGCCAGCTGTGATAAACCACTGCTTAGACACTTCAGATATATACAGGCAAAGATCTGCAGGCAGGAGCCCTATTGTTTCTTAGACCTCCCCTGTGAGAGCTGTTGGCAGCACCCCAGGCTGTCACAGAACACTGGCCTTGCTGCCAAGGGGCCTGCATGATGGCTTGGAAACAGCTAAAAAGCTGCTGATCTTCTGAGATGATCCTTCCAGTCTGCACTCTCCTTACCTCTCAGACACGTACCGTGCTGTTTTTTGGGATTTTTTTATGTGCAATGGGTGGATATGGGCATTAGGGATCATGAGTACATGAATAACTTGTACAGTATTTACACAAGGATTTTTAGGTAGTTTGCTCAGAAATATTTTGAATTGGTTGCACGAAATTGGTATTCAACACAAAGAGCTTTTCTCAGTAAAACAGGACACTGAAACATGTTAGGAGCTGAAAGAGCAGCTGAGAAGCAACGACCAAACATGAATTGGGACATCACCAGACAAGCAAAAGAGAAAGCATTAGGAGGGATATGAAACAGCATGAAAAGCTTACCCAAAGTGGAATATTCAGTTATTTATTAAAGGGCAGACCCCCAGATGTTAGTAAAATAGTAAAGCAGGAAACATACTTAATCACATGTGGCTTTATCTCATCATTCTTTCTTGTTAATTAACCTTTACGTGCATTGATGATGTCCCCATTGTTTTTTCTTACCTCTGGTTTTATGTTCCAAAGCAGGCATTAGAGTCAAAAAGCAACACCAGATATCCACTAATATCTGGTGGTTATCCACTCTTATTTTCTTGCCCTTACTTTTTCAGACTAGAGAATTTTTCCTTTTTTCATTTCATCTTCCACAAGGAATTAGAAGAAAGGGGACAGCCATGGATAGGAGTTTGGCAACCAGAATGCAAGTCATTAGAACTGCTTTGTCAGCATTTTCACCATATGAAGCAAGTATTTGGTGAGTGTGGGCTTCACCTGTGCACAGCTCCAGGACACATCACTTAGGAAGTCAAAGTAAGGTGAATTTCAAGAAACTGGTTTTCAAAGAACACTTTTCCAAATAGTAATCAGAAGTAATCTAAAAAGTTAACTTTTATTTTCCTGTCATCCTCTTTAGACGGAAGCTCGTTTTGTATCATTAAATATCCCCTGATTCCCAAAAGTAGCAATCTGCATTCATATGGGTAGGATGTTACTGTAAAGAAAATCACAAAAAAACAGCCAAACTTTCAACAACTGCAGTGCCAGCTTAGAGAACTGCTATGCATTCCAGAAAATTTGATAATCATGTTAATTTTGGTAGACATGGTCAGGACATACTTGCATTTCTGAGATACTAGTGAATTCAGTGTTCTCAAACATCATCTTTTGGCTCAAAAATGATCATTTTTAAGAGCAGCAGAGTTAAAAGCATAAATAAAATAAATATACTGTGCATCCATATACTTCTGTGGAGCAAACTGGAAAAACCTTTTAAAAGAACTCAGAAGTAGAAATGCTTAGTGGCTCTGTCAGTAGCTTTACCAAAAAAACTTTTTGCTGAAAATAAGCAACCATTCTGATTCCAGGTTCAGTTGGCTTCAAGCGCTGATTCAATCAGAGTTCCAAACAGAAAGGCCCATAAATTCATATAAGAATTGGGAATAGTTCTTTGGACTCTACAGAGAATTGAAACAAGACCAAGACCTCTCTGCTATGAATATATATCCCTCACTGAATATATATCCCTCACTGGATAAAATCTTAACATTTGCTAGTTGGCCAGAAGCTGAAAAGTCTAGTCAACTATGTACTGAAAGGCTGGAATGCTACGAACTATAAATATCTCTAAACTTCTGTTTGCCAACAAGCTTCTGAAATGATGCCATTCACTACAATTCTCAAAATTCCAGTGTCACACACATGTATATATTGCAGCACTGCTAGAGAAATTGAGAAACTGTCTGAAACAAAATCCTGAGAGTAACTCCTCACATCTGTGTTTCAAAATACAAGAGGTATTAACACTTTTTGTATACTTACTTATATGACGAACAGCAATAAAAGTAGAAACTCCTGTATAACAGATGCTTATAGTTTGCTGCTAGTATTTTTCAATATATATATTAAAACTAAAACTTATTAACAAATTGCATGGTATTCTACTCTCACACCGTTAAAACTGCATTACTAACATCTATGATGAAAATAGTAGGTTTTTGTCTCATTTTTCAAAGAAGTTTTGAGGTAAAGGAAAAGAAGACTCAATATACTATCTCTCAACATCCTCTGTCACTCCAGAAGCAAAATTTGAGGAGGAAAAAGGTGGATTGCAGTGTAGTAATATTTTCCTTTTGACATTTAAAGGGGAGATACAAGAAGAAGGGGACAGACTCTATAGCAGGGTCTGTTGTGACTGGGCAAGGGGAAATGGTTTCAAATTAAAATAGGGATATTTAGATTGGATATAAGGGAGAAACTTTTTGCAACAATAGTGGTGAGGCACTGTAACATATTGCCCAGAGTGGTGGTGGGTGTCCTGTCCCTGGAGATCATCAATGTCAGGCTGGACGGGGCTCTGAGCAACGTGATGTAGCTGTAGGTGTCTCTGTTCATTTCAGGAGAGTTGGATTACATGAGCTTTAGAGGTTCCTTCCAACTCTAAGGATTCATTTGTTCTGTCACCACAACAAAACTTCTGTTGAATTTATGTATTCTCTTGTGTGACCACAGCGTGAAAGACTCAAAGACTGAAAGACCACAGAGAAGTTTGGATCTCCCCATTTGCTAATGTTGTGGTTCAGGAGGGAAAAAAAGTGCCAAATCTGATGTGAGAAGCCAACCATATGGCAAAGGAGAAGCAGAATCTCCCCAGTCCCTTTGAATAGCTTACTGAGTGCTATTTTTAACATAAAGGTGAAGGGTACACTCTGAGAGAAGCATTCACTTCTTCATCAGACACAACATTGCTAACAAAGCTGTGACCCCAACCCCTCCCACAACCACCAGTGTCACCATTGGCAGCTCTAGTGCCGGCATCTTCAGTGTCTCAGTCATCCACGATACTGCCCCCTCCATCATCAGCACCAATGAATTTCTCACTATTACTGCTCCTGATACGAGTCTAGCCAGCAGCCCTTTTAAACACCTTTGAGCCTTTCCTTCTCTTTCTCTCACATTGAAACATTTCACCTGACAGTCTATTTTTTAAACACTCAAGTGCTGGCTTTTAAAGCATTTGATGTCTTTAGTATTTCAGCCCCATCCTTCACACCTTCTGCTCATAGGGCCAAGTGACATGTGAGGAATTTCTTTTGGTTTCCAAAAAAAATATCCTTTGTTTTCTTTTCACAAGAATTCACCTCATGCTCATGTTTAGCGGGAGAACAATGGAAGAAAAATAAACTTTGTGCAGTATTATCAAAAAATATCAACACAGCACATGCGCAGAATTACTGAAAGACAAAGGATTTATCAGTATTAAAAATGTCTCTAATTTATTAAAACTGGAAATTTGCCAGAATTGCTTGCTTTTTAATTTAAACATTGAACATAGGCTTTAAATTGCAAAAAACATCAGAGATGTTTTTGTCTCTTACTTATCTGCATGTATTTTTATGTCAGAGAGACTTCAGACAAATTAAGTTTTATTATTCAGCTCAAAAATTTGTATGTTGCACTTCTTGTTGAATACTAAGTCTGCTATATAGCTTTTTCCCAGGATCTATGAATCCTGGGAAATAACCTAGAATAACAGAGTAAATCAATGAGTAAATTAAATAGGAAAAAAACAAATACACATTTCGCTTCAGCAGCTGTTTACATAAAGTGGACATTTCCTTCCTGTTTGTAAAAACTGATCACAAACACAAGTATCTCAATCCTTGCACATCTTCAGAATGAATTATGTATTTCCCTAATGGGCACAAGAACTAGGAAAACAAGGTGCCATCATTAATTTGAAACACAATAATTTCAGGGAAACTCATCTGTCCAAGTAAACTGAAAAGCCCTGCAAACTCAGTATTAAATGTCAAAATCTACAAGACAGCTCACACTCTACAACAGCATGACTGTCCAACCTTTAGGCTTGCCTGGGCTGCTTGTGTGAAGAGCAATTGTCTTGGTCTGCATATAAAATATATAATATAGTTAATGTTTATAAGTAACAAAACGTTATTCTTTTATATTTTTATTAAAATATTTTTTAAAATAGGGCAACAAATACATAAAACAAGTGGGATATTTGACCTTTTTTGTAAAACTAATGCATTAATGTCTGGTTTTATGGCAGTGGTTGCAATTCTCAGTGAGTTCTCAAGGTGTTCATCAGAGATTTTTGGTGAAATTTTAATCTTCCTGTGTTTCATCACTGAAAACAGTTATTCACAAATGTATGTACTGCCTGAAAGCGATATCCTGTGTAAGGCATGTTATGAAGCAAGGGATATTTCTCTCTGGTAAGACAGGGCTTATAAAGATCTGGTGATCTTGATCATCTTCTCATGATGAAGTTTTTGAGTTGAATATCTGATTGCAACTCTATACATTCCATTTGAAAATTCACAAGTAATGTATTTATGATGACTGAAAAGAGTTGCAAACATATCAAAAAATTTTTTCAGCAGTCTTGAAACCTATTCTCAACCTATTCTCCTTTGTCAAAATGGATATATGGTCATACATTTTTCACTATTCACAGGTTTAAGTTTAGCCAATTTATCAAAATGAATAAAATTATTTGCCATAGCCAGAACTTGCTGTAAGTTATAAGTATCATTTTGAATGCTATGGTTTGAAACATAGCACAGATGAATCCATATTCACCCTGTAAGAGATACACGTTTAAGCTATCTAAATGAGCAGCCAAATCCACCAAAAATGCTAAATCTGTGAACCATTTTTTAATCTTCATGTTATGGCACAAATTTTCTTTTTAACTGCATAAATGATTTGTTTAATTTAATACATCATAAAATCTTTGTAGTATCTTATCCTGACACAGTCACCTTCCTTCAGAAAAGTAAGTGATCTCCCTCAAGTAAACATTCATACTTTTAAGGAACTTTTGGAATTAGAAATGGTTCAAGCTCTTCTTCATGAAATTCACAAGACATTACCCATGTTTAAAGCTTGCACATATAAATTATCTTCATGTACGATGCACTGATATTTCATCTAATGTGAGTTGCCATCAGCAACTGTATAATCCTCTATTAACTGTATTAGTCTTTCTTTTTTTTGCCAACCATCACCCAGGCTCCTTCAGTATCTGTACCAGTTATGCTGAAAAAGGATAACGAAAATTACTTAAATCTAATAAATAAAGAGATTTGGTTTTGTCTTTTAATAGCACCAAAGAAACAATTTCTTCAGTGACATTATTTTCTTTCTCAATACTCCTAATAAAAATGGCAAGTTGATTCATATCTGTAGTATCAATAGTTTCATCGATCACGAAAGCATAACATTTAAAATTAGCAGCTTCACTATCCAGATTTCTTTCATTAGATTTTGCAGTTTCTTCAATTTGCCTGGCTATAATCTGTCTTCTTCACCATCTTCTTCTTGTCTTTCAGTTTTTGTTGTTCCCTTTTTCAGTGTCAGTGATCTTGTTGAGGGTCCCTCCCTTGGATCTTCTTCATCGTCTTCCTACTCTTCTTTCCATTCTAAATGAGGTGACATCCATTTCAATTTCTGTCCTATTACAGGGGCAACAGACATTGTCACTGGTGCCTCCTCTGATAAGGTTGAGCATTTTTGAT
Source organism: Phasianus colchicus (assembly GCF_987193195.1). NCBI lineage: Eukaryota > Metazoa > Chordata > Aves > Galliformes > Phasianidae > Phasianus > Phasianus colchicus. Next base: position 26,307,487 of record NC_143436.1, read on the forward strand.
GCTCTTTCTATCCTTCTCAACTTGGAGGGTGTCTCATTCAGATTGGAGTCTGTCTCGTTCAAATTGGAGGCAGTCTCATTTGGTTTGGAGACTGTCTTGTTCAGACGGTATTATTAGTAATCATTATGTTTTACTCACCAAGCAGCATAAGTGTACGTGATGCGTAATACATGTGGATTTTGATTTGAATGAGTATGTGTGGCAGGCACAAGAGGTGGACTTTGCACTGCACAACGCCCTCCTCTTGTTCTGGTTTCAGCTGAGATGGTGTTAACAGCACATCAGTGTTCTGATTGCTGCTGAGTGATGGATGTGAGCCTGGGGCCAGGCCAAACTGCTCAGCAGGAAAGAACCACCACATTATGATGCAGATTGGACATGGATAGGATAGGGTGGATCTGTATCAGCTATGTTCTCTGTGTTCAGCAGATTTAATTTGGTGTTAATTTGGTGTTAACGGGATTTCTAAACAACAGACTCCAATTACATTCATGTTTTCAGCTATTCAGTTTTTTTGTAAAGTTGTTCAGTACTTTAGGTTAAAATCCATACCATCTTACATCTTATTTCGTAAGGCTTCTCCCTTGAACTTAATGCTGCTGTCTAGATCTCAGTGTGAGCCATGAGCATCAGAATTCCTGGTTCAGACTCTTTCTAGATTTGGGAATATACACTTACACAATCTTTAGTCAGATAACAGAGGAATTTGGAGATGTTTTAAAGCTTTAGAGAAGGTATTAGTGTTCACATTAAAAAATCCAATCAGAAGTCCTCAGAATATTTGGTGATGTAAGATACCTTCAGAAGTGTCATTTGACACAGATTTGACACCTGCCTCTTTTAAAATTAGGTGATCATAAGGTATTTTAATCTGGGCTGCAGAAATAATTGAGTTTCCAAATGTCTTTCACACTGAATTGAGCAAATCAGTCAGCCTGGTAACATACAAAATAAGCCATGAATCTGATCTTCTTATTTAGGTAAGTAAAAATCCCATAGATGGAAGAAGCAAAATGTCATCTATCTTCCTAAGTCCTTCAGTGGGCTCAGAAAACACAGAAAAATGCAAGTTCATATTTGTGAAAAATCAAATTATGATCAGATGCACTAACACAATACATATAATCATTTACTCCTAGCCTCTTAGTAATGCAGGATTTTTTGAACTACGCCTTGAAATGTTTTAGTTGTTTAACAGAACATAAATTTGTCTGTTTTTCAGTCTTCATTTTAGCACTTGGCTACATTTTTCATTTGAATTAGTTTGATAACTATAAGAACTCTGATACCATATTGATATGTTCTGTTTAAATATTCACAGTGAAAAAATACCATGTGCAAAATCTAAGGTCCCACTTGTCTTTGACTAGTGGACACGCAACATAGGAAGAAAGATCAGACAACTGGAGGAACACAAGAAAAACAAATGAGGAGACAGGATGTGGATGAAGAACACAAAATGGTAAATTCTTAAAACAAAGTAGACCAACCACTCAATAGCACAGTGGAAATATGAACTTAATCCTATGCATAATTTTTATGAGACGCAGCTACACTATCACTTTATAGAAACAAACTTAAAACTCAGTTGGAACTTGTAGTCTGAGGTATCCACAGACATTACTAATTGTCAGCAAGTACAGGCTCAGAATATTAGCATCACTTACAAAATATTGCTCACCATCTGCAGTGTTTCTGTACATGATAAAACGCAAAATAAACTCTGAGAAACAAGACAAGTTTTGACTAACTGCTACGGCATAAATGTCTCATGACCAGCCACTTCCGAACTTTTGATTACCTGCTTAAGCTGCTTACACCCCTGGATTTCATATCTGCTGCTCTTGTGTCACATTAGTCCCCTGTCCTCATTTATTGTTTTCTCTCTTTTTACTTGGTTTGATGTTCTTTGAACCTCATGTTCAGAAGGAAATCATGTAGGTCAAATATGAAGGTGATCCTCTCATGTGAAGAACTAGTGGCCCTATGCTTTATAAGGTAGGGTGATGGTAAAAAAGTCTTAGCTTCAGTTAATTCAGCAGAATAAACAATGAGCATAGGGCAAACTCAGACCTATTTATGTGTATATGAACAGCCAGCTGTGCCAATTTCTAGCCTAAATTCTTAATTTAACCCAAGCTCCATTTTCAATCCCTGATATTTGACAGAGCCCACAAAAACAAGGCAACGACTGTAACTTACATTTAATAGCTATTTTGCTAGTGACTGCTGAAGTTTCAGTACTCTACCACTCCAAAAATGCCTGAATACCTTCACTGGCTAGTGGTGCCAATGGACCATTCACTGTGTCTCTTGTCTCATAAACTCAGTTGGACAAAACTTTCTAGTTTTTCCTAAAGACACCTTAATATTCCTGGACAGTTCCATCCATACTCTCCCAGAGAGTGAGAATAATTTCTTTCTTGCTTATTGCCTCTTCACAGCATACAGAGATTTCTGACAGCCTGTCCTAGATGGTCTTCTAATTTGGCCCAGCTTTGTACTGCTGCTTGCTGGTCCATGAATTTCCACTTCACTGTCATTGTCAAAATCCCCTACAGTGACCACATTATGGATTATCCCTTATGCTCACCCAAATTTTTGTATCCTCTTAAGAGTCTAAGGACCTAAGTTTACAAAAGATAATATCTATTACAAATGTGATTCACGCATATCAATGACACTCCTTCTTGAAAGCTAAGTTCCACCCACAGTAATCACTTAACAGAATCAGGGTTTTAAATTTTAACTGAATATCTACTAATATAACTAACACCCTTTGTTTCTCTAAGGGAGCTGATTCACCTTCATAACTTTTTCCTATTGTAGGCATTCATTTACCATTCTGACATAATCCAGTTCCTCACTGCATGTTGCTGATGATGTTTTTGTCAATGTGAAGAATGCAGTACAATTGCTGCAGAAATTGTCTAAGAAACTGAGACCTTAATATGTACCATCTGTTTTTACAAAAAAAAAAAAAGCTGAATGTGGCAATGCATTTGCAATACCAGAAGCAATATCTCTAAGACATGAAATGAACATATGCTGTCTAAGAGCCTTCAGGCTGACATTGAAAAAGAGAAAAGATAGTACTTCAAGGCAAATATTGTCCCAATAGAAAGACTGCCAGAACCAATATGGCTCAGCCTATTGACAAGTCTCTGGTGAACAACATCATATAAAGACATGCACATTGTTATGGGTTGTACAGCTCAATGCCCCATTTTTTTCAGCTTTGGAAAAAAAAGTAAAGAACATCTTCACTGTCACACTGGCTATTCTCCTGTTTCAGATCAACAGATGTTGTCAGATGAAGACATCCTATCCATTATTCTTTGATTAACTGATTTTTAAAATAAGTCAATGAAACTTACACTAGCTTCTTGCACTTGTTAAGTAAGTAGCCTGCTTGGAGGGAAAGAACAACTGAAAGAACCCTATGCTTTCCAGTGTTTTTTTTTTTTTCCTTTTTCTTCTTCTTCTTCTTCTTTCTTTTTTTTTTTTTTTTTTTTTTAATGTCCAAATTCATGCATTTTATGCATGAAAATATCTGTGCTTTTGAAGCTAAAATGGTTTTGAAAATACAATGGCTAGTAATGAATTTTATATATGCTAAAAGATATAGTAATTTTTTTAGTGTACTATTCTTTAGTGAAAGGATCTAAGTTGCTGTTCTGTCAGCCACAGTTTATACTAACATACATAATCTAATAATTGAATTGACATGTAGCTAACCTACCAAATTGCAAATCACAAAATTGACATGTAGCCTCCTCTGATTTTGGCAAATCAGATTATTACATTTAAAAAAAAAAATTCTTTTTCTGGATTTTGGAAAGTGAATAAGTTGCATTTATTAAATATTTCATATTCTAGGCAATTAGCTTTCCAAGCAATTTTTAAATGAAGAGGAAGGAAACCTTATACTGTTTAGGGAACTACTGCACTGTATATGTGAATGCGCTGCTGTTCATAATAATAATACTTCTCACACTCTGAAGGACTCTTGCCAATTTGCCAATTCCTTTTAAAGTTAATGGCAGAGTCATTTCATCACAGGTTACATTTTCCAGAATAGTCCTTTGCTGTTGTTTTTTTTGTTGTTGTTGCTGTTGTTTAGAATACTTGAGGATGTTTAAAGATATTACTTGTTATTTCTATTTAGCAGACTTTATTCAACTATGAAGTCTTAAATATTACTCTAGCAAGCTTCATTAAAATTTTTGTTATATTAAAACCTAAGTAACAAACTGACAATGTGGGCCTGATGCTTGTAGACCTAAAATGTACGTAATGGGACTTTACATCTAGAAATGGCTGTAACCTTAATAAATTCTTAAAGGCAAATAGGGATTTGGGAATTCCACAGCATTTCTCCTGTGGAACTTATAAAATCCACAGGAGGGAGTCTTTCTTCTATAGATTATAGATGCTTCAAGCGTACCAAAGGAGCTTGTAAACAATGCTTGAGGAAGCTCCCCTTCTTTATATCTCAGAAACTCTGCAGGAGGTAGTTCTTCTACTGCAGATCTTAGAAGCATAAGCTATTTTAAGTACAGGATAATTCTAATTAACTACACCATCAGTTATGTCAAACAAGGGCACAATCACTGACCTTTCATTAAAGGAAGAGGTATCAAAGCAAGAATTTTTAAACTATGTAAGGGAGGAGAACCAAAGGAGGATCTCTTGTTACCATCTCTGGAGAGAGTGGTGGATACAGACATCACAGGAGTGGGGGAACCTAGTAGCAACCTGACTGATTCTATGTCATGTGGTCAGTGATGTGCTCTTTAATGGGAGGGCTCTTCCTCCCTGTAAATATACCTGATGTTTGGTCAGCTCAAGACTAACATTACTTCTTATAAATCTTTTCCTATAATTGTAAAATTAGGCCACATTCGTAAATAAAGTAATAAATAAGTAGAAAACATATTTTTTTGTAAAGAGAAATATAGGCAAAAGCATTTGCTACTATACCTAATTACAACAGAAATCAACAATATAAATTCTACTGATATAATGTATGTATAAAAAAATCCTGCAGATAGGCAAATGAAATGTTCAACACTGAAGACTCACAACCAGTAGAGTTAAACATTGTTGTGGGAATTTTTAAATCCATAAAACAATGATAGAGGTTTCAACATTTAGGAATTTCATTCTTTTTAAACATAATGTTCAAAGTAACATTGTACAAATGAACAAGTTTTTCTGAAGTACTATATAAATTTCTTTTCTACAAATATTTTAAAATCAATGTAAAATAAATTTAATATACTTTCAACAAAACAGATAAATGTGTTGTGTCAAAACTATAAATTGCTGTCAAGAAGTTCCTCATTATCTCTGTTAAATATCAAAGGAGCATAAACATTTAACTGGATTAGCAATAAGGAGGCATTTCTAATCACAAGGACTTACCAATTTTAATAGTTAAAACTTGACTTTCTTTCGTAAGCAATAAAATCAAGCTAGAAGATTTCATTTGCTATGCCCAAGCAACTCAGACTGTTCTGAAAACACTCAGCACTTTCTTCCATATCATAGCCAGAGTAGGGACACTGGAATTTCACCGGCTCAAGTGAAATACATGGAAGCAAGGTATTCAGTGTCAATGAGAGGTTAGAAGTTGGTGACCTTTTGAACAGAATTGACTAGGGGAATAAGAATAGGCACTAACAAAATGGAAGAAATAAATAAAAAAATGGACAAGATGAAGTCTTCATTATCCAGAACTCTGAGATTGGGAATTCATCTAATCTAACACCAACTGTTCGTTGTTAACAAGTTAGTTATTTAAGCTGATCATCTAGGTTCTCTCTCTAATGAATGGAGAGAAACAGAAACTAACAGAAAATAATCAATCCTGTCTATTATGTATCTTGGGATGGGACAAATTGCATATAGAAGAGCCTAACTTTGTAGACTGGCTAAAGTGAAATCTGGATAATTTGCTTAATCTGGATGTGTGCCTTTTAAACTGCTGAAGTTAAATAAAATTGTTTCCAATTGTTTGTAATTGGTGTGGATGGCCATACGCTCCGCTGGGTGAAACGCTGGATGGCCGGGCCCAAGGAGTTGCAGTGAGTGGAGTTAAATCCAGTTGGCGGCCGGTCATGAGCGGTGTCCCCCAGGGCTCAGTACTGGGGCTGCTTCTATTTAAAATCTTTATTAACAGTCTTGATGAGGGGATTGAGTGCACCCTCAGTAACTTTGCAGATAACACCAAGTTGGGAGGGAGTGTTGATCTGCCTGAAGGGAGAAAGGCACTACAGAGGGACCTGGACAGACTGGATCCATGTGGCCAAGGTTAACTGTATGTATGAGTTTCAGTAAGGCCAAGTGTCGGGTCCTGCATTTTGGTCACAACAACCCTAGGCAACCCTACAGGCTTGGGGAGAAGTGGCTGGAAAGCTGCCTGATGGAAAGGGACCTTTGTGTACTGATGAACAGTTGGCTGAATATGAGCCAGCAGTGTGCCCAGATGTCCAAGAAGGCCAATGGCATCCTGGCTTGTATCAGGAATGGTGTGGTGAGCAGGACTAGGGAAGTAATCCTGCCCCTGTACTCAGCATTGGTGAGGCCTCACCTCGAGTACTGCGTTCAGTTTTGGGCACCTCAATACAGAAAGGACATGGAGATGCTGGAGCAGATCCAGAGAAGGGCAACAAGGCTTATGAAGGGATTGAAGAATATGCCCTATGACGAGAAGCTGAAGGAACTGGGGCTGTTTAGTCTGGGGAAAAGGAGGCTGAGGGGAGACATTATTGCTCTCTTCCAATACCTGAAAGGTGCTTACAGAGAGAGTAGGATTGGTCTCTTCTCACTGGTGACAGGTGACAGGATGAAGGGAAATGGCTTGTGCCAGGGTAAGTTTAGGTTGGATATCAGGAAACAATTCTTTAGAACATTTATTCTTTAGAAAGGGTTGTTAAGCACTGGAATATGCTCCCCAGGGAGGTGGTTGAGTCACCATCCCTGGATGTGTTTAAAAGCCATTTGGATGTGGTGCTCAGGGACATGATTTAGTGGAGGGTTGTTAAGAGTTAGGGTAGTATGGTTAGGTCATGGTTGGACTCCATGATCTTTAAGGTCTTTTCCAACCTGAGTGATTCTATGATTCTATTATTCTATGAAAATTAATGATTGTTTGCACGGCAAGAAAGAGATACAAGGCTCTACCAGTGTTCTCCTCAGTTCTCTTCCCACTTATTCTCATAAATATCTGCTCTGTTGACTACCTTATCTCTATTGTTAAAAAAGACTGGAGAATGTCTTCAATTTCTCTGACCGTTTGGTATCATCTTATCCCCTAGTTTGCCAAAATCTCATGTTGTACAACATACTGCAATTGCTGCTCTGAAATGCTTCATTTGAGTCTTGAACTGAAAGTATTATTAACTCAAATAACTGCTGCATGTCTTCCATTTTCAGTAATACCGGGTCTTTACAACTGCAAATATCTATTCAGATTCAGAAAAAAAAGGTACTTTTTCATTGCAAATCTAGACCAAAAGCTAAAACAATGCATATATATATATAAAAATTCTTAAAAATATATATACTTAAGGAAAGAATAGCATAAGGAAATGCTAAAACATAGAAGGATGCCTGTCTATCTAGGGTACCTCTTTAGGCAAAGCAAACTACCAAGAAATTTGATGGTAAATATTAATTTGTGCCAGAGTTTGGCGCAGTGCTGTCTTTCCAAGGGACAAAGAAAGATCAAATGTGTAGGTATATTAGCAATGGACTTACAAAAGCTGAGCAGCAGCATCTGTAGAAATACTACAGATTCTCACTTGGTCAAAAACATGTGGCTAAACAGAATATACTGTGTGAAATATGTGTGAAAAAGAATGCCCACATGGAGCAGTACTGGGAGAAGTTATTTATCATGATTTAAAGGAAAAATCCCTCCAAAAATATTCTAGATCTTGGCAGCTAATAGTTTCTCCGTCTCAAGGATAAACAGACATGAGTAGAAATGAGTGAAAACATTTCACAGATATGGCCAAATATATAATCTGTAATTTCAATTTACTAAAAATGTTAATATAAGTTAACATTTAGGCATAGCTTTGATGGACAGTTTGAGGATTTAAGAATTTGGCCACCACCACAATAGTATAGTGCATATTCCAGCATATTGTTGAAGAAATGTGTCACAGCTGAAGGCCACACAGAATCCTCATTGTATTTGCAGTTGCACTTTGATATAGTCTATACATGCTAACATCACTCAGTATTTTCCTATATATATTTTAATGAACTCCTTAAAGTTGGAAAATACCAAGAAATCTTTATTAAGGATTGCTTTCTGTTTTTTTTTAACCCCTTCCTTTTTTGTTGTTTTATAGGACTGACTGGCTTCCTCTTTTTTTGGAAATTGAATGCTGACTTATAAACTTGCATTTTTCTTCACTATCTCTGTCACCACTGTTGTCGTAAGTACAGAAAAGTAATAGAAGAAAAAAGAGAGAAAAAGAAAAAAAAAAGAAAAGGAAAAAGAAAAAAAAAAAAAGCTTTGCATAGGTTTTAACTTAAAAAGTAAGGCTTGTCCAGGAAAACATGCACAACAAATGACATACTTTTTCTAATGTGAAACCTGCATTTTGAAGATAATTTTCTTCAGATTTTCTTCTGATGAACTGAACTCTTGTTCTTCGACATCTGAATTTTATTATTTGTGATAATGAGTGCTGTTGAACATGTGGGAAGATTTAGATCAAGTGAGACAGCAAGTCAAACCTGAACCTTGACCTTCTCTTCCAGCCTCCTTCATGATGTGCTTGCTACTTAGTAGTTTTTAAAAAGCAGCTCATTTTTAAAATGATTTCTTGAATTTATGTTGTTTCTGGTTTACAGCAAAGTACTTCACACATTTCTATTTATTGTAACTCACCAGAATACAATTACAGTAGCTGTTGTTCATTCCACTACCAAGTATAGAGAACTTGTACAATGAACTGTAGTGGGTCAAATAGTGGTGACTAATAAGACTAATAGGACTTATTCTATGTTGGAGCCATCAAATCCTTTATCAGTACTTCAACCATTCTGCTTACGTGGCCTCATTGTTAAGATTATGCCTTTCATCTATGGGAACTAATCCTTTTCATATACAATTTTAGCAAGAAGCTTATAAAATGTGTATTAAAGCAGTATTGACTTGTCCAACAATAAAAAGTACAATTAGGCTTCCAACACAGAGCATTTCTAATTTGCATAAAAACCTCTCTAACACATTCCTTTTACTGTGGAATATAACTAAGAGGTTACATTCTGTACCATGCACCAGTAATTTACTGTAAAATTAGTAGATAGCTGTACCTGTGTAAGTGTTCACTTTCTTTGTGCAAATCTTTTAAAAGTGAATTTACATGCCGAATGTATCAATAGGAAATAATATTAAAGATCATTACACTGAATGGCCAAGTACAATGAGTTCCTTTGATAATATCCCATAATGCAGTAACTCAGGACTCACTCATTAAAGGTACCTATCCAGATAGAGTCATGGGTAGGGTCACACTGAAGACTCAGTTTTATCATACTTTGCGGTTGCAATAGCTCATTTTCATAATGTACTATATATAAGCAAGAAGCTTATAAGAACTGTGGAAGAGTAATAATGACCAGTCTATGCATAAAAATGTATAAATAGTTAGGCTTCCAACACTAAGCATTTCTGTCTAAGAAGATTACTTAACATCCCTTTTGCAAAATTTCTCATTTCCATAACCAAATAGGTGCTATTGTCTATTCACTCTCCAAGTACTACACCTCTTTGTAACACTACAGAAATTTCTTTTCTGTGTGTACCTAGGAATATATTAAATTAGATTTGTAAAGTACATGCCAACTAGTAAATAATAGTAAGACACAATTCATATGGGATTTAGATTCCCTGGAATTATCCAAAAGAAAATCAGAAGAGCAGCTACTTGCTATTAACCGCTTCTCCTTACAGAGCGTACGAAATGCTTCATGACCGGAGATGATTAGCCTTCTCTTCACTTAATAAAGAACAATATTTCCTTACCTAGGTAACACAAGATGACATTGCCTTGGATTACTGCGGGGCATGTCATATCATGTAACACAACATCACCTGATGTAACTCGATTCAACAGGCCATATGCCTGTTGTCTGTTTGTAAAAAATGCCACTTTTTCAGAAGAAAGGACGTTTCACAAGACATAACAAAATATTAGATTTACCTTTGAGTCCAAAAACTTCTTGTGTTCATTATTAACTTGGAGTCCAAATCACACAGAACAGGAAAAATTTCCTATTTGGTTATTCAGTGTTGCCTATACTATATTGACAGAGTAAGTTCTCCAATATTTTGGAGAAATTATCTTTAATCGCAGAAACTTAAATTAGAGACAGCCCTATGAAAGTACCCTTTCTCTTACCCTTCCTCTCCTTCTTCTTACCCTTCTCCCCCCTCCAGCTCCTCCCCCTTTCTCCCCCCCCCCAAAAAAAAAAACCAGTAAAACCACTAACATCTCCACTTTTACAAATATTGTGGTCATGTCAGTCTGTCCATTTCAATATCAGCACACTTCTCCACTGTGCTATTTATTTTGCTAACATGTTCGGTTGTCAATTTATGGCATATTTTCAAAGAATAGCAATCATATTACAAATAGGAAACATACTTATTTGTTCCAAAATTAAGCCAAGGAAAATCTGATTTACAGCAAAAAATTAAAACCTGTGTATTGCTGATCAAATGATGGCATAGAGGATGAACTTTTAAAAATGTCTAATCTGAGCTGGCAGTATAAACTGATCTTGTTTAAAAAATGTACTTCTAAATATCCTAAGGCACCACTTTTGAAGCTCTGACGTTCTTGAACTCCTTGCTGGAGTAAACACAAAAACCTTAGAAAATATATTTTAGAAATTAATCATAAGAGAAAAAAAAATAACATTACTAATAACTAAAAGTAGGAAACCTAGTTAAATTGAAGTGATATTTGAAGAGCTTACTGGAGAAAGATTTCTAGAAGGGAGGAATTTTTACAGAAGGAAAAGAGGGAAGGAAGGAAAGAGGGAGGGAGGGAGGGAGGGAAGGAGGAAGGAAGGAAGGAAGGAAGGAAGGAAGGAAGGAAGGAAGGAAGGAAGGAAGGAAGGAAGGAAGGAAGGAAGGAAGGAAGGAAGGAAGGAAGCTGATATCCCCTAAGAAAAAGATATTAGCCTACCAACATAACTAAAAAAATAATTGCATAACTTTCTTGTTATCACTTTATTCTTTTGAAGCGTCACCTTCTTCTTTTATGGTCATTTACCATAAGATGCCCTTTCTTCCTTTTTATTGTAGGGTGTCTGGGAGTTGTAGGAAGAATAGGACTTAATTCAGTAATGGTTCTTATTGTTACAATTGTTCATGTAGGTACTGAAAGTTCAAGAGCTGTGATGCTTATTATTTAATACCATATCTTAAAAATCTGTATTTACTTAAGAGTACTGTTTTTAGCACTCTGTTATTTTAATATATACATTATGTATTTATGTAAGGATTTCCAGTGAAGTACATACAATCAAAAACTAATTATTTTACAGAAATGGAGATTCCCAAGGGGAGAAAACTGTTGTTGGGTATCCAGAATCCATTATTTTCATCTGGAATTTATTGCCTTGGCAAGCAAGTGTGTGATAAGAAGAGGTGCAAAATTTGAAGACTGTTTTTCAAGTACAGCTGTTTTTAACCTCCACAGCATGCTCAAAAATTGCTGCTTAACAAATATGAGAACAACTGAGAAAGCTAGATCTCAGTGCTGTTTAATATTTGGAGAAAACTCCAGGCACGGTATCTGAACACCTAATTTGATAAAGCTGCGACTTGTATCTGAACTTTGCATCCTAGGCATGTTTAGTTTAGAAACATTAAATTAGTTTTAATCCTCTACAGTGAAAACCTGCCACCACTCAATGCTGGTAGCAATATACAAAAGCATGAGCAATACAATCACCTCAGAGGAAATACTGCTTTACTGTTTCCCCTCAGTTTGACCCTTGCTAGCATGCATGAATCAAATCAAGAGCTTGAACATTTTGCAGACCTGGATTAACATATTTGCAAGGCTCAGTTAGATTTTCACAAAGAGAACAGATATGGAAAGAAAAACTCTTTGTTGTTTATGGAAAGTCTGATAAACATGTGGTCAGCACCTGGATTTTAAAGGGATTCTATTCCTTGCTCAATAAAAATACAATAGCCACCTTCTGAGGCATTCAAACAATAAAACAAGATGATAGCAATGAAAAGAGCTGCCACATGTTGTTTTCTTCACCTCTTTGATTTTGTTTAATAACAATGAATCAGCTTTTAAAAACAAAAGGGTAAAATAACAGGTTTAAAAGTAATAGTCTTATAAAATGTACATTAAAATATGGGAACACATTCCTCATGGTGCATATGTTTTCCTAATAAACATTTTAATACTGTGAAAATATCATATCAGTGAATGAATTTCCATATGACAGTGTTTTGCATCTTGGAAGTGCCTGATAAAACTGCTGTATGTGAATGACATAAAATTAATGCTTAGTAGACGTATCTGTACATCCCACTGACCTCTGCAGTGTTAATGAGAATAAATTCTGTCTTTTAAGAATAAAATATTGCTGTTTAGTTGGGGGCAAGTATATGCACAAGAAATTGCACTAAATTAGGATTGAATTCTTACTTGCTTTCCTGCAAGTACACCGGCAGAACACTGCAAAAGGCTTCTCCATGCTAACACAGCACTCAGTAATCATGAAATGCATTGGCACAGCAGTCCTGCAGTCACCAGACTTTTGTCCTTATGCAGCTTGTAGAGGGAATTGTAATTCCTATCTCTCTGAAGTCCACAGTAAACTGCCACCAGAAACACATGAGTCCATATGAGAAGACAGAATATGGCTGATTTGTAGATCATGTCTTTGTATACCAGACATTCTACTCAAGACTACTTAGCATGACTGCTTTGGGAATAAAACAACCTCCTTAAGGAAGCAAATGGGACTAGCACCATTTTAGCAATCTAACTTTTATGGTTTTGATGATAGGTGAGGCAAATGCTGTTCCAAAACACAGAACTATGGGGCTTTCTTTTCATTTATGTCAATGAATGCAGGGCATTCAGTAGTCCAGGCTCCCAACCAGCCAAATCTAGGAACTTGACGGACTATACCACATCTTTTCTGTGGGAAATGAGAAAAAGATGGTGCAAAGCTTGTTTCCAGTCTGTATTGATGCTTAATTCTTTCCTAAATAGACGTCTGGCAAGGTTTCCTAAAATTGCAGTATTATGTCTACAGAGAGCTAGAGGTAGCCTGAAGATCTTGTGAAAAGCAAGTTTTAAGAGTTTAAATATAAGAGGAATGCAAGATATAATCACTCCAGCTTCAATACCATAAGAATTTTAAATTTCAAGTAGCTCCTTACTTCTAAAATTCATATTATTTTTACTGCTGATCAAAAAACTAGACCTATAATTAGAAGTGAGAACCAGGTAAGTCAAATTCATTTCAGTATCTTGTAACTAAAAATGGCTAGAAAAATATGTGAAGAAGTAACCATCAAATTTAAAATAGAGAGGAAAGCTCAGTGATTGCTTATTCTGTTTTATCCCACCATTTCTACAGTAATGAACATTTTCACTTAATTTAAAAAAACAAACAAACAATAATCTTGCTCATATGTACAAAACATAGTTTTAATAAAAAAAAAAGATAAATTTATTATGTAGAACAGCAACAAATTTCCAGAGAGAATATATATATTTCAACCAGTATTTTTCCTGCACATCAATAGCCTCTCAGCTATAATTGCAAGATATCTGCCTCATGACAGAGTTTTGTACAGTGCATTTTGGTTTCAGCTTCCTCCAGTGAGACAGTGCTACATATGAGCATTGAAACAGCTCAGTTGCAGCTTGAAGTACATTTGCATCACACTTGGACATCTTATGGCCTGACCCTGGCCCATGCCAATATGTTCTTTTCATACTGGCTGTACAGACAAAAGAACTCAGTGGGTTGGACCTTTATACATTTCATTGTTTACCTGACGTTTATCAGTCTGAAACTTGAAAACATTCTATTATGGAAAAACACAAAGAACATGATTTTTCTTCTTTGCTATTAACAGATATCATTCACTTTTACTGTATACATCAAGCTGCCAAGTAACATATCTTTGTGAGCAGAATATTTGAGTTAAGCAGCTTTCAACAAAGAAACTATATAGTTGCCAAAGGAACAATGATTTTTATTTCATGTTTAAAGAGAGCTTTACAGACTGAAGCAAACTTGGAGAGAGAAAAACTTTAATGCTAAAAAGATGTAGCTGGCCGTGGGGAAAGAATTGATGTAATTATTACAGACTTGTTTTTGGAAGTTGTCTACTTAAGAGAGTAAAAACTCTTTATTTTTTAAAACTTTACTTTGTTTCTCATATTTTCTGGTTTACTCCTGTTATAAGTATTTGTAAATCTATATGTAGGATATTATCTGAAGCAGTAAAATATATTTAAAGATAGAAATTATGATATTGTCAACTCCACATGTTAAAACACCATAAAATTGTTGTAAAAATATATTTTCTTAAAAATAACTATTTAAAAACAATTTTTATCATTCTTTTATTTGTGTTCTCACTTCTGAAGCTTACACATAACTAAAGTGGCAAAATCATTTTCTTCACACCATCTTTATGGGCTCAAAACTTACTTTTTAGTAATGAAAGATAACATAATATACATTCCTTTGATAGCTGGATTTGGTGCCAGAAGAAAAAACGTTGTAAATGCTGAGTCTTGCCATGAGAAAAGAAAAACCAAAGCAAATAACTTCTGAGAAGCTGTACTGCAAAATATCGTGTCCAGACTGAAAAATTGTTGAGGTATATATAAAATAAGAATGGCTTTGCAAATATTGTCTGTTTCTTATGGTCAGTTATGTTTTATCCTGAGCAACTGTTTATTTTCAGTATTATAACTAACATTAAATATATACACCCTTACCAAAACTAAAAGCCAAACTATGTAAGATAATTCAGATCTCAATCTGACAAAAAGGCATAAGTAGTAAACTGGAGAATACTCATGATTGTGTGCATAAATCAGTGCCATCTCCTTAAGTTTGGACATTAACAACATCTCTTCTGCTGTTGAACTCAGACAGACCATTTTCACAACCAGCGTTTCTGACAATACTGAATGATTCTCTGAAGTACTAATTGTCTCTACTAATGATTGAATAGGGTGGTCCCATTTTTCTGGTTGAGAGATTTGTCACATTAATGAAAGCAAATGAACTCCTAGCCACATTAGCTATGACTTAACAAAATGTTTTATTTGTTTGTTTAAATAAATCAATCTCTAAACCAACTTGAATTAAATATAAGATAAAGGGAGTCTTACATATGAATCCAGATTTGAAATCTCTCAAAATGTGGTTAGAATGAGCTACAGCTAAAATAAGGGAGATGAGGGAAGGAAAGAAATCTGAGATCAATGAGTTGCCTGCCAGCTGAACATCCACAGTTTCAGAAAGATGGAGAGGCCATGGAGAAGGAGAGGCCCCATATTTTTGAATTAAAATTCTTGAATGGACTCTATTCAGAAAGTATGGCTTGGTTACACCATTCAGAAACCTATATGTTAATCCAAGAGTTCTGTCTCTTTTCCTAGAGAAATGCACATCACATTTGGGGTAGATCTCTAGGTAGACATGTTTTGAGAGTGTGTGTGGTCCTCTGTTTAGGTAGGCAAAATAATTTCTCTGTGGTGAGGGAGTATGTGATTTTAACACAGTACAATAAAATCACTACAGATTTTTATTCTAAACTTACAGACCAAACTGCTCTTAACATGATAAATGTTTATGGATCCTTCTAATTTCAAGTCTGGTTTAAAGCTAAGACAAGTAGAGACTATGGCTCTATTTCATAAAGTTTCAAAGGTTTTCGTATAATAATCAATTACCATAATGACTTTTTCTGTCACCTTCTTAAAATATATAAACTATTCAGTATAGAGATAAATAGCTAGAGCAAGCCTATCCTGAGGCCCTCTACCAAAGATGTCCATTAAATAAAAACCAACTAGGAAATCTGATGGATTTAATTTCAAAGTCAGTCATGCTTGAGCTAAATAAAAATCTGTAGAAAAGTTTAACTTTATTGTAAGAAATACTGCTTTCTTAGCAGAACCTTAAAAACAAGTTAGTCTTGATCCTTGAAACTCTATTCAACATTGCTTTCAAGGAGAATATACCACTACATAAATCTGAGATCTCTGTACGAAGGACAGGAGAAATCACACGCCATCTTTTTTTAGTCCTGACTGCATCTTTGTTATCTGCCACAATGTTTGAAGGTGGACATGGCAGTCACATGGCACTCACTCTTAAATTCAAAATAAATAGTTGGTTAGTGGTGATAATCTAGCATCTTCACCTAAAAGGACATAGCTGCTGCTTAGGACATTATACCCAAGCAAATAATTGATAAATAGTCGTCATGTACATGCTCTGAGTTTTTTAATTTTTCTGGATCTTTGGGCAGGTATATTTTCTTGCAAATATAGACCCTTGAATCTTGTACAAGTTATACCTTTAATGAGTAAATATTCCAATGCTCCCAAGTGCCAAAACAAAATACTAAGTTGGAAAAAAAACGCTTTGAAAAACACAATTGCTGCTTTGTTGCTGGCACTCTTGGCAAAAAATTGATTGTTAAGTCAGCAGAAGAATTGCACTTTATTTCCTTCCTTAGGAGTCCTGACAGAGAAGTTCATATTCTGTAAATGAAAATAGGATTTTAATTTCCTTTTTTTTTTTTTTTCTCCTGAAGAAGAAAAAATGAAAGGCAATGTATTCAAACAAGAGGACACCTCTGACACCCTGAGCTATTTGTATTTTACACCTACGCCAATGCCACACAAATAAATAGGAGAAGCTAATTACAAATGAACAGGTACTTTGGCTTATGTATATTTACTGGAAAATAATTCTAAATGAGAACCTCCAGGAGAAAGCAGTTAGCAGTTCCTTTCAAAGGTCTGTAGCTCGTAACCACAACTGCAGTAAGACTGAATCTTTTCTAGCCCCCTTTGCTTAACAGAGAATTTCTCGAAATGTAATTAATAAATACCTTAAAAAAATGACAAAAGTAATTATTTACCTAGCAAGTAATACTATAAAAAAAGAAAGGAGTAAGCTTTCAGAAGAATGCTTCTTTATTTCAAGTATTAGATCACTGCTGTTCTCATTCTTTGAAACACAATGAGTGTTTTGTGAATATGTTCATATGCTATTAGCTCAGCAAGTGCCTGCTATTTATTGAGGTCCTAAGGTTCTTGTGCCTTTGGTCGAGCAGGAGCACTTTGAATCCAGTTACTTGTACTCTGTCCACCCAAAAGCCTTCGGGAATAATGCCATATCTCTAATAACTGGCATTTTTAGAGCCTTCCACCCATGTACGTTTACAGGTGCATAAGGCAATAACAGCGTAGGATTGGATATACAATGTTGATTTAATTTGCCTCAGTCTTGGAATTTATTTTGGGAAAAGGATATGTTAGAATATCACATGCTGCTGATCCCAGTTTTCTTTCTTAGCTGAAGACAAATCTATTCCTTCAAACACACAGGTGACCATACACAGGACAGATACTCATGACGGGGTATCTGCATTTCAGTTTTGGATCCATTGTGTTTTGATAGATCTAAAGATGTTGTACTTAAATACCTTAGACATTTAACTATCTTTTTTTTATGTGGTTCAATGACTTCTGTACTACGTTTGTCCTTTCTTTAGGTGACTGCTGTGTTTGCTTATTATCTTGTGTACACGTAATTCTACATATATAAGCTTATGCTCTTAAACAGAAATAATCCCTCTTTTATGAATTTACTATTTTCAAGAAGTTTCATCCTGTTTTCATTCATTCCTTAACAGCATTGAACTGTGAACTGTGGCATTTTTTGGTTGTGTACAGTTCTTTATGACTGAGCAGTAGAAATTTCATTTTTGAAAACAGTGGAGGCATTTCAAAGCCTCGAGGACTGAGTCATTTATCCTATGTATGAGTGAGATAATGTCTTGTGCTTACTATTAAAATTGTGTATACATTTAACATCGGACATGAAGGAAGGGTTAATCTAGCCTGCCCATTCAGCTCTTCTGAATAGCTACGTTTAACTGACTCCTACCCACTGTGAGCTGTGTTTAAAACCTTTTTGTGTTCTACAGGTGACCAGTACCAGAAGTTACAAGTGTCCATTTTTATTCCTGAATAATCAAGGGCCTCCAACTACCCTTGATTATCACCTAGGGAAAAAAAACCATAGGGCTGTTTCCTAGAAGATAACCACTAAAGAAGCATATCAACAGTGGGAATGTTTACTTAAAGTTAAGGCTTATTTATGTAAGATAATTGAAAATAACTCCTAATTGCAAATGTGCATACACCCAGAAAATACCTAACCCTGCTGTTTCCTTGAATAGGCCTAAACTGAAGGTTATAAAACCTTTGAAATATCTTTTCATCTGCTGCCTGAGAGCACCCAAGAGTTTGAACAGAGCATATGTGTAATCCCCTCAGTAACTCACAAACAATACAGTTTCCTTACAACCTTCTAACTGATACAGTAAGATTATGTTTGCACTACCAAGTTAAACGTTCACAGGCATTGAAACATGATCATTCATATTGTTACATTGATAGATCATCCTAGGCATGATTTTGGCTCTAGGCAGCTAGAAATTGCTTTTAAAACATTTGCCAGGCACAGTTAGGGAGTTAGCACTATTCACAAGAGGCATTTTGAATGCAGCCATCCTGTTTTAAGAGCTAAGAGAGTTTGATAGCAGGGACACTTAACATTCTTCATCAAATCAGTGCCAATGTATGCTCCCAACATCTTTAATTTACAAACACAGATGTAGCCTCAGAGTTTTCATGGCACGTTTAATACAACAGACTCTTGTGGCAATTGTAGCAATGAGGGGACTGTCACTGCTGCCATTCCAGCTTGATTACAAGAGTAGATGAAAACTTATTTAAAACATTTTAGAAAGCATATTTTAAAATATAAGTAGGAATCTAAAATTAAAATATTAGTAAATGCATTTTAAGCATTATGGAACATGTCATCTATGACAATCTGTTAAAGAAATAGAGTTATTTCAGATACGCAATTCTGACGTGTTTAATGAAATAGAGTCATTAAAGGTTGGAAAAGATTTCTCAGATCATAAAGACCAACCACCAGCCCACCCTCAGTCCAACGTCCCTCAGTGCCACATCCACATGGTTCTTGAACACCTCCAGGGAGCTGGTGACTCCACCAGCTCCCTGAGCAGCCTGTGCCATTACCTCACCACTCTTTGTGAGAAGAAATGTTTCCTAATATCCAACGTGATCCAACCTCCTCTGGTGCAATTTGAGGCTATTCCCTCTCATCTTATCACTGTTACCTGGGAGAAGAGGCCAACCCCCACCTCAAAACGACCTTCTCTCGGGTCTTTGTAGAGAGTGTTAAGGCCTCCCCCGAGCCTCCTCTCTCATTTGGGCTGTGGGGACTTGAAGGCCACTCAGTTCCAACCCCTGCTATGGGCAGAAGTACTTCCCACTTGATCAGGTTGCTTGCACTGAGGCAAATGAAGCTTTCAGGCACTGACTGCTTAGAAACATAGTGTGGCACACTTGTGACGTATGTTTTTGGGTGTGCAGCCTGCCTGTGTCCAGCATGTCACCCAAAGGCCACCACCATGGGAGGCAACAGGAGACAAAGCCACACATACAAGACACCACCATAGAGGACAGAGCCAGTGGACCAGAAAGGCAGCGGGTGTCTCAGGCTCACTCTGTGGAAGGCGGGTGTCCCCAGACAGCCTCTAGCCTAGAACCTGCTGCTTGTTATGAAGGAAGAGCGGACAGACACAGGAAAAACGGACCCATGAGCACCGCCACCTCAGCGCTCCACCCCACACAATTGCAAATCATTAGGAAAATGACTGAACTCAAATGTTTTTGAAATGAAAACCAGGTACTAGCAATGGTGGAATCTTTTACAGCTGTACAGAGAAAGTTTTCTTTATTTCAGTCAAATTGGCTCAATTACTTGCACACAGGAAGGTGAGAAACTCTCTGGGAGTTGGAAAATTATAAATATTTGTTTTCTTTCTCCAGTTTATGGCAACAAATCAGGTGCAGGGGGATAGGATCTATTAGTGCTAAAATCATATTGCTTATGAGAGCAAAGATGAAGGGTTCATTCTCTCTCTCCAAATCATTCCATAACCCTTGGCTCTGGGGTTCAGCTCTCTATGATCCAGAACTTAGTTTGATACAGAACAGCTCCATGACCTCACCTTAGTTTTACTGAGGAAACTGTTGTTAAGGTGAGAAAATCTATAAGCTGAAGTCATACAAGATGAAAAGTAAATACACAGGCAAAATAGAAATTCTTGAGAGAGTGATAGCAGCTCAGGGATTCAGGAAGAAAAATAATGGTGTGAAAAGGCATAAGACAGAAAGCAAAGAATGGAGAGTCAACTATGCAGCAACACAGAGGATCTACCTCATCCATGGAGCAGTGGAGGCCTCTGCTTCTCTGTCTGACGTACTTCCAGGTACTCATCACGTACTTGGAGGGAATCACAGAATCACAGAATGGTCAGGGACCTCAAGGATCATGCAGGGCCACTAACCTCAATTTTATACTAGACCAGGCTGCCCAGGGCCCCATCCAATATGGCCTTGAACACTTCCCGGGACGGGGCATCCACAGCCTCTTTGGGCAGCCTGTTCCAGCACATCACCACTCTCTCTGTAAAGAATTTCCCTCTGACGTCCAACCTGAATCTCCTCTCCCTCAACTTAAAACCATTTCCCCTCATCCTGCAGTTATCAACCCTTTCAAAGAGTTGATTCCCATCCTGTTTGTAGGCTCCCTTTAGGTACTGAAATGCTGCAATGAGGTCACCCTGCAGCCTTCTTTTCTCCAGGCTGAACAAGCCCAGCTCCCTCAGCCTGTCCACATAGGGGAGGTGCTCCAGTCCCCTGATCATTTTCGTGGCTCTCATCTGGACCCTTTCCAACAGCCCTCTGTCTTTCTTGTACTGGGGGCTCCAGACCTGGACAAAGTACTCCAGATGGGGCCTCACAAGAGCAGAGTAGAGGGGGACAATCACCTCCCTGTCCCTGCTGGCCACCCCTCTTCTAAGGGAGCCCAGGATACCATTTGCTTTCCAAGCTGCAAGAGCACACTGCTGGCTCATATTAAGCTTTTCATCCATCGAGACCCCTAGTTCCTTCTCCACAGGGCTGCTCTCATGGACCGCTCCTTCCAGTCTGTATGGATGCCTGGGATTCCTCTGGTCCAAGTGCAAAACGTTGTACTTTGCTGTGCTGAACTTCATTAGGTTCACCCAGGTCCACCTTTCAAGCCTGTTGAGGTCCCCCTGAATGGCATCCTTTCTTCCACCATGTCAACTGTACCACTCAGCTTGGTGTCATCAGCAAACTTGCTGAGGGTGCACTCGATTCCATCATTGATGTCATTGATAAAGATGTTAAAGAGCACCGGTCCCAAGACAGACCTCTGGGGCATGCCACTTGTTACCGGCCTCCACCTGGACACCCTCTGTCTGCAGCCTTTCAACCAATTTCTTATCCATTGAGTGGTCCACCCATCAAATCCACATCCCTACAGTTTGGAGATAGGGATGTGGTGGGGGACCATGTCAAAGGCCTTGCTCAAGTCCAGGTAAATGACCATCACTGGACCAAATGTCCAGCAGTGCCATCACTCCGTGATAGAAGGCCACCAGATTGTTTAAGCATGACCTTCCACTGGTGAAGCCGTGCTGGCTGTCTCGGATCACACGCCCATTCCTCATGTGATCAATCATGTCATCCAGGAGGATCTGTTCCATGATCTTCCCAGGCACAGAGGTGAGACTCACTGGCCTGTAATTCCTCAGGTCTTTCTTGCTCCCTTTCTTGTAAATTGGAGTGATGTGACCCTTCCTCCAGTCATCCGGGACCTCACCTGACTTTTCAAATATGTTGAAGAGCAGCTCAGCAATCCCCTCAGCCAGCTCCTTCAGAACCCTGGGATGCACACCATCCGCTTGTACACATTCAGTCTCATGAGGTGGTCTCAGACTTGCTCTGCCCTTACAGCGGGGGGGGATTTACTGCCCCAGTCCCCGGGATACAGAGCTCAGGGACGTGAGAAATACTGGAATCCTGGCCGCCAGTGAAGACTGAGGCAAAGAACTCATTCAGTACCTCAGCCTTCTCTTCATCCATTGAAGCCAGTCCTCCTTTTACATTTACCAAAGGAGGTACACTTGCTTTGGCCTGTCTCTTCTGGCCAATGTACCTGTAGAATGTCTTCCTATTATTTTTCACATCCCTTGCCAAGTTCAGTTCTGCCTTGGCTTTCCTGATCCCATCTCTTCAAGTCCGGATAGCATCCCTGTATGTATTCCCTATATGGAATGAGGAGACAAGGTGACTATGTTACACCTTAGTCCAGTCACACGTAGTTCCAACAACATCACTCTCTCCTTTGTGCATTAACCAACAATAATCACCTGGTCACTATTAAATTATGTATATCCTCCTTGCAGAGCTTTTTCCCACATAGAAAAAGGTCCCAGGACAAAATTGGTCTAGGGATTGAGGTCTAAAAATAGTTTAATGCACCAAGGTAACATGCAGGCTTTTCAGATAAATGTATGCATTCCTTATTTAGAAGCAAGTTAATACTGGTTTATTTAAATTTTAAAATATTAATGTTTGATCTTTGTTAGAGAAATATTCTTTTCTGAATAAAACAAGTATAAAGACCTGGTGTACATTCAGTAGAACCAAAACTAAAAATAAATATAGCAACTTTGTTTTCTAACACAGCGCAACTATCTGAAGTAACATATACGTACATTAGCAGTAAGTTTGCTCAAGTAAATGTGCAAAGATTACATCTATCTGGATACTTAGCCAAGACTCAAAATGCCTGCTTTTATTAAAGTGTTTTAACAGTTGCCAGACATTAGGAATCAGTTTTCCTGTAGGAAAATAATTAAGCAAATATGATTTCAAAACAAATTATAACAGGTTATTTAAGTCAAAGTTTTGTGAATGTAGAATTATACTATGGAATTCAACCAAAAATAAGAAAGGTTTTACATATTTTTGTCCTCTTCAAAAATACAAATACACAACTTCTACAAAGAAAAGGCTAACCACCAACATGATTCTGTACAGAAGGAAAAGATGTGCAAAAATAAAACTTTAATTCTGGTAAAGTATAATCAGGATAAACTATTAATTGCATCTAAAAAAGTGTCAAGTTTGGATAAGTTTGACAGTAGTATTCACCTGGGGAAAATAAGTTTATATCTCAGTCATGCTCTCACATCTCTATTCTACTTCTCTGAATTCAAATATGCCATCAGATAGACATTAGTATGGAAAATAGAACTTACCATCCTTGTGTAATGAAATTTTATTATTTTATTTTATTTTACTTTATTTTCTTAAGAATATATTTATCTCATGTAGAGAAGGTTCAGGGCTTTGGATCTCAGGTTCCAATGGAGATAACGATTTCCTCACTACCTAGAGCTAGATTCCCTACTGCCACAATTTGTCTTTTCACTGTTGCATAATAATGCAACAGTGAAAATGATTATGCTGTTTGTGAACCTGGTATTAAAACCTGATGAAAGCCAAAATAGACTTAAACTCTTAGATGTTTTTAAAAGTGTTTTGAAAATTCATAAAAATCTTTGACTCTGAAACGTGCGAATCTTCTGTAGGAAAACCCTGAAACAACTAAAAACCACTGCTGTTTTAGGTTTTTTTTGCAGTAAGTGGCTTTTATTAAGGTCAAAAAATTCTCTTCCTCAGAACCAAAAGGAAAATTAGATTGTAGGTCTGCTGTGTATATGCAATTATGAACAGGGAATATATATATTATTATACCTTTTTAATTAAAGGATTTATGATCAGTTACTCTCTCTACCATAATCTTCCAATGTGGCCTTTTCTAAACCAATTAATCTTATTGAACCTTAGTGGAATTATAGGATGCATGTTTCATGAAGTTTCAGTGAAGTTAAATACATTACAGATTTGGAGGTCATTAGATAAAATTAGGCGAGTAATTTACATACAGAAAGAAGGAAAAGAGCCCTCTCTTTTTGTGTGGTAAGCTCTTGCATGGATGCCCGCTTGCAACTATGTTGTTTATTTGTTCTTGGTATTATGACTACAGACTGTTCTTTGAAATCAAAACACGTAATCCAGCTTTGTTTCCAGTTTGTCGCCATTTTTCAGTCAAATATTAACTGGATTTTTCTCTTCATATAAGCAGCAATGGAAAAACAAATAGAAGATGTGAAATAATAGCTTCATCTGTAAGACTGAACAGAAATTGACTGTGAGAAAGGGAATTTGCGAGCCATCTGCCTTTCTGTGTATCTAAAAGTCTCTCCGGAAATAGGATCACATTTAAATGAGAGAAGGGTTTAAGAGGGAAGTAAGCATTTATCAAGAGCATAATTTTTTAATTATTATTATCTATCACAAGTGGAGATAAGGAACCACAAAAAAAAAAAAAAAAAAAAAAAAAAAGTTGAAGGACTTCCCTAAAAAAAATAAGGACAGGTAGCATGGAGAAAAAAAAATGAAACCTAATGTAGAAGAGGATTTCAGGATTCTAAAGACATTGATAATAATACAACTTCTTTTACAGATTATTTCTATTCCACAGTGTGGCATCTAAGGAAAGTAAATGTTAAGCTAAGCTCTTACATCAATATTTGAAGAATTTTTTGAAATAATTTAAAAACTAACAGATGTATTGAAAACAGAGAAACATCAATTACACTAAGATGAACACTTTGGGTAACATAGTAGGTAAGTCTCCATCAGTGTCAAAAACATATGATTCTATATTCAGGGTGGTTTTCAAAAGAGTAAGGCGACGTCATTAAAATAAGAATAAAAAATATGGATTTAAAATAAAATCCTATCTGCACTTCACACTGCGTGTGTGACTACAGCAGGCAGATGTCTAGATACTAATCCAGAAGTCTGAATTTGAGTCTTAATGAAAACTCATTTTAGAGGATTCCGCATGACTCCCTTGTTCAAGAAGGGGAACTAAAGATAACTGGACATGATACTGGATCTCCCAACAATTTGTAACCCAATGGTTAGATACTGCATTTCTTATGCATATTAAAGGTTTGGTAAATTGCTTTATCTTGGGAATGTTCCTAACTAGAACTGAGGGCAGATAGGAGAGCATGTGGTAACTGCAAAGGGAGACAACTGCTAAATTCAATATTTTAATGTAGTCATAAATAACACTGTATCTACAATAGTTAAGTAAATACGAGTGAATAGATCATATTTCATGTGAAAACATGCATTCTAATGTAGATTAAAAACTGCTGGTGAAATTAGACTGCAACAACTATTAGAGCCCTACAGAGAAAGGCCTGTGCAATTGTGGATTCTGGGTCAAAGACTGCGAGCTCTATTTAAGTTCTGTATTAAAGAAGAGAATTAATTCTACAGAATAAAATATATTGTATAGCATCTGCTTATACAGGCTTTAAAAAAAAAGCAGTGGTCCAGATAAATAACTTCTTTATTTATGTCAAGAATTTTTAAAATGCTACATTTAATTCTAATACCACGATGAGAAGTATTTCTCCTGCTTGATAGGCCTCATTACACTACGCAGAATACAGTGTTTGCCTTATTTAACAATTTTTATCAATCATTTAACAGTGGATAATGCAATCAATGTCGATAGAAATACAAGTAACAAAGGCTCAGGGGTACAATAGACTAGGAAAAACAATTTTTGTCTTAGTGCATGATAAAACTACGGTAGTGAAAAGAGAAAAATCTGTTGCTACTGAATTAAATATATCAGGATGATAAAGGCAATTTTAATGAATTTTAGTTTTATTTTGCAAAAACTCTGAATCATTATTACTTTATTGTACACTAACTTATGTTTCCTATTCTAAGGCAAGCTGGATGAAACTAGCATTATGTTAATAGATAGCCCAGTCACAGGTTGTGGGAACTTGCGTGCATCTTATTTCAGAAGAGCAAAAATGTTTCTGCCAGATAAAGCTTATTCTCTTTAGTCCAGGAAGTCCATGAGCTGAAATGGACAAAACTGATGAATCTAGTATTGTAGAAGATATAAATTGCTTTTTTTGTGTATGTACTAATATTAATTATTATATTGATCATGTGCTTCTTTAGTTAAACAGAGAAGATGTTAAAATCTGGTACACTGCCCAAGAACTAAAATAATCATGAGGATTTCCTACGATGCTTTTCTACTGTCGTTGCAAGTTGCTAAGGCCACAAATGCATAGTGAAGTGAGTTGCAATGTCTACTAGAGTGATTGAAAAATTCATTTTGTGGAGTTTCTTCAGCTTTGTAAAGTCAACTCCCAGTGAAGATCCTATCAATCCTTTAACTGGACACTCTAAGAAGTCTGTATTATGTTTATCTAAACGGCAACAACAACAACAAAAGAACTGCCGAGTACTTATGAAACTTCTGCATGAATAATAAAAACTAATATAAATATTCAGCAGTGATCTAACCTGGCAAATGGAATATTTTTGTTTTCCATTAGCCCTTTTAAACTAATTAATGAATTAATGAGTGAAAGGAAGCAATATCAGATCTCAGTAGACTGAAGTGAGGTCACTCCAGTGCCATTTCCAATTAATGTTAGCATTTCATATGCATTACAGACTATTGAATGCTGAATCTGTGTGGGTTGGGAGTATTTACCAGCCAGAACAAGGGACAAAGGACCTAGAGCTGAGCTGGTTCAATCCTTTGTTCTTCTACTGACTCACTTTGTCTCTTCAAGCCAGACATGAAAGGTGGCAGCTACTGGTGTACCTACCTGGTGAAGCGATGTGAGGCATAATTAACTAATAACTTTAAAACACTAGGCTATAACCTGAAGTAAGGAACAATAATAGTACAAATTATGTTATTATTTTTTGAAATCAACATATAAATAGAGCACCATATTTGGAAACCTATAGATTATTATTATTTTTTTAAAAAACTACTGATGGCAAACACTACTACCTTACCATGTGGAAGAGATACTAGAGAATGAAATGATTTGTGCAGCTAAGCAATAAAAAAGAAGCTTCTCTGTGGTAATTTTTCAAAATGTTGCATGGGGTTTTAACTATGTGACTCTTATTGACTTAAATGGGAGTCATGCAGCTAAAAACCCATACAACACTTTGAAAATGTATCCCTAAGTGTTTTGTCAATAATCGTATGTAAGTAATAAAATGGGATTCATTCTTTTCTACTCAAGACATATAAACATTATGTTTATATCAGCACAATTACTGACTTACTCTAGCTTGATAGCTAGTCTTTAGTCATACTGTAATTGGCATCCTGATCGCATAATGTCATTTTAATGTGTTCTTCAGAACACACATTATATTATTAGATTCTTGCTGTGAAAGAAGTGCAGAACAACTATATCATAAAAAACTTCAATAATGCTTACTCTAAAAATCATTTCCTATTCAAAATGCAATACAGATCAGTGTCTATCTAAGTAATAATTTTCTAGAAATGTTTTCAAATTATGAAAACACAGATAACTTCTGAAAAATTTTGGATCCCCGTATTCTGTTGGTGTGCTAAAAAAAAAACAAAAAACAAACCAAAAACACATAGAACAGCTCTGATAGTATTGTCTAGGCAGTAGGATGGGAGGAATATTGCATTTTCATTAAAAGATATCCCATGTTTATGAAACATTTTCATACCAAAAATTCCTCTTTATTTTGATTGGATAATAATAGCTAGTTATTTGGAAAAGTTTTGGATTTTGCAGTGTGTTTCAATATAAGTAGTCATTATTCATATTTCTGCTAACTGGCTGATGCCCTTATCATTAGATGGTATTGAAATGATAGACAAGCCAAATGCTAGGATTTGTAGAATAGATTATTCTTGTCATGGTTATTGAGGAACAATTATTACTCAATAATCAGTCTGCCGCTTCTCATTGATTGCAAAACAAATCCTGAACTTAAACTGATTCTCAAGCTATTAGGATAATTCTTAAAAGAAAAAAAAAAAGAAATATCTGTTGCAGTTGATGATTTCATGACATGCAAAGAAGAGCACTTGAGTAGAACAGGGGGTCAGAAAGATCAGAGAAGCCAGGCTATAATTATATCCTTACACTGGACACATGGAGGAAAAGCTTTGAAAAGACAAGCTTGCAGAAGTGGAATTCAGAGGGGCTATCCACAAAATTGTCATGAGAGGACAATATAAAATATTTCACTGTTTAATAACACTGTGCATGGAGCAATTGCAATATTTTATTAAGATATTAACTCCAAGTATATATAGCTTTTAACTATATGTAGCTTATTGTGTAGCTCGTAAACAGAAAATATGGATACTGGAATCATCATGTTGAATGATTTTTTTAGTGAAGAGGATTCAGAAAAGGAATTACAAACTTACCCACAAAGCTCTGCCAGCATATGTTATCCTTGACCTGCCATTATATTATGCTGCTTCTGCTGAACAGAAGCTACCAATTGTGTTGTTATGTGGTGATTTTATGAGGTAGACAAATACCTCCTAGAAAATACAATGAGATCATTATGAGAAGCTTATTGTGTTGGAAGGACTTGATATTTTTTATTACATTTCTTGGTAACTCAGAATATAATGTCTTGGCATTACAGAAAGAGAAATGTAGGGAAATAATTAACAAAAGAATGGGCCTGATTATATTATTTTCTCTATATTGATTGGACTATTATCATATATGTGTTTCTTCTTACGAATGTCTGGAAGATGAAAGATGTATGCTTGGATACAAAACAAGGGGTACCCCGTGCTTCTACTTCCCAGATGAAAGAAAAACAGAAAGAGATTGTAGAAGCCTTAACATCTGCATCAAACAACACTGCATTAATAGAGCTAGTCATAAGTATTTTTTGTGGTTTATAAGATTTGATTATATTTTAATTCTAAATTCATTGACATATCCTCTCAGCTAAATAATTACTTTTTGTATAGTAATTTCCATTATTTTTCAAGCAGTACAGTTAATAAAATGTAATAAATAAAAAAAAAATAATAATGTGATCAGTTGAAGAATTAGATTGTATGATCACAGAGGTGAATTGCACAAATGTAGGTGGATATTCCACCACTGAACCATCCAGATTCCATACTTAAGTCTGCACAAGCAGATCTGTGGGATCAAAGCAGAAAGCTTTCATCTAGCTTCATCCAGATTTTATCCTCTGGACTCTGTACCCAGTGCAGACACATCGTGTATCTTGGCACAGAATGGCCTTTAGCACACACATCTCACTGTCCTACACAGCTCCAACAAACCGTCATGGACTCTACTACCTCAGGAATGTGTACTGTCCATTTACCACCTTTTATTACTCATGACTTTCTGGTAGCTGGAGCTGCTAAACATTCCTGTAAATAAAGAACTGTCATGTTAGGACATTGCCACAGTAAATTCTCCTCTGTTTTCTGAGGGATGAAAAAAGGAACATTTCCCTATCTCTCAATTGGGATGAGAATATGACTTATCTCCTAGATTATATTCAGGATATCTTTTGCAAGCCAGCACTCCACTTGCCAAGCAAAAGAACATGATCATTCATAGAATCGTAGAATCATTAAGGTTGGAAACAACCTCTAAGATCATCTAGTCCAACTATCAATCCATCACCACCCTGTTCACTAACCATTTACCTAAGTGTCACATCTATATATTATTTGAACACCTCCAGGGACAGTGATTCACTGTCCTGGGCAGCCCATTTCAATGCCTCACCACTCTTTCTGAGAAGAAATTTTTCCTAATTTCCAAATTGAACCTCCCCTGGCACAACTTGAAGACATTACCTGGCATCCTGTCATTCTTTCCTAGAAGAGGCTGACCTCCACTTCACCACAATCTCCTTTCAGGGAGTTGTAGAGGATGATAGGTTTTCACTGAGCCTCCTCTTCTCCTGACTGAACAATTCCAGTTCTCTCAGCTGCTCCTTATTAGACCTGTGTTCCAGACCATTCATAGCTGTCATACTTTTATGATTTTTTGTTATTGGGATTCCACATCATAACATCATGTAGTGCACTGCGAGTTAAAAAGTTAATGCTTCAGTTCCACGGATTATCAATTCTTCTGGTATACCTGTTTCAGAAGAGAAGAACAACTACATACTCCAGAGCACTGCTCACTGTTTTGTTTCTGTTTTTCATTCAGAGGGAAAGATAAAACTGTTTGCAGGTGACGAGACGGCCCTTTTTTCCTTTCTTCTTGTCTCAGCAGCGTGTGTGCTCCCTAGCGATCTTGCCTTCACAATTAGAGTAATGCCTTCAGTTTTTGGATACTCTTTACTTTTATTTGATATATTAGCTTCAATTCCAATTATATTGTATTATGTTGTGTTCTCTTGCATTCCACTATCTTATTTAGTAAATTAGGTTTCCTCCTCAGATCGTTGCCACTATTTTGTTTAAGGCCCATTTCCCTGCTCTTCCCCCTTTCCCCTTTCCCAGGGCGTGGGTCTGTGGGTCCCCCTGCCCCATTAGTCATGGAACTGGGCTGAACCAACCCATAAACCGTTGACAACAGCTTCGTTGCCATTCTATGGACACCCTCCAGGGCCTCAATGCCTTTGTTTTAGTGAGTACTGAACAGGAATCAAGGTGTGGCCTCACTAGTGCTGAGTACAGAGAGATGATAACTTCCCTGCTCCTGCTGGCAACACTTTCTGATACAAGCCAGGATGCCACTGGCCTTCTTGGCTACCTGGGCACACATCTAGTTCATGTTCAGCCAGTTGTCCATGAGCACCCTCCAATGGCAAACACATTAAATCATCTTCACAGTCAGTATAGGCGAAGAACAGGTGTATGATTGGGTACTCTATCCTGGCTGTTTGAGAAAATCAAATACCTCAACTGATTTTAATCATGAGTTGGTCTAGTCTTTGCATTAAACTCTTCTAAAAGGCTAACTTTAAGATAGTTCTACAACTGCATTTTTTTTTCATATCTTCCACTTAACAAAAAATATCTGCATCAAAGCCAAACTCTTCCTGTACCAAAACCTTATATTGCTAATAGATGGTTCAATTCTAGTATTTGTATCGCGGTTCCTTCTGCAGGCAGGATAAGCATTGCTGAAGATAGATCATCTTTGCACTTCTTCAGACACTTTGAGAATAGAAAGAAGAAGAAAGAGATTTCCAAGTGGATTAGCAGTTCTATTTTTCCTGCTGTTATTTTTTCACACTTATGAACGAAATAGGTTTTATTAAACAACTGATTAGGGGATAATTTAACATGTCTTTCCAATTTGCTATGATGTTTCTGACTTCATTAGAAAGTGTGTTTCCCAACTAAAACAGGATGTATTTCTATATGAGATACCATTAATGTGGGCTGCAGCATCTGCAATTTATAGACCGTTCTCAAATTGCCTTACTTTCAAAATGATATTGCGATGTAGTCACTTTAGAGCAGTTAAGGTGATTATGCAAAAGCTGTGCAATATCTCAACAAGATTAGGCGCTTTTGTTTTCACAGAATAGCCAAACAAGTGTATGAAACAACATGAAATTCTGGAATTGTATGTACAGAACTGATAAAACACAAGATGAATTTGCTAAGAGTTAGCCTTTTTAGCCATGGATTTATTTGCTTGCTTCCTGGGATGTCTACATTGCTCACACTATACTGTTCTTGAGGTGACACCAGTGTTATCTTAAAATCTGTTCAAGCAGATATGTCAGCAGATAACCACTTCCACGTGGAACTTAGTTTAACCATCTGAGCATTTAGTTTGCATCTCCAGCAACTTCTGCAGATCACACTCAGCTCTTTCCTGATGAAACTGTCCTTCCACTAACTAGCATGAAGCTTTTGCAGCTATTTCTAAGCAAGCGGTGGTCATGGCAGAACAAGTAGAGCTTTTATGGAAACAGATTAACTAGAAATTGTCTGAAAGTGTAATGCAGATTCTACAGACAAGCACAGAAATGAACAATTGCAATGAAAATTATCATAAATCACCTAACTTGAAGAGTCTTCAGAAGTTTGCTACAGACGGGATTGGTGCTTAATCATTTCAGACAACATATTTAGTACAAATCAATGCATACATTCAAAGTCAAATTCACTACAGGTGTAAGAAAGCATGACTTTAATTGAGTCATGCTTGTTTATATTAGATTGGGCCTAAACTGAGAATGGCTTTCAGCAGGTGTAGTTCAGGATGCTCCAGAAGATGCATCTTTTGTCATAGAATTAAAGAAAAATTACAGAAAGAAAACACGGATTGTGTTACAATGGTCACAATCTGTTGATAGATGTTATGTATATGAGAGGTATTAATACATGCTCAGCTTGCAGGTTGGCCATTTGTTTGTACTATGTAGTTTTCTAAGATTTCTGGTAGACCAGATCAAGAACAGGAACGCCTTGCTTCCTCCTGTTTTGCTCCAGACCCCTCTTGCAGTCTGTTTCCTCACTGTCAGCTGTGGCTGCAGGAATAGTGTGTTTGTGCTTCAATCTAGAGACCAGCATCAGCACATGAATACTTATTTCAATATGTGAGACTGTGAAAACAGCTCTCACAGTGTGGAGATGCTTTCCAATCCACATTCCCAACATGGAAGAGAGAGTCACCAGAGAAGAGCTGGGGGAGACAGCGTAATCTGTAGTGCAGAACTTTCAACATTGCCTCTCTGGTCACTGTTTTTAGATAACGAAGAGCTGGAATCTGATGGGCACAGAGATGAAGTGCCTAGGTTTTTAAGCAAAAAAATGATAGAAGGAAAGACCATTCTTCAGTATCATTTTGTTAACTTGGGTGAAACAATGACAAAGAGGTTCCCCACATCTTTGCAGCTTTCTGTGTGCACCAGCCACTCTGTAGCCTGACAAATTCAGCACTTGCTTCTAACAGAGAAAATGCAGTGTGAAATTACATCAAATCTAATTGTATAATTATGGTCCATGAAAACAGGTGCATGAGTGGATGAGGTATAGTTCAAGAGAAATGTGAACAACTTGGGTTTCATTGTTGGGTCATACATTTTAGTTCACAGAACTGCCCCACAGTAAATATCATTTTGTTAATCTGCAAATCCACAAATCATAAAGAGGCTGGTCAGTTGGGATCAACAAACAATGAAACAGAGACTAATACAAGTTATTGGGAGGTATCTATGGCTGTTCTGGATAATAGACTGTGCCCTACAAGTCAATTCCTTTCCCCGTGGCTTGATATCATTCCTGGAAACCAGGAAAGTATTAAAACAAGAATGAGAGCTTTGCTTGGCTGCCATCTCTCGTCCTTCTTCCATCCATTAATACACCCTAATCTGAAAAATTCAGCAGCCCTATAGGTTCCCACACCACACACCAGTTGTGTTGATTAGAAAATTCACACTTCAGTATTAGTGCTGATTAAAAAGGTTTTCCTGTGCTTTGTACAGATGTTGAATATTCATCAACAGTGTCTGGTTTAAGAAATGATAAATAGCATAGGAAATAATTTTATAACTACATCAAAAACTTATTTGTAGTGTTCAGCAATGTCCCCCTACAGCCTAGTTTATAAACAAATTATCTGAATTATTAATTTATCATTCAGGGACTGTAAAAAAAGAGAAAAATCCCAGTGGGTTATTACAGCTCTTCACAGGAAATGCATATCTCCTGGCACTAATGACATCATCAATAACAAGAAGTTTATTTCCAAAGAACTCAAACTAAAATTTAATTAACTCTATATGATATTTTCAAATTAAAAATGAGTTAAGGGGTTCAGAATTGGGATTAATATAGCAGTTCTAAAGTAAATACATCTTCTAGGAGATTAAAAACAATAACAACAGCAATAAAAACCCTCACAAATTCCAAAATAAGCATATAAATTAATACATAGATTTTGATTTGTTTGCTTACAGTATGGAAATACTTTACTTCTGTCATAAATTCCCCTTTGTTTAAAGGAGTCAGCAAGAACACTGCTAGACAGGGAATGTAACACAGGTCAGTGATGCTGGAAATGTGATGAAAAAGGAAATCTTGTGAATGAAATTCCTACTTTCCCCTATTTTGGCAGTTTTTCTCTTCCTGGATGACAACAGCACACGAAATAAAGAGAGAGTAATCTACACTGCATGATGTCTATATTGAAGTTGTCTTTGAAACTACGAAAATCCGACTTACCAGACACCTAATTGAGAACAGGATTACTTAGATTTATACTGAAATTTTCTATATTTGCTACCAAAGACAACTGGGAACCAAAACAAAATGGAAACAAAATGGAAACTAAACCCCAGAATTTGCCTTACAAAATGAGAAATAATGAATTTCATATTTATGACAAAATAAGAAAATGTGTTTGATGTTCCACTGGAAAAAAACAAACACCACATAAATTGAAAGGAAAAAGCATGAGGAAAGCAACTCTAGAGAAACAAGTATGTGGGAATTCCTCAAACTTCAAGAAAAGATCAATCATTAGATTCTAAAAATACATCTTTTAAGTATTTGGATTTTCAAACATCTGTGATACTCAAGTACACAATTAGTGTCAGTGCCTTTCTCATTATTTCTTTTTGATAAAATAACATTTTCAAGAACAAAACAATACTTATCAATGCATCTTTAAGGTACTGAACAAGCATCAAGCAATTTTTTTTTGTTGCTGCATCATTCTTTTGACCAAAACAAAAAAAAAAAGCAATGAATATGTAGACTGCTGCCAGGAATAAAGATCAAAAATTATACCATTGTCTTTCTTTTCAAAAAGTAGATAAATATTATGCTACTGAGGAAAGTACATTTCCTTTCAACTTCCTCTGATAGAATCTTCTTCTTCCAAGAGAGAGGCTATTGACAGGAGGAGGAAGCTTGGACATTAACTTTTTCTGACAGAGAGGAGTAAATTTCTTTGTAATATCTTCTGTAGCTTATCTTGGAGTAGCAAGAATACATCCTTCAGGTCTACAAATCTAAACCAACAAACTTGGCCAACCAATCTCCCTTTCTCGTTTCCTTATGGCCACCATTCTGGGTGTGATTTCTTTGAAATCCTATTCACCTCTAAACTTTGGCTGTATAATGTTTTCAAAGGTTTTCTTAGTAGTGATGGCGACAAAAGCAACAACCCAGGAAGCAGTGGTGAAAAAACACCTGACTGCCCTTTAGGACTTGTTGAGAGATGTTGGAAGCGCAGTCAGAAAAAAGATAGGAGGTTTGTCATTGCAGAAACTGATAAAGAGGAAAGAAAATAGAACATGCAATAATGGAGGAAGATGAAATTTTACCTTGAATTGAACTGTTTTTATTTTTAGAAAACTGTCATAACACAGTAACTGTTTTGTGAAATGTTGAGTGTAAAAGAGCTTTTATGAAGCAGTTAGAGAGTTGGGAGAAATCTTGTCTGCACTAAGTCACCACAATTATGTACTGGTGTGTAAAAAGAAAAAATTATATGTAATCGTATGCACAGACCAAACAGCCAAGTGATAATAGCTAAATTATATAAATGAAAAAGAAAGAAAGAAAGAAAGAAAGAAAGAAAGAAAGAAAGAAAGAAAGAAAGAAAGAAAGAAAGAAAGAAAGAAAGAAAGAAAGAAAGAAAGAAAAAAACTTAGAAAAAAAGAAAAGAAGAAAAAATAATACAAGAGTTGTTATTATTGATGGTGATGATAAATCTTTTACACTGGTGCATAGAAGTCACTTTGCTAGGTACAGTGTATAAAGAATAAAAAATGCCATTTGTCCTATGAATCAAATGATTAAAGGTTTCAGTGTGTAGTTTTGAATTTCCCAAGCAAGCAAAAAATTTATATTCCAAAAGTCTGTATAGCATCAAAAAGCCATTAAAATCAGATAACAACATAACAACATTTCTTAATTTTCATCATATTGTTTCTATTCCTGTAGTTCTGCTGATTTCATTATGTTAGTTATTTTAGCCAGTGTAAATAGAAGCTTCCAGCAGCATGAGATGCTGCTTTTCATTTCTGTTGCATATACGGGTATGAGAGCCTGTATTTCACAGCTTTAAAGACCTAGCAGGGAAGAAAGTGTATACTTCCTTTTCAAAAGTACTATGATGTGTTCCCAGTGATGTGGTACAGACAGTACTATGTCCTAAGGTGTAAGACAGCGATGTAAACAATGTTATTTGGAGAAACTCTTCCCATGTTCCTCAGCAGAGACCATCAGGAGGATTGGTTTCAGGATTGATCTGCTGTAATAAAAACAGTATAAATTAATGTTCACTTACTTGTGCCTTTGCAAGCATAAGTTATATAGCTGCATCAAATTCTTACTATCCCTTTTCTGAAAACAAAACTAAGCCTGTACAGAAGACTTTTAAATCCCTTTTAATATATTTAGGCAACAAAATGCCTAATACAAAATTGATTTCTAGGGCAAAAAAGCTGGAAATCTTGCCAGGAATTTACTGAGATTATATTTTTAGAGAAAAAAAAAATTGATATGCTATGTATATTGCTGTAATAAGATCTTATGCAGTATGGATATTTTAAATACATACTAAAAATCTAAATTATCAAAATTACACTTCACATAAAATAAATATTGCATTGTGTGGAAGATGTTGGCATTGTGCTAAAACATACTGCAAATAAAGTGAATGTGATATTTAATATATATATAGGTTCATATCAAGTTCCTGTAAAAATAATATAAAGTGTTTCATTCAAGATGTCTACGGGGAAAAAGCAGAATATTAATTTTCATGGTACACCATTCCAGTATTTCCATATGTATTATGTGTCAATGTCTACATAAAACTGTTTCTACGTACTAGGACCAATATAGCTGAAAACGTTCTGTGAATTGAATGGGAATCTTTTCACCCCAAAACTGCCAAAATAGCAGGCCACCTCAAATGGATAGTGAAATGTATAATTATAAGTGCATTTTAATGCCTACACTGAGTCCAACTTTGAAAGCTTTACATTGTTTGTATGCTATATTCCAGTCATAAATAAAATTTTAAAAGGTGCTGTATACCTCAAAAAGAATATTAAAACTTCAAAGTAATATGTATGCTTATTATGTTACCATGACACATTATGTTGCCAAGCGTTTGTATAATTTTGATGGCCAAGAAAAACGTATTTACGGAGTGTGAAATTATGATTTATTGTTTTCTTTACTCACAGCACTAGTTTAATTGTGCTTTTACATTTTCCAGTAAAATTTTCACAGAGAACTATAGCCCGATAGAGCCAAGTTAAAAACAGCATTCACTGCAATGTCTTTTACTTAAGCCAAACAATTAATAAAATATTAAAAGATACTCTAAGAGGTACATCTATCATGTAGAACAAAATTGGTAGTAAGCAGTATTAAAATAGGTAGGAACAGTTTCACCTGTGCCCCTGAAGTATCAAACCTGGATAAAATCATGGCGATCTGTCTCTAAGGAGAGATTCATTCTTTTGTTTTGATAATGCAGTTCAAGCCAGTCAGACTCACTTTTAGGCTTGCGCAGATGTATTCTGTGTTCCATGAACTCTAGGCTACATCTTCATAATATGGCTAAAGGATACATCCTGCCCCAAAAGCAATGGGGCTAGTTCCTTCTATAGGATAATTGTTTCCTTCAGCTCACAGTCACCATCATTACAGAATAGTTATCTTTACCTATCACAGAATTGTTCAGCTTGGAAGAGATGCCAGGACTCTATTCCCCTGCCCGTGCTCCCCCCTCCCCCCGCCCCCCCAGCAACCCAAACATTGAAGGGTCAACACTGAACTCAGGCTGAGTTGATCAAGGCTTTGTCCTCTCTTGAGAACCTCCAATTATAGTTATAGGTTTTGCAGCCTCTCTGGACATACTACTTCAGTGCTCCCTTATCCTCATAACAAAAACATTATCATGTTAGAAACATTATCTTGTCAGAAACTCTCAACTTCCATTTTTGGTCGCTCTTTCATCTTCTCACTGTGCAAGCCAGTAAAATCCTGGCTCTGTGCTGCTGGTGATCCCTGATGTTCCCAATCCAGCTAAACAAGCTCAGACCCCTCTTTCTCTCCTCACAGGAAGAATGTTCTATCCTCCATCCATTTTTGGTGGCTATTTGCTGAACTCATTCCAGTTAATCAATCTCTTTACTGTCCTGAAGGGCTCAAAACTGGATTCAGGTTTCCAGAAGTGATCTAATGAACACCAAGCTCTTCCTTTGATCTAGTGGCTGAATCGGTCCTATTTTTACAGCCAAGTATACTGTTAGCCATCATCACTGCTACCCAGATGTGACTCATGTTTAGCTTACTGTCCACCAACGATTCCTGGCAGCTTTCCAACAAGGTTGTTACCCAGCCAGTCAGTACCCAGCCAGCACTGATGAAGGGCATGTCTGTCCAAGATGCAAGTCTTTGCATTTGTCCTTGTTGAATTTCACAAAATTCCTTGCTTCATCTAGCTTGCCAGGTCGATCTGAATAGCAGCCCTGCCATCAAGACTATCTATTGTATTCCCAGACAGCACTGTATACAAATGTGATGAGAGTATCTTCACTCTTCTTCTCCAAGTTCTTAAATAGGATCAGTCCCAGGACAGAGCCCTTAAAAACTTCACTTGTAACTATCCACCCGAGGTGAAGTGTGTATGGTGAGTCTACACCCTTTGACAAGTAACCTACCCAGGATGTCATCCACCTTGTAGTCTACCCATCTGTATTGTAGCATCCCAACTGTATTACAAGAATGGGAGACATATCAAAATTCTTGCTAATGTCATGGTGGATGACACAACCTACTAAGAAAATTCGATGAATTATATGCATAATGTTCTACAACAGAAATATTTTCTTATCGTATTTTCAACCTGGTTTATTTATTCATTCCTTCTAGGAGACAGCTATTGTAGCTGATAATGAGCTCCTATTATGAGCTGCTATAGCAGCAGATTTTGTGCACTCTAACGCTGATTAAAGTACTTCACACCATCATTTCTGATATAACAAGTGAAGATCATGAAATTCTGAATATCACTGAAGTTCAGAGGCAAACTTCCCTTAGGAACTTATCCAGGTTCCTGGTGCAAACATTTGCAGATATCTGGGTGGCTGAATGTTACTGTACTTCTACTAGAAAGCTGAGCGTGTGCTAGCACACTGCTGACTTGATAGCAGAGATAGTATATTTCATAAGGGAAAGGATGCAGATTGAAGAAGTACTGAGGAGATGGAGAATTTTATAAAACTGTTGGCAAACTTCTGAAATACAATGTAAGAAGTTAATTCAAGATCTACGTTTCACACATTTGCAACTTCTCTACAATCCCTCAAAACATTTAATCACATTAATTCTCAAAAACTATGTACATATTTAATTGCCTGATGGATGAGGGCTTTAACTGCTATGCTGTGATGCAGCAGACTGACACCTGAGGCTCTAGGACTTATCTTGTCTGAAACTAGACATTTATAGCAAAAGTATATATCTCAACTAGTTACTGTAGGCCCCCTTCATAATTAATGAAGAGAAATAGACACTTCTAGGGTGCAGTTCATCAGTCTTGCTTTAAATATCTGCTTTAGGAAGAGATGAATTACACATATCAGGTGTGTATTTTTCCCAGATGGTTAGAAAGGGGATTAAGGTAGCTACCTTGGAGGCAGCATCTTTCTTTGGATCCTGCTCCATGTAAAATCTCTGACCAAATTTGGGACTATAGGAAAGACTCTTGACAACTTGTAGATTGCTTCTCAGTCCAGTTCTGCTAGTCTGTACTTCTTGTTTCATTTTCTGATCAAACTTGCACAAGTATCTCTCCCCAAATAATCTGCACAGCCTGCTCCTAATCCTGTCCCCTCATCTCTTGATTTTAAATCCCTGACATGACACACTGGCCTTTCTTGCACCTGTGTTAGATTTCTGCACTGTCCCTTAAGGTTGGAACATACAGATGCTTTTTCCTCTGGACTTCCCACCTAACTTGTCATTTCCTTCCTAGTGATGACACTAAATTTTCTATTCAATTTTCATAAGCAAATAAACAAAAGACTTTTAAACAAAAATTGCAATTAAACAAAGGAGGAGAGAAGCTGCAGAAAAAATACAGGTCCTCCATTCTCTGAAGTAATATTACAGCCTTTTCCTTCCACCCTTACCTCTCCACCTTCAAAACTACATGTGTATTTGCCTTCTTTGGCTGATCAGTAAACTATTAAACATGACTCATAAAAGGATCTTAAAGTTTATTGGATGAGAAATTAATTGTTAAAAAAAACCCCACAGCTGCACAAAAAAAAAAAAAAAAAAAAGAATTACAAAGAATTAGAAGCAGCATTATCCTTCAGAACATGCCTTTTGTCATTAGCAACCACGGGGCCCTGCTATTGCCCTTTTCAAACACTCAAGAATGTTAATGTCCATAATGGCGACCTAATCAGTTTAGGTGTATCATCCAAACAGTTTCACAGAAGCAATTGAGAGAATGTCACTGAGGACTTACAGATGTAGTGTGCTTCAGCACGTATGCAGGGCAGGCCAGAGTGTGATAGGTGGCAGCTACGTTATATTCCTTCTCAAAAGCTACTAATTTCTTACATATAATAACATTCTAAAACAAGTTTTCATTTGGTGTTTAAATGGGTAAAGCATAGATGTACTGTTAGCTTCACAATCTGGTAAGACTTTCGCATAAAAATTTTGAGCATGAGTTCTGAAGGCATAACCACAAAATATGCCATCCTGTCTATTAATTTTAAAGCTGCATGAAAATACATGGTTGAATCATTTGCCCTGTGTGTGTCAGTAAATGTTTTGTGCATGTGAACATGCGAAAATTTCTCATAAGCTGAAAATTGTAAGTTACTAACCAATAAAACATAGAAAATCAATCTGAAACACCTTTCAATTTTTTCTTTCAATTCATATTTTAAAAAGTATTTAAAAATCATTTAAAAATATTTAAAAAATAAGAAGAAACTATGGAAAATGCCTAGAATGATGTTCTGATTTTATGC
Source organism: Phasianus colchicus (assembly GCF_987193195.1). Classification (NCBI taxonomy): domain Eukaryota; kingdom Metazoa; phylum Chordata; class Aves; order Galliformes; family Phasianidae; genus Phasianus; species Phasianus colchicus. Next base: position 26,348,631 of record NC_143436.1, read on the forward strand.
AAAAACAGCTGAAGAATCTGATACTGACTTTGAAGTGGGAAGGAAGACCCTGTGCAAAGTGCTTTCACTTATTTTGACAGAAAGGTAAACAAAATATTTGTGTCACACTGACAAAATTACTAAAGGTTAAAGTTGAAGCCAAGGAGCATATTACAGTGTTTTATCTCATGCTCACAACTCAAAATTGCCAGCATTGCATAAATGAAGTAGCTTGATGAAAATTAACCAACTTTCAGCTCCCAAATAAGTTCTTCAAAACCTTTGGTTAATGAGAAGAGGAAAACAAAATGTAGAAACAGATATTTTCCACTCCTCATTTACTTAGGAAACAATTCCCCAGATTAATTCAAGTCTCTTCCATTCAATACAGAGCTTACTCTGCAGATATCTTTAGATATCTTATGTTTTAATCATCAATGAAGATATAAAGAATACACTAGAAAATAATATATTAGTAACTGACAACAATAACAATGAAAAGGAGCCACTACAATGTGAAAATGCTTTTCTAGAGCTGTTATGTAAAGTGCACAAGACTAGAAATTCTATTTTTCTTAGCTTGAGCTCATTTACAGCTCTGCATTTGTTAATGCAGTGGATGTTTGGATTAAAGCAAACCATGGAAAATACAGCAAGTGGAATCACGTTGAAGGTGAAAATGGCCTGCATATCAACCAGGCTTCAGTTGTTGCTTTTGTGGTCCTAAAATGTAACCACTATATTTTTGTATGGTTTTTAGCTTGGATCATCTGAAACCTTTTGTGGAGCATGATACTGCCCATTCACTGCTATGCACAGAGTGCAGCATGAAGACAATAGGAGTGTAATAGGAGTAAAGTTCTGTGGAAGATGGAGAGGGCCCATCCTGGTGCTATTTCACCATATCACTATGGACATGGCCAGACCTTGTTCCAGGCAGCCATAGTGAGCATGGCTCCCAGATGGCCAAACAGGATCCCTGCTCAACCATCCAGAGGTTGTGCTGCCTCTCATGCCCTGTTTTCTTCAGCATCATAGGCACCTTTCTCAAGTTTAATTTTATAAAGAACTTTCTTCCTTGCTTATGCTCACCTGACAATTTCCTGTGCTAAAATAAAAATGAAACCATCTTCTAAAGTTTTTTTTCAGACAAAAGCAGTCAGATCTGTTTCTCCTATGATGCCATCGATTTTCAAAAGAATCTGTTCAAGTATTTTTGAGACATTGTGCATTTATCTGTTCAGGGCAGAACTACAACGTCTGTGAACTGCTTTTGTCGTTCTCACAATTAGATTTTCAAAGAAGTTCAGGATTCAATGAGTAAACTTTACGATCTTCGGGGTTATGTATGGTCTAGTAGTGTAAGCAATAGATCTGCAAAACAAAACAAATAACATTTAAGATCCAATGTATGCAATGTACACATTTCAAGGGAGTTTAATTTAGATCGGTCCTTGTACTGTACATGAGCTTTGTCCCTTTTTGCAGTTGGTGTATTTTCACAATACTTCAGGGGAACATATCCCAGTTTAGTTCCATCGTAAAGGAATCTGGTTTGCGTTTTCCAAGGTGCTGCATGAGCTGAACAATCCTCTTTTAAATCTGTAAACAGTTATACTCTACGCAACAGAAGAAACAGCAATACACAGAATGATTCATTTTGCAGGCAAGTGAAACTAGCAGAAATGCCAATGATCTTTTTTGTTGATGTTTTCAATTAATTTATTTGGAACCACTTGTCAGGAACTGTACTTTTAGCTAGGTCTTCATGATTGAATTGAGATGGAAAGGTATGTAGGTCTTAGTACTGACAGAAAAACGAGGTAGTGCTTTTTCCCTCTTGACATTCCAGTTTTCCTCTTCTCTATAAACAACTGGCATGCAGTGAAAGGATGTCACTCATATTGTTAGGGGCCAAATTTTCCCTTCCAGCATAAGAGTATATGCTTTAGAGAAACAGCAGGAACAGCAGGCTGTGAAACAACCCAGTGGTGATCAGGAGAAATAACTGTCTCCAAAGGTCCAATAGGTTCCAGATAACATAACAAAACGTAACAAGAAAAACCCAAACAAGTAAATAAAAAATATCCCTGAAAATTATCCTTTTATCTGTCACACTCCTATGCTGTCAAACACATGGTTTTGCAAATGTTACATTTTCCTCATCTCTTCAGTTATTTTTTTTCTTTTAGCTATATACTGTTATCACAAATGATCTGATTTCAAGGAACTAAAAAATGCCTCTTTTTGTAATAAAGCAGTTCAAACTATTTAAAATCTGTTTTCCAGATTATCCTGGTTTTGTCATATCAGAATTTTACTTTAAAACAGATCAGGAAAGATTCATCAAGTTTTATCTTGCCCAAAGTTAGCTAGGGGGCAGGCTGACTCATAGGCAAGTAATGGGAAGCAAAGCTCTTCATCTCTGTGTCACCTGCTGAAATTCAGCAAAGGTCACTACTGATAACCAACTGGGTTTTTGATGGCCTAATGAAATTAGCTGATGGTCTTGTTATAGTGACTAGTGGACAGATGTCCTTATTATAAAAACCATTAAACCAATTGATAACCTCTCCTGGTCAACTCAACTGAGAAATGAGTAACTGAATGAGATACAGGTGCTCAGCTACTTTCTCACATCAACACTTGGCACCTGGAAAATAAGTTTAAGGGCATGTTGCCAGAGGTTAAGTGTGTTCCATCTACTCTGTAGCTGAAAGATTTCAGACACCTAGGCTATTAGTCTATCACGTTTCTTAAATGCCATGCTATTCCAATTTTTATTTTAGAAAAAAATGAAGAAATTATACTGACACAGTCCAAAATTGTAATCAACCTAGGCAAGCAGGGAAAATTAAAATATTCAAAAATAACACTATAAGTAGTGGATGCAATAACATGTGATTAAGCTATAATTTTTTAAGCTTCAACTAGTATCAATTTCTTGCTGATTCTCTGATGCATTGTCCATATAAGTCTTTTCCTGTAGAAATCAAAAAGCTTAGGTCATATAAGATGAGAGATGCTATGGATTTGCTCACTTAACCATCTTCACTAAAAAGAATGATAGAAAACTTCTCTTTCAGTTCCCTTTAGGAGCAAATTCCTTCTTTCAATGTTAAAAGCAATTTATTTTAAAAATATAATTTCTACTTGTCATGTCCTCAGCATTGCAAGTTATTTTTCAAGCTAATTTTACCAACTTGTTTAATTATCAGCCCTTTCAAACTAATATATATATTATATGTAAATATATATAAAGATACTGCCAGCATTGAATCTACGTGCCAGAAACTCATTGCTTCTTTCTGAAACAAGCAGAATGCACTTTAACAGTTTTTCTTGCACTGTACTTAGACCAAATTTCCCCAGGGCTTATGAAACTTGTGCATTTAGTGGAGTCTGTTAGTTCATTCATCAAACACATGATATAAACCACTCTGTTATGCACCTTTAAACCAAAAAAAAAAAAAAAGATTAAAAAAGGAAGAAAGAAAAGACACTCACACAAAGGTAACTGTGCTCACTGAAGGACAAGCTTTTTAGTGCCTGACTGTACAAAAACATGTTCACACAAACAACTGTTGTAGCAATTATTTATGATTAAAAAACATGGGAATGTTGTGGTGACTGTGCATTAGAAGTCTAGTATATGTCAATTGTTTTATTCATGATAAACAGATCATTTAGTTGGAAAAATCCCATCTGCCTAGATATATCTCTTATTATTTATGAGAACCATGTTTAGGAATGCAGGCAGCACATGTGCATAATTAATCCTGAAGAGAATTAGACATTGTTTGATTCACAGCTGAATGCAATTAGCATTAGGAAGTTTACATATGTTGGCAATAACACAGATTAGCAACTAAAGTGCTTGTTAAAAAATTTAACCTGAGGCTGCTGGAGCAGACCTCTCTTAATGATGCTTTAAATGTTGTTGATGAAGTAATAATCAATTTTGTTTTATAAATAGTAAATCAAGAATTTAGGTCTAATTAGCTGTGCTACAGATCACTTCACTTACATATCCAATGTACATGTGGTGTATGCTGTGAACTTTCTTTGAGTCTGGTTTGCAAACAGTTGTTAAGGGAAAGATATGATCCTTTCTGTTAAAAGAAATAATAATAAAAATCACAGATGGGGAGGAATAAGATGTCTGTGCTGGGAGTGACTCTGAGCTCCTGGCACTCAAGAAGGAAAGAGCTTTTCCTTTGTCATTTCAGAGCTTTTTAACTGAAGGATGAAGAAACAATGCCTTGCCTGCCTTTTTAAAATATAATAATTAGATTATAATTCACAGTCTGTGAAATGAAGCCCTCTAATGGAGAAGGAGGAGGAAGAGAGAATGTAAGTGATGAAAGTGAGGAGGCAAAGTAAAATTGAGCTGTAATTGTTTTCACTTCAACTTTAAGAAGTTCAACATTAATTAAAATGTTTCTGCACCACTCACCACCAGATTGGCACAAAAAAGGGCTGGTTGGTTTGCAGCTGCTGACTGGCAGGGATGTCAGCAAGACGGCTGCCAAGAAGTCTGCAGCTTTACAGATACATATGCACATAGATCCCCCATACCTCCCTATATAGTCTAAAGACCTTAAAATTAGAGCAAGCAGTGCTAGTTTTATTCAAGACATTAAAGTAAGAAAATAAGAGGAAGAAATTGATACTTCCTAAAAGAGTTTACATAGTTTTAAAATTGTTCTGATACCTTTACCATTACTATGGCTTAGTGTTTGTTTTTTTTCTCATCTGGAGTTCTGTTTATTCCTATGGGAGACATTCAGAGACAAAAACTTCAGTTGAGTACCTAACGTGCCCTACAGGTCAGTGGCAGTTGGATCTTTGTAGAGTTTTATTTTCCCTTCAGCTATATCTTCCTGTTGCTCTAAAAATTTCTACATGTTAACAGGTGCTCTTTGAGATGTGTTATGCAACGCCTTCTTGTATCAGAGGAACACGAAGTGGTACCAACTAATCTTAGTGAATGAAATTACAACAGGATCCTCCAGCCCTTTTTTCTTCCGACGGATGCCTCTATGTCCCTGCACCAAGTGCCAGGATGGATATGTCTCTAGCATCAAGCTCTCCCTCCTCAGCAGGCTGGGAAGCCTATCTGAGCTAGCCAGGAAAATTTTAAAGTAGCTGGAGGAAGAGGGAGCAAGCAGAGAGCCAGAGCTGACAGGACTTTGCTTCCCCCAAAGCCAAAAGAAACCCATTTTGCATGTGACGACACAAAACGGGCATTTCCTACTCACTCATCTACAGCCCAGCCAGAGGTTGTAAATAATCTTGAAAAAGATTCAAGGCTAAACTGGAAAAGGCATTTAGGCTCCTAAAAATTGGAAAATGTGCTAGCAGGCGTTCAAGAATGAATAAGAGCCCTCATCATAGGAAGAGCGTAAAGCATGGAGCAGCTTTGATTGGCCGTGTTTCCTTCAGGAGGCATGGAAAAGAGCAGCCAACCCAGAGGATTTCCCTGGTGAACAGCAAGCTCTCCCGCAGCTCTGGAGGAGAGCTGGGAAGGCTGAGTCTATGGGGAAAGACTGCACATGTGTGATTGCTGAGTGGCTTCCTCTGCAAGTGATAAGTGTCACAAATTCCTAAGTGCTGCTCAATCACATGATTTGATATCCTTCATATCGGTTCTGTAGGCTGTGTGGGAGCTCTTCATGCTCCCCTGAGTTACTTCCACTGATTATACTGTCATCATTGCCACAGTTTTTGTATAGAAGAATTTTGGAGAAATAGTTGTCTGCATTCACATTTAATTTTCATTGTTTTTTTGGGGGGGGCACTCCTATAAAAACATAATTCTAAGGCACCATGGCAGTAGCAATTTTAAGAAAAGTCTAAGCCTGTTTGTTTTTCTTTATTTAGCTGATAGAGACAGAGGATAGAAACAGAATACCTTGTATGTCAGGAGACTGAAGTGAATTAATAGACTGCCGTATCTCACAAGAAAGGAATGAAGGAACAAATGAATGAATGAACTTTGACTTTTCTTAAGTAGACAGGGCAGCCGGGTTCTGACTGATGTTTACAAAAGTAGATGTGTTTGAAGCAGCACCATATGGAGAACTGGGAAGAGTTTAAGGGTTAAGCAGGAAGAGCCTTAGGAACCAAAAAAATGGGAAAAAAAATCAACTCTAAAAAATGCATTTATCACCTTTCATAGAAAAGAAATTCTCATAGTCTTAAAAGGGGCAATTTCTATACAAGGCGCTGAAAAAACATTAAGAATCAGATCAGAAGAAGATAAATAGAATTAGCAGTTCACTACAGTGAATGATTTCAATGCATCCAGTTATTAATTATAGCAATCTATTGGGCAATGAGAAGAAATATTCCTGTTCTCATGCTGTGCATGCTTATAGATCAAGGAGTAGGTTTCAGGTCATTAGAATTCCAACAGTGGAGGCCATTGCCTCTGTTTATGGCTTGAAACAATAAGACCCTTAAGCAGATGCCTAGTTTCAGAAGACTGAATATTGCTAACTGATTCTAAAATATTGTCTTCAGTGTATATTAACAAATCTAGGAGTAACAGGATTGGTTATGACAACTTTTCCAATTAAAACAGAAGGAATTAAGGAAATGTTGTTTTGTGGAAAATGCACATTTTACATTTTTACTTTTTCTTACGTAACATGCTCTATAAGATGAATAATAATAATAAAATAAATAAATAAAAGTTTTTCATTCAGTTTCTTTTCCTCTTTTCTGTGATATTTTGTTGCCGTTCTTTGCTGCACTTTGATACCTTCAAAACACCACAAATGTAAACAAAGAGATGCCACAGCAGATGCTATTACTGACGGAAGAGCAGAGGTAGCATATTCCACATTCAGCTAATTATAATAACGTTCTTATTTTCTGCATGAAATGGGAGGAGATGTCACAATCTAAATTATTCTGTGTTGGCTTTAGGAGGACAAACATTTGTTGTTGACAAGTATTTGATCTGTCTCATAATTCTGTCACTGCGACAAACTAAAACTGTATTTTATTCTCCATTCCTGTGATCTTTCACCTAGATAAGAACCAACACCTGGCATCTTTTCAAATTTTCTTTTTTCTTTACATCAGTGGCAGAAGTTAAAAAGGTAACATGAAAAGAAAGATGAAAAAGAAATGCTGTTCAAATTGAGGGACTGTAGTTTCAAGTTTCAATCCTGTATCAAAACATCTCCGCCTCATCTTCTTTCTCAGTCATCACAAATGAAAAGTACAAAGAAGTACACAAACATCAGTACAATGCTGTGTGTGTACTGCTATCCAAAAATCACAGTTACAAAATTATACCTGACATATCAAATACTGACAGTCACATCCTCAAGATTTTCTTCTGTTCGTTCCCATGGACCTTCTTTATTAATAAATCTGACACATAAAAAGCATCTGTATGACTAAAGTGTCAGTTACTGGAAAGACCGTTTTGATCTACTTCTTAACTTTTAGAAGAAATATTCTCTTTTTTATGAAGAGAGGATCCGTTCACTGACTGCCAGCTTTCAAATGACCACCTCTTGAAGTTTAATTTTAAGTTTTAAATAAATATTGTATGCATGCAGAATAATTATGTTGCTCTACAGAGACACTGCATAATGACATTGATTCTTTTTTATCTAAAAATGACAAACCCTTGAGGTGGCTAAGTCTGCATTTGCCACATATATATGGAGGTTCATTCCACATGTTAAATTACAAGAAGTTGTTCATGTTTCTGTCACTAAATAGGTAGTAAAACTTCCATCATAAACTTCAATTTTTGGCTGCTTAAAACTTCTCAGTAGAAATTGGCTTTGGTCAAATATCTGGCATGGAGCATTTCAGTTGTGCAATAATTGTTCTATTAACAATAAAATGTAACTTACTAATTCATCCCTAATACTTTGGAACTACAGAAAAGAAAGGTTATTGGTTTTGCATACATGCTAAGAGTCATCATTAAAACAAACATTATCCTTTACTAATGACTGTTGTGAAGACATTATTATGAAGACATACAGGTATTTTAATATTTAAAAGAATCAGGAATCCCAACTTAAATTTGAAAATTAATGCTTATGCATGTAAAGCATCTTTTTCATTTTTTTGTTATATTTAGTGTATCTAAATAAATGTTCTGATTTAATAATTATTTTTCCTCACCACCACCACCCAAATCATTTTGAAAACGAAAAGAAAATGAAAAGAAAATGTATAAAGATAAAGCTCTTTTTTTTTTTTTTTTGGTCTGTTGTTTGTTTCATATCTTAGTTATTACCGAGAAAGAGTGGTGTCTTTTATTGAACATATGTCTGATCATCCAAAACATGTACAAATCCATAAAAATATCACTAACAAATGGAATACTGGCATTTGCTTTAAAACTGTCAGATATGAGATTGTTGCTATGTACTTTTTGTTGTTCTTCATAGTAAAAAATAGCAATGATTATATATAACAATAATATTACTGTTAATTGTGAATTGCTCTTAAACAGTAAAAATGACACTAACAACAGAATTAATTGAGTTCTTTATATTCCAGTCCAAAATGCACATTCTAGGAACTACCATCACTCAAGTATTGAGAACTGAGAGGAGAAGGCTGAACTCTATTGTGAGTATCCAGAAAAAAAAATCTATTGGAACATTAATTTTCATTGAAAGATTAATTTATCTTATTTAAATGTAGCTGGAAAGTACTCATCCAGTACTGTGTGACATGAAACTCCAGCCTTTTTTGGGGTTAGAGACAGATGCATTTGTAAAGCAAGTCATTGCATCTAACTAAACATTTATTTTGTGGCACAAGAGTATACTTTTCTCTATTAAGGCCAAGCAGACTAAAGGCCTAACTTTTATATAGATCTTCTTAAAAGATATGTTCCTACCTTATTGTTCTAGGATGCATAGTAACAGATTAATATCCTAACATTTTAGTAGTTAATCCTGTGTATATACACAAAGCCACACAACCCAACTGTGTTTAGTCATAGTCAAAATTAATTTGCCTGACAGAAAGCACACCACAAGAGGCTGAAACATATAGACTAAAATTGCAACTGTTCTTCTTACATTTCATACAGTTGGTAGATATTAGTAAAACAATGAGCAAAATATCTCCTGCCTCAGAAGGTTCATACAAATGTTCACCTGAAGGACATATCCTACTCATATCCCATGGATAAGTCAAGAATCTTAGTCCAATGAACAGAAGAACTTACTGTACTATGAGAACAGAAGTTCATTAAAGGTCAGGATTAAAAGGAGAATGCCAAAAACACTCCATGCCAATTTTATGACAGTGAGATTCATCTCACTTGCTGTGAGTTCTTCACATGAGCACCAAATGAGGGTAGGAAAGCTCTACACAGGGATCTGGATAGCCTGAATCAAGGGGCTGAGGTCTATTTTATGAAGCTCAGCAGGACCAAGTGTTGGGTCCTGCACTTTGGTCTCAATCACCCCATGCATCGTTATGGGTTTGGAGCAGAGTGGCTGCAAAGCTGCAGGGAGGAAAGGGATCTGGGGATGTTCATTGATAACTGGCTGAACATGAACCAGCAGTGTGCCGAAGTGGCCAAGAAGGCCAACAGTGTCTTGGCTTGTATCAGAAATAATGTAGCTGAAAGGACCAGGGAGGTGATTGTATCCCTGTACAACCTCTTCTCACAGGTAATTAGTGACAGGATGAAAGGTAATGGACTCAAATTACACCAGGGGAAGTTCAGGTAGGATAGTAGGAAAAAAATCTCAGAAGGAGTGATAATGCATTGGAATAGGCTTCCCAGGGAGGTGGTGAAGTCACCATCCCTGGAGGTAGATGTGGCATTTGTGGACCTAGTTTATTAGGCATAGTGGTGATGGGCTGACACTTGTACTACATGATCTTAGAGGTCTTTTCCAATCTTAATGATTCAAAGGTTCTATGATCCTAGATGCCAGATCCCTTTGACAAAACAAAAAACAGAACATTTCTAGACTGTCATTCACTTGACTTTATTTTTCATATCTATGTTGAGAAAAGATAAATCATACGGTAGAGCTGCTGTTTACTTCCACTGTTTACAGTAAACTACTCTTGAAGAGTCCTGTTAAGGACCTCTGAATTTGGAAGGCTGAATCCTATTAAAAATAAAAATAATTAAAAATTCCTTTTCATATACTTATTTGTATTTTCCTTCAATAAATTTTAATAGTTTCTTTTTAAGTATAGATAAATTTGCTTAATATTTTCTACAGTATATTATTTCACCATGTATTTTAAATCTGTTTCTACACTCTAGATACAATCTTGGGAAGAGCTGCTGTTGAATACAAAGGTAGACAAAACAAAACTATTCCCTACATTTATTACCATGTGCTGACTTTTTAACTTCCTTCCCTCAAGAAATAAAAGTTTGCAGTGGATTTCCAGATAAAAGTGTTCTCATAAACGATTGAAACTATTGTGACACAGCTTTTATCATAATTTTAAAGCAAAATTGCCCATTGATTTCATGAAAAACTACTCCATACATTCTTTAATGATTTGGCCCAGTGTAGATTCAGCTGAACATCCTTGTTTGCAATTTTGTTTCTAAGAATCCCTTCATTATTAATTCACTTAGTATTCATTGCAATTATACTGAGTATAATTGTTTTGCTATTCATGCAGCTGTCAGAAGGATTTTTATAGGTCTTCCATTATAATTAGGCATACATTAATAGACATTTAAAGCATGTTACCATTCTTAATAAAACTTGAATATGTGATCTACTAGAAGTCGAAAAGACTAATAGTGAAATGTGAACACTTCATTTTAAAATACATAGCTTTTACCCTTGAAGTTTCTGTAATTGGCAATTTTTGAATTTCTTTATTTGTCTGAATCCAGGACACTGACCTGGATTCAGATAATGATGGACTACATAGTCAGGTACCTCCTAAACAGAAGTATGTTGTTCTCCTGCAAGGTATTCGGTCATCTGGGGATCTGCAATATAGCAATAAGTAGGCTAGCTGGTACCCTCATCATTTCTTAAAACTGTAGAAAACCATTATAACCAAAATTTCAAACTGAAACAGGGGAATCTTCTCCCAGAGGACTTTTAGGAGGCCGTTTCCAGAAAGCATAGAGAAGATGTCCACAAGAGTGGGCTTGGAACAGGTATTGGTACATCAGATATTAAATTTGAGGTAGACTAACAAATTCTGAAAGAAATCCTGTTAGAAATAAAATACGTCTCTTTAAAGTCATCAGTAAGGCTATCAGTTGCACCACACTCAATGACTTGACTTTGCTATTCTGGCTTATAAGGGAAAATTATGAAGGTATTCTGTATGCAGCCTCCTTTTCAGATGTGCATGAAGGAAAAGGGCTAACACAGAACTTGTGCCAGAGGAGTCTCTCTTTCTCTCTTTCTCTCTCTCTCAGCACACTGTTTATGAGTATATTTACGAAGCCTAAATAAATTTCATAACTCTTCCCGATAATTTATTCTACAGCATGGTGCTAGGAATTCTTCCTGAGAAATAAGAAATGCCTTCCAGTTTAGGAAGGCTCTGAGTCTTCCCAAACCTATTTCAAAACTGTATAAGTGATAGTGTGAATATGAAGGAAGTAATTTTCTTCCAAAAGTTTTTTTTAAAGTTATCCCCAAAACAGCCAAAATTTTTAAGCTGACACAACTTCAATCAACCTTGTATTTCTCAGGAATAGAGCATATGGCAAAAAGAAGTTTATGCTGTTCCAAGCAAAAGTATCCCAAGACAAAACAATGATTGACAAACCCTCCCTCTCATTGTTCGTCTAATAAGGGATAGAGACAGAAGATCTTGACCTCAAGACACTCATATTACTAGCTAAGTTTAGAAACATTTTTTTGCTTCACACATCTGCATGATTTAAGACAGACCTGAGACTGAACTTGGTATTGGATCTTTTCAGTCATGTATTTCAGATTATTTTAATTTTGTCTGTCTCTGTGTTATTTTGTAAATTATCCCTACGGAATTATTTATTGTTATTTCTTTGTGTTTTTCTGAAAGAAAGAGAGAGAAGGACTCCTGTGATACACGTTATCAAGCAACCTGTTCTGAGGTCGTGCTTACTTTCTCTGAAAAACATCATGTAATCTGAAGATGCCACCTACTTTCATTTCTCAGGCCCATGCTGTTTGTTCCCAGGAGAAATCTTAGAAAAATGTATGATGACATGGAGCAACTGAACAGGCCCTGGCCATTTCAAAACTCCTTGTTACATTTTGCATATTCTTTCTTATGCTAAAATAATTAGAAAGATTATTTAGCAATCTATGAAATGGAAAAGATATTAATGCTTCAGTACCAATCTGCATTTTTGACCAAATTTATTTTTAACATTCTAGAATAGAAGGTTTTCATTAATGCACATCATTTCATGTGTTATATAAAAATGTAGGTCACTTAGTTATAGAAAAGTTACTATTTGTCCCTCTTATGTTACATATGTATTTAAGAAAAGGAAAACATAACCAGAAAAACATATGTTAGAATAGAGAACAAACACTTGCACAAATCTTGATCTTAAATTGTGCTTGTCAAACAGCAACTCCAAGTGCAAGATAGGTTTAAATGGCTTTCCAAGCAAAGGAGAAAAAATAATCATTTCCATATACTCCAAAGCTAGCCAACTATGTGTCTGTTGTTTCTTACAACATTTTAAGGAATGTAGTATGGGCTATCTATACTGCAAATAAATCTTTTGTGGTATGAAGAGGAGTTGAGCATGTGAATATGGTACAACTCAGGTTCCTTACAAAATAACCTACAAAGACCGATAGACCAAAGTGAAGACAAAGTTCAGTTCAATTTGTCATTTCATTTTTTTCTAAAAGATAATGAAACTGGTAAAATTCATAAAAAGTAGATCATGAAACTTCAGAGTGTAATAATTAAACAAACCTCCCTATGTGTCTTACTAATTTTACTCATTGCAAATTAATGTAACCCAAAAACAACTTCACACACCTACATATTGAGTGCTACATAGCTCCTCAGCCAAGGAGTTTTCCTCTTTTTTTATTTTTTTTCCCTTCTTCTCCCTTTATTCCCTCCAGTTGTTAACGAAAGAAGTGGCATTTCAAGAAGAACAATTAGGTTGGTTTGTGACACTGGACTCCTTGGGGATAGTTTCAGAGCACTGCTGTAAGTAAGCCTGTAGGACACAGTTTCAAACAAACTATATTCCTACAAAGGATTTTTCTTGTGCTGTGTAACACACTCAGGGATGTGTGTATTTAGGACATGGAAAGAAAATGAATAAATGGAAAGGAACAATAAACAATTTAATGGGATTTAATGGAAGCCTTGTCTACATTCCTTCCCTTTAAAAATGATCATTTGTAAGTGCAAGTCCTTATCCTAAGGTATGTCTTAGTCTAGACTGAAGCAGGAAACTCTAGGTCAGACATAAGGTGACTGAAAAAATGCATTTGATTTATTCATATCTCTTAATGTGAAATGTGTGTTTGAAGAGACTAAAAATCTCAGAAAATCTTTTTTTGCAACAGCCAATTACTCTCATCTTTTTAATTCTAAAATGCATTTAGAACATTTCCATTGTTCTAAGGGTTAAAAACTTCACCACGACAATGACGAGCCTTATTACTCAGTCAAAGTAAATGGATCACCATATAACCTTTCAGAAATGTTCTTCCTTAAGCTATTAAAACATTCCATGCCCTTAGATGACAACAATTTCTCTGCCTTTTGAAATTTCTTTTCTATCCTGCAGAGTTCATAGAGATATGCTTGGTTAAAATCAACTTATATAAAACTATGCACTGTAAATTCTGACACTTCTGTTTGAATCTCTTTTCAAACACTTGTCTTTGCTCACCATAATAGATGTCAGTTCTTCTGATGTAGTTCAAGCATGAGCTTCATATGAAGACTCAGCTATGTCTATTGCATTTCTGAAGCTACTACTCACTGAAGTTTTGTGCTGTTTGACATCAAAGATAGGCAAGAATCACCTGCTGAGTTCACATGCATGGAGCAAAACATCTTCAAATCACTTGTGCTAGACAAAAGTTTTTCATATTAAGCTTTCACTATCATGTGGACTTAAAGACAAATGTAGTCCTTGTTAAAGTTGCAGCATCGTGTTATTAAACTATGCATCTAGGCCTCATGATTTATATAAGTCTTAAGACAAAATACAATCATTTGGCTGATTTATTTTTTGGCATCAATTGCAAAGAATTTTGCTGCATTAAAAAATTGTTTTTCATTCAATATGCAGTGATTTTGCTTAAAGGTAAAAACAATTTGAAAGCATGACATCCTCTAGCTTAAAAAAAAAAAAAAATGCTGTGCTCTACTTTTTCAAACTTTAATAGCTGACTTTTATAATAGCTGACTTTTATATCAACTGAAAAATCAAAAAGAGGAAACAGTTAAAGCATATACCGTATATAGACAACATAAATGAAAAAAATGCATTTGAAAATTTCACATATCTATTTTCCGTATAAGTTCAATCAAATAACATGCTGAAAAATAAATATCAATATAGAAGAAAAAAATATTGATGAAGGTTCAAGAATTTCTATATAATGGCTGTGTGTTTAATGGATGCCTAATCAGTATAACAAGTCTGCCATAGTTTTTAATCACAATGACTCCAGTGATGTCTCTGTCTGTAGGAAAGAATCAGCACAGGAATTAGATTTTTGAGCCGTTGTGTATGAAAAATGTTTGTAATGAGCACACATTTGAATGTCATCAAAGGCCTGCATGTAGTGTAAGCCAAAAGACATCAGGGCATGTGAATATTAGGAGATAATCTGATGCCTCGAGTACGTCAGCAGATGCTGAGATGCAGCTGTCAATTTTAAAAGACTGAAGCTTTTGGTATTATTGGGCTTCCAGTTCTTTTTTGTATGTTTGTTTGTTTTTATTCATTTAAATGGCTTGAAATAAATTTAAAAGAAAAAGGAAGGTTTTTTTCCCCTACTACTGTTTTTCCATTTCTTAAGTATGTGAATCCAAGAGAATCAATATGCCTAGCACTTTCCAGTCTCTGCAATTGTTCCATAACTGTAAGATTAAAATCCTAGCAAGCTAGATCATTAACTCTCTCCTGACTACTTTAAAATTTCTGCACTTAAATTTTAAGTTCTGTACTTAAGTTAAATGCCTACCTTAGCACTTTGATACTGATATGTTTCTTGTTTAAAATACTTAAAGCTCTTAATGAGTGCTTTATGTATTACAAATGAAGAATGCTACTAGCCTGCAGTGGGTTCTTATGTTTATGGACAGGCAGGATGAGAGTATATTTTTGTGTGTTTCATGCACAGGTAAAAGACTGCTACAACCCTTTAAGGGCTATAGTGCTTGCTTCTGTTATACAGGTTCCAGAGGTGCTCCATGTCTCAGACATTCATCCTAGCTGTAATCTGCATTTTGCACAGAGATGCAGGCATGTGAACTTTCTTTCCTTTTCATTTGCCCCCTCTTGAAGTCATGCTTTCCATGTAAAATAAACTCAAGTATATAGAATGGAAGGGAATCATGTCTAGCCCAGTATTAATTTCCTGACATCTGAATTTCCTGAATTAATTCTGTTATACCCCAAACCTTAGCATACGCCAAATCAGACAAATGACGAAGGTCTAGAGTACCCTGTCTCATTGTGGGATGAAATACTGAGATGCATCAACCTGTCAGTGAAAACCTCCCCAACCTTTTAGACCTCAATATGACCTTAAAATACATAAATAGATTAGATATCAAGGGTGAAAATACAGAATGCCTTATGAAGAAGGACTGTGCTAAACAACAGTGTAAGAAATCTGGGGATAAGGAGATAGAATATGTGTTACAGATGATGCTGGTTTACTTAAAACACAATAAACCCCTTGCCTTGAAGTTGCTTATTGGCCCTGGCTCCTTCAGATCTGTCAACATTAATTTAATATCCTACTCTTAACATGAACTGTATTGAATATGAGGCATTTCAGGATGTATTTAAGCCTCTGCTCAGATTTAATTAGAAACGAGAAATATAGCAGATGGAGAGAAATCATTGTTGCACTGTTGGGCCCTAATGCAAAGACATTTCTCTAACAGTTGACAGTTAAAAACTGTTTGATTTGTAAGCCCCAGCAAAAGAAAAGTTATCTACAAATAAAATTAAAAAGCAGGATTACAGCTGCTCCAAAGGCTCTACAAAAATCTCTAATGGAAACAAGGAAAAGTCTAGCCATGATACAAAATACCACTGTAAGGTAACTAGATTGCAATACTGATATTAAGAGTTTAGCATCTGTGAAGTTGCTACAGAGTGACCTTTATATTTGGCTTTCCTGTCAGAGAAACTCAAATGAGACATTCTATTATCAAAAGGAAATAAATAAATAAATAATTCAAAGAGTCTATTCTACCATCAGTTTTGCATTGTACAACTCACACTTTGCACAACAGAGACAAGTTTCTGTACACAGAAATTGTATGCTGCCCAGATAAAAATATTTTACCTTTAATGAGCTTTATACACCCAGTCATCCTCACATCTGAGTTCACAATACACAGAAGAAGTAAGCAGCACATTAAGCTAAACTATCCACAAGAGAAAGCACAAAGCAGAAGCAGCAAGCAGGTCAGCAGTCTCTCATTTGAGCAGTATCAAAGGCTGTTGATGGATCTAATAAAATTACTCTGAACATCTGACCTTTGTCCATGGCCAGAAGGAATGCAGTTGCACAATAGGGGAAGGGAAATCACTGGTGACAAAATGAAGTTTCAAATAAACTGTGTTTCTACTGGCAATTTTTCTTTATCCGCTATCATGTAATATGCAGAGGGATGTACATATGCACTGAGAACAGGAAATGAAAGTGAAAAAAATGGAAGCTAAAACTGACACTAACAATACTTAAATTGCTTAATGGAGATGCTGTGTACATACTCCCCCAGGCAACAGATCCTTGTAAGTGTTTAGAGCTTCTAATTGTACTGTATGTCTTCATAAACAGCAGGTTACAGAAACTCTAGGTCAAATGTTAGACAACAGAAGGGTTTTGTCTATAATTTATTCAAAAGTTTGATTGTATCATTGCACATTAGAAGGAAATTAAACCTCAGTTTTATGAAGCTAATTACTGCTAAGCATCTCAAATATATGTATGGGGGGGGAGGAGGTAGATATGTACATATATATATAACACAGAGAATGTATGTATGTGTGCATTTGTGAATGTATAATATATATAAAATAATTACATATTTATATGTATATATTTATATATATATATGTATATACATAGGCATGTAAATACACACTTATAACTGTTTTCATAAGGGCTGAAGACATTACCAATGCAATGAACAAGGCTTTTCTTGTATTTGTGTTCTAATTATTTCATCAGTAACTCAAGAATTTTACATCAAGATTTTTTTATTATTTTTAGTGTTTTAGAAAAAGATTGTTGAAATTTCTCAGTACATCCTATTTTAAAACCAAGAACATAAATCAAAATACAGCAGACGTAGCTTCTCTGTTCAAGAAATTCTCTATCAAGGTACTCCTGAAAAAATGACTCTGTACAAGGGGATCCAATAAAAGTTGAACAGTGAAGATGACAAGATACTTAAGAACACTCTGTCTTCCTTTTGTGAAGGCACGTAGAAAAGACATCAGGTGATGTAATGTCAAAGAATGCTCCCTTGGGTTCTCAGGGTATTTTCCACAGGTGCTCCTCTTCCCACAGAACTCTGCTACTGCCACCTGCCTCTGGAAATGCTCTGTCCCCCTTGTCAGCAAAGTACAGCTTTGCTACCAAAAAGTTTGTTCTAGGAGAAGACCTTTGGTCAAATTTCAGAGTGTTCTGGGTACAAGAAGCCACAAGAGCTAACACTCTGTCACTGAGCCAGTCTAGACACACTGAGCATTTCGATGAGCAGATAGGAGTTGCCATCCTTGTTGGAAATGCTGACCTCCCTTTGCAGCCAAGGATGCTGAAATGCCTCTTTTATTTAACTTCATGCCTTTCTAGCTATAATGTAGGTACATAAGGCTAAGTGATTGATGGAAATTTGCTAGGCTAATGTCATAAATCTGTACTGAACACATAGATGATGATGATAACTAAGGTTAAGCTAGTTTTAAGCTTGCTTTCTGCCACGAAAGTAATCAAATGTTTGTAATATTAATTAACCTTTTGTGGACTGGTATACTACAGCTTGAAAAGTCTATGGCAAACAGGGACGAAATACCTGCCGTATATCAATATCAGAGAAAAAAAGGTGTAACAGACCACAGATTCCACACCCTTTGTAAAACATGGTCAAAAGGGAAGTAGAAACTTCTGCAGAAATGTGACTTTTCTAGCCCTTCTAAGTTGTTTTCTTTTTCAGTAGGACTTCAAGAAACTGTATAAAAAAATCTCTCCATGTCTACACTGAAGACAAAAACAGAGTTAAACAGAATTACTGAACCTGAGCAACAAGATCCTTTTAAAGGAAACTTTATATTCTCTATCAAGTAGTAGTGACAGGCCTGTATTTATACTATTCAGAGCTTTCCGATGATCACCCTATCTAACTGAGAGGAGCTGACAACACAATCTACCACCCCAAAGTCCCTTGTAACAACCACATAATTTTCAAACACACACACAAAACAACAACATCAACAACAGCAACAAAAAACAACACAGCAAATAATTGTGCCAACTAGATAAAAATCTCAAGACTATACAAAAATAAATAAAATGCAGACAGTTGTATTTGTATATAATATAAAACCACATAGATTCCATAAGAAACACGGAGTTTTCCTTTTAAAATATTTTGAGGTGCATCCAGAACCTCCACTTCAAACAAAAGGGTCAAAAGGGTCTGTCAATGTCCTGAACGATCTTTCATTTCAAAACTATAAGCAGATAATTAACCCTGTAGTGTACTGACAATTAAATACACATCATGTTTATTCAAATATGTATACTACATTAGTAAGAAATCTTCATTTATATTCATTCTGAATTTATGTTTTATATATGTTCAAAATAAAAGAATATATATCATAAAATGAGAATTCAATGAGAATCACTGAAAAAGACAGATTCCACATGTATAAGGAGATCGTGCTTTTTTGTTGTTGTTGTTGTTTTGTCTTTTAATCAGAAATCTTTCATGATGGTCAAATAATGACTAATTATTAAAAGATTTTTGAACAGACACTGCATTTAAAGGAAAGAAGGAAAGAAAGAAGTAAAGAAGGACGGGAGGATGGGAGAATGGAAGGGAGGGAAGGAGGGAGAAAGGAAGGAAGGGAAGAGGGAAGGCAGGAAGGAAGAAAGGGAAGAAGATAGGAAGGGAGGAAGGGAGGAAGGGAGGACATTTTAAACCAACACTGAAAAATGAGTATGTAACTTGCTACATAAGGTCAAATATTATTCTTCCTGATCTTTTAGTATGGTGATATATAGTCTTAGAAATTGTTAAAACATACTGATCATACTTTGGCTATTTTAGATTGGTTTTAATAGCAAATTTCAACACTAACTTCACAATCCCAAGAACATTACTTTCTCCTAATCCAAACAAATTCTTTCTGTGTCTATATTTGTTATCAAGTGTTACTAAGAAATAAGTCTTCACATAAAATCTGTCTCAGCTCATCCACACTAGTATTTCCCTCCTAGGGCATTTGAATGTATAAAGAAACCATAGGGTGCAATACTGTCAAGGTTTGCCATAGTGATCTGTAAACTTCTACAAAAATAGTTGATATATATTCAGAGTAGTCTTTTCATTAATTGCAACATTTGCCAAGGAGCTTAAGCTTTTTAAAGTTTAACTTTTATTAAGAATATCATTACTTTTATTTATTATTAGAAAGAACCAAAAATGACATAAAACTACATATGACCCTACACATGACACTAAAATACCACTTATCATAAGATTGTTAAATGCAGATCAATCTGAGTACACAAGACCCCCTGAAAAATCAACAGAAAGACTTGGTTAACTCATTTAAACTCAAATGAAAGAAGCTGTAACCTGACTACAATCAATACAAATATAAAAAATAATAGCTCAAGAAAACTCTGAAAAATTCCACATACCACTGGCTAAAGATGATCCATAATTCCCTATATCTTGAACTCTACTTCCATCTTTATCATTTGTTGTGTGTTGATAAGTAGGAAAAAGCAGTACACTGTTTCTAGTACAAAAATAAAACTGTATATTCAACTAAGAAGTTATTGGAAAAACCACCATACAAAATATGACCTATATTGGAGCATTAATGTTATCTTACTGTTGTAACTGAGAACCCTGCAAAATGTCAGTGGACACATTTTGCACCCCATTCTTGGAACTCATTTCCAGTAACAGCATCATAAGATGATTTGGAAAGACAATTCTGCTTAGAGTGTATTCTGTTCAGGACTGACTTTCCACAAGTAAGATAGCACCTTGTATAATGATTAAAAACGGAATCCATCTTATGACTAAGTCTAACATCTTCATCATTTCACATATCAACCAGAGTACTACAATCAAACATTGGAGCAGACGTATCTGTAGGCCTATACTGAAATGTATCAAATTATATGACATGCATTACATCAAAAGAGGGCTGAAATTAATAAACTAGAAACACATTCAAAAATAACATAGGTCAATTTTTCTCCTTATTCTTATCACTCCTTTGCAGAATCTGTACCCTGATTACCTTACTATTCGTTATTGTCACTGAGGGAGAAAAGTCATCCTGCCAAGGATCTTCTAACTGCTCTTGGAAATGTAAAGGTTGCAGCTAAACCAGCAGCCTTTTACTCAGCATTTGTCAGTGGAGTTGAAGGCAGTCCAGAACGCTGGATCTTTTCTCATAACATGTTTCACCCACACTCAACCTGGAAATTTCTGCTTTTTTTTTTTTTTTCCGTAATACAAGGAATGTTCACAACATGTTGGATGCCTCACGTAAAATCCAGATATTTCAGATACTCAATAACAAACATGCGGGAAATTAAGACAGCTGTGTGGAAAGCATAACTTGTTCTGTCAAATGAGGAGAAGGTTACAGACAGCTGGCAACATCCCTTTATTTTTCTCAGGATGCAGTGTTCAGCAGTGAGGAGCAACATATCACACAGTGAGAAATGTCCACCACAAACTTCAAAGTGATGAAATATGAAATACATATGCTCCTTAATGAATCTGTATGTGAAACACAGAAAATAGCATCATCTGTTGTCTTAATAACACACTATCTATCTCAAAGACTGGCAAAGCAATGAGAAACATTTCTGTAAAAGGAAGTGCTATGTCCACATGTGCCATCTGTCAACATCTGTCAGTGAATCCCAAAGAGAGCAAATGTGGTGCAGTTTCAACATTTTTCTGTTTCAGTATACTGAACTAGTTTCAAGAGTATGTTAGCATCCCTCTTGTGTTGAGAAGACGTGCAAATGGATACTTTCCCACTGTTTTTTTTATAAGTGAAAAAAATATAAGAAAAAATTAACACTGACAGCTGCCCTGCCCTAATGATCTGATATAATTTAGCCTGTTTAGGAAGGAAAAACATACCCAGACTATCACTTCTAAGCCTCTCTGATAATGAAAATATATACAGATGGTGTAATCATCATTAGGCAGATACTGAGTTATATCAACATACAGCCACTGTCTTCAGCATAGTCCTACAATTCCTCAGCAATAAGGAGTTGCAGGAGTTGTTATAAAAATTATGCCCCCTGTAAAATAACATGGGAGCAGTTCACAGTCAATTTAGAACCTGTCCTCTAACCACTACTGTGTGTGGAGAAATAGGTGAACTGGCTTTTTTTAATCAGAAAAAAAGACCAATGAAATTAAGTGATGTGTCCAAGGCCACTTGAACATCTGAGGCATAATGAGAAAATGAACTCAAAGGTTTTGAATCCCAGGCTTCATAAGATTCATAATTAAAAAATATATATTTCCTGTTCAATAATCATATTTTCAGTGTATTTGGGGAAGTTATTACAAACAGTGAACAATTATGCAAGCATCAAGAATAAGAAACATCCCTAGAAGTAAATGTGAAAACTTTCATGTCCAGAAGACACTACTATTGCTGTTACAGATAATGACACTGCAGTTGATCCAGGCACTGCTGAGTGCGGTGTAATGTCAGTTCTGGATGAGGAGCTACACTGCAGCAAAAATTCTGATCATGAATCCCATGATACCATATCAGCATTTAGCAGTTCTGACTTCCATGCCTAGGAAACAACTGACTAAAATGCTAAGCAAAGAATAGTGAAATCATTCTAAAGTATATTCAGTGCATTTAAAGAAAAAAGACTGCATATTATTAGCTAGTGATCAACTATAGAAAGACGTAGAAAGGTTACTCTAATCTGTAGAGGAAGACTAATACCCTACTATGCTAGATTTTGGCTTTGCTTAATAGCTTCTATATTTGGCACACCTGCCACAGTTTCTACTCAAGCCATGAGTAAAGCATTTAGAAGGGTTGACTGAACTGCTCCTGTTTTATTTTCATTTGAACATAAATATAATAAATATGCACAACATTATTATATCCAAATAATCTAAGATTAAATTATGGGTAATGAAGACTTCACTCTTCCTAATATGAGGATGAAGAGATGCCATGCAGTCCCCAATTTTCTTGTAGCCACCTTTGCAGTAACAACGGGTATCTCCTTTTGATATTGCCAACTTAACAATTTTTTGGTGAGTTTCCCATCTTTATGAATCAATTTCATCCCTGAAATATTTTTCTCCCATTTTTTAAAGTTATTATTTCTGTTACTAAATATTTGCATAGCACTAGTGCATTAGGAAAATAATCCACTCCATGTGCCCTGCACAAATGCACAGAAATAGCAGTCTGCTACTTGTGATTATTCAAAGATAATTCATAACAAACAGCTGTGTGAGCAGCCTAAATTTCTGACACTTTTGTCTGCTATGGTATAATGGTTGGATTTTTGTGCATTTTGACAACAAAATATTGTTTAATAAACCAGAATGAAGCCAAATAAAAAGCAAGTCTAGTTGTGTTTTTTTTTTAGCAAATCCTTTGCAGTTCACCTTTAAACTAAAGGTCATCAGGTGAGAATGTGTGTTTGAAAGCCCTTGAAAGACTTACAGAATTCATCTATCCATATTATTCATATGTCTTTAACAATTACAAATCAGGAGTCACTGCAATATTTCTAGTGTTTCACATCAGCAGGTATCCGGAAAGCACTGTCTTTTATTTACTGACCATGTTAAAAACAGAACACTTTTTTCTTATTTTTTAATAATATGCTGTCTGACCAGTTCAGAAAGAACTCTAATAATGTCTCAGTCCAACCTTGGATCTCATTATGTTGGTAGAAACTGTCATGCAACTGTGAATGTGCAATAAGTGTAGAGGCAGAAAAATATGAAAAGCATTCTACTTTCAAATGCTGCACAAAGCTATTTATTCCTACCACACTGAATGAACCAAAAATCGAGGAGAGAAAATGAGGACTTTACTTCATGGCCTTCTAAATTTAAACAAAGAGAGGATTTAAGGATACATCTTATAGCAGAAAATGAGGACTGTTACACAGTGCAGGATCTGCATTTAGCTTTTGACAAGCTTTTTTATGTTCCACCCATTTTTAAGCCTGGTGGCACATTAATTTCAATGGAATTTCTGTTTAAAAATCAATGCTATGACATGATATATGTGTCAGTTTAGAGATTATAAAAATTATTCATAAACAATGTGATTCTAACACATATCTATCATTCTTACTGTGGACATCTTCCCCTGAATGTGGTCTCATGAAACATATACAGTACAATTGTATCTCTAGATTACAAACTTGAAGCACTGGAAATTTTTACTTTCATTTAATTTTAAAGCTTACATACTGGTGTATGCAAAATATCCTTTAAGCAGTACTTGGCTTTCAAGACAAGTATCTACAGGACATGACAAAATGGAGAACTCAGAACTATAGGAGAACGTTGATGCAATGCAAAGAGAACTTACTATAGATGTATCTTCTATCTTCATAACCTTGGGTCCAGCCCTCCTACTTGAAAGCACAAAAACATTGTCTCTGAAATGAAATGAAATGAAATGAAATGAGAGGTAAGTCACCCATTTGCTCTCTGTGCCACATCACTGCTGCTTCTAGCATGACATTTCTTAGAGGATGAGACACAGTGAAGAAGAAAGAGAATTGGTGAAATGTCTTTCACTTCATTAACGTACCTGTCAACAACCAGTAGACCTACCACTACTGATGGTCTCTTCCCTCGCAGTTCTGTTTGGCATACCGCATAGGCACAAATTTCTTCCCTAAGGTGATTACTGCGATAAAATCAACACCTTTATATCTGCTCACACAAGGATCAATCATTTAAAAAGCTTTCACCCAGAGAAGCACTGTCTGCAGCCGAACAGGATTTTTGTTAATCATTCTTGTTGAAACAATAACAAAAAACAAATTCTTCAGATCAAAAATATATGCAATAAAACTCACTCCAAGTAAAAAAGAGCTCAATTTCATTTCAATCAGTGCAAAATATTCAATTCAAAACCTGGTAGTTTGGACACATCTACAAAAAGAAAGGTAAAGAAAAGGCTAGATTCACATCTGTTCCAGAGAATAGTTATTTGAATTAATAGCCCAGTTGGTGGGAAAATCACCCAAGCTGTGAAAGACCTCTTCTCTGCCTACAAGACACTATCCAGAGTGCTCATCTGCCAGGAAAGCATCCTGACCAGCACACCACAGCAAAGCTCTGGGGGATCCAAGGGATCAGGGCCAACCCAGCCCCGTGGCACTGCTCCACTTTGTATTCATGGCAGCAGAAGCTGGAGCCCAGGAATTCCACCTCTACACAAAGCCTCTCGTCCACAAGGCTGGAAAACCCTTCTTTCACAGCTTTGCTCAATGAATATTTAGGTACCCCACACAAACTGGAAGAGCTTTCCCCAGAGGGATGTTTGTTCCAGCATCTCCCTGAATCAGACAGAGAGCAGGTTTGGACCAGGGTCTTCTGCCACTCAGGAGAGCATCTTAACCACTGCAGTATTAGGTGTTCAAGTGTGGAGCTCCTGAAATCCCTCCTGGGGGAGCAGTGGCACTTGCCATAGCGTATTTAAATATTAATTGAGCAAGAGAGTGTGAATGACTCTTTAAGCCTGACTAGCAGTTAAGGCACTCTCCTGGGATGTGGGAGCTGTGATTTCAGATCCCCTTAGGCGGAGCAAGGAATTGATGCCAAAGCTCCCCCGGCTGCTTCTCTATTTTTGCCAGCTTCTGAGTCCAGCCTGAATCCAGCACAAGGTAGACCCACAGATCACTAAGTAGCCCCAAACTGTCTTGCTCAGTGAATTTATCATTCACCAAAACATCTTTGTCCTGCTTATAGTACGCTCTGCTTCTGCTCTCCCAAAGTGTTAAAGCAGTTGATATATGGCACCTCACTCTCCTGTGGGTATTTATGCCTTTTGACATATTACAAGGGCTGCTCCGAAAGTAATGCCTCCTATCTTATTATGTTGGTCCATGACATCAGATTCAGATGTTGGTGGTTTGGCAGTAGCAGCTGAACCTTCCCACCAATATTTCATTCCATCTTGTTGCTGGGTGACAGATGACAGCAGAGGGGCAATCTGACAAAATTGTGTCTGACATGGAAGTGCTTATGAAGCAAAAGTTTGCCACTGAATTCCTTAATGAGGAAAAATGGCACCCAGTAGCATTCATCGATGCTTACTGAAAGTTTCTGGAGACCTAACAGTGGATGTGAGCACAGTGAGGCACTGGGTGGTGCGTTTCAGCAGCGGCAACATTGACATGAAAGAGAATTCACATTGCAGTCATGCAACTGCCTCATCACAAAATGAAGAACATCTCCATCAGCTCATCTGTGCAAATCAGCTAATAATGGTTTTGTAACTGAGAATTTGCTCTACGAAATACTGTTATTGTGTTCTTTAGATCTGTTGTAGCTTATATGGAAATTAATAGGTAATTGATCCTTGCTGTACATTTTCGGTGACTAAACAGTGGATGTGAGCGGAGTGAGGCAGTGGGTAGTGCATTTCAGCAATAGCAACAGCAACAATGGGTCACCTCCACTGGTGCAGCATGCAGGCTCTTGGGTGAAAATGAATATGGCTCTTTCGTGGGTGAAAATGAATAGCTAATGATGGTGACTATGTTGAAAATAGAATTTTGTATATGGGACTTTGCTCTATCAAACAGTGTCATTGTGCTCTTTCTGCTTAGTGTAGTTTCCATGGAAATAATAGAAGGCATAACTTTTGGAATGACCTATTTTTTCAGAGGAAAGAGTGTGGTTTCCCATTATTTTTCATGGGAAGTGATTACAGAACAGGTCAAGGCACTCTGATTATTTTTAGTAGGAGTTTTACACTGCCATGATGCTAATGCTGTAGAAATGGTGTATGAAATTGCAAATATGAAGTGTAGGGCCAGTGGCTAAAGGTAGGGCAAAAGTTTGGGAGATCTGAGGAATGAGATGGGGAACGTTCCAAAGTCCTTTAGCATCCTTTGAAGGGAAAGTCAATATAGGAATGCATGGTAGAAGTGATGTGAGTAGAAGCTGTGAGTCTGTTCATGTCTGTAATTGTTCCACATCTAAAAGGATACTGCTGCACATCTGTTATTCCACCAAAAGAGTGGAATCTTTGATGAATTTGCCTGCACCTAGCTTGCTGAAGGAGGGTTTCACTGAATAGAAAAGGATTTTCTTGCCAATCTGTGCATCCTTTTGGAAACTAACTGAGTCCAACACAGATGTGGTGAGCAGCACAAATCCCTTTTTGGAACATATGAGGTTCCAGAAGAGCATCATTTTTCTACTGCTGGCAAGAAGCCATAGACTCATTTATACTGTTTTCTGAGAACAAGAAGAAAGGGCAATAAATATATCAATGTATTTGCTATTCTAATGTAATTAAGTGATTAGGAAAAAAAAAAAAAAAAAAAAAGTTATGCCATAAACAACCACTGGAATGTTGAGAACTTATCAATAAAGCACAGCATGAGTTAGTTAAAGGAATTGGCAGAGTGACTTTTGTTCTGGAGTATTAATCCAGCTGAAGGTAGCAGGGAGCTGATATTTTGGTGGCTTATATGAAATAAGGTATTCTCAAACATCCTTAGCAGCATATTTTTGGCTCTCTTTTTGCTCCTAGGGTAATTTCAACAAAGTCAGAGAAAGGTGCGCTATCTGAAGCAATCCTATGAGGCTAAGACTGATGTGCAGCAGGCTGACAAACTGAACAGCATGGCATATCCCTGCCTTTTGTTTGTTTGTTCTTTATATCAGTAGACCGTTGAATCTTCTAGGGCTTCCAGTCTTCTCATCTACCATTATTAAACTATCATACATACAGTGAATAAAGAAGTAAGAGTTAATTGCCATATTTTGGTTCCTTAGCCCTAATAACAAGAATTAAAGTGTGCTTTTCAGTCAGAAGTGGAACTACACAAATAAGCACACTGCTTCTGTGCCCTGACACAAAAATCAGCAAAACCAAATAAGTGCCGCTCAAAGCAAATTAAGTATAAAGAAGGGGTTCATATCCGTGTATAAATGTGTTTTTCATTTCTCCTTAATTTATTCTTGAGAAAAAATTCTGAGAAACATGTATGTTACAGATTTATGGCTATTATCTAATTTTGAAGTAATTTTTAAGGCATATCACAAAATATCACATTTGCAATCAAATATTTGACATTTCAAAGCAAATTATTTGAATTATTTTAGATTTTTCCCCTCTTTTAACCTTAAACTCGTAACTGAAGAAAATCTGAATCATATGTCTTGTCCTCAGTGTTTCATTTTGCATTGAATATTTTGTCAACAAAAATTAGGAATATTTGTTATCATTCATATTTTGTCTACTTTTGTCTCATTTCTTTTCCTGTGAAGTGATATTACTAAACTGTATTTATTGTCTGAAGATTATATATCTAAAGATATTAAGAATACTATAAGAACAGTAAACAGCAAATATAACATACATAGGCCACTCTGAAAGTAATGCCGCCTATTAATTTCCAAATAAGCTACAACAGATCTAAAGAACACAATAACAGTATTTCGTAGAGCAAATTCTCAGTTACAAAACCATTATTAGCTGATTTGCACAGATGAGCTGATGGAGATGTTCTTCATTTCGTGATGAGGCAGTTGCATGACTGCAGTGTGAATTCTCTTTCATGTCAATGTTGCCGCTGCTGAAACGCACCACCCAGTGCCTCACTGTGCTCACATCCACTGTTAGGTCTCCAGAAACTTTCAGTAAGCATCGATGAATGCTACTGGGTGCCATTTTTCCTCATTAAGGAATTCAGTGGCACACTTTTGCTTCATAAGCACTTCCATGTCAGACACCACTTTGTCAGATTGCCCCTCTGCTGTCATCTGTCACCCAGCAACAAGATGGAATGAAATATTGGTGGGGAGGTTCAACCTCTACTGCCATATCACAACCATCTGCCTCTAGTGTCATGATCAGACATCATAACGTAGGAGGCATTACTTTCAGAGCAACCCTCATATATATAGTATTTCTTTCTGTCTCAGAGTCAACAAACACAAGTAGGAACATGCAGCAAGTGTTAACCTGTGACCACAGTCTTGTATTCCAAAGCAAGCTTAGAAAAAAACAAAGTTTACCATGTATGCTATATGGTATATGATACTGTCCCAAATTACATAAGATCCTGGATCAATCCAAACATGCTATGCATAGAAAATTGCAGAGAAAAATATCAGTTTGTATCTCATCACCACGGTATGATAAGCTATCATGTCTGCTCCGAGGTATATGCCAAAGGAATAAACAGCCTGATTTTCAGGAGTTAGAAATTAGGTTATACCTGTGAGTTGACTGTCAGGTCTCTACCACTTTTAATTCATTTTTCAATAGGTACTTATCTGTCTGCAGAACATTCAGAAGTGTGATGCCTTTCTGTATATGAAATTAGCTTGTTGCAGAAGTATATATTGGAAGGTCATTTCTTGACTTTGACTGAACAACTTTCCTAAAAGAAAGGGTTAGCAATTAAAAATTTAGTATGGTTGGAAGAGGTCTTTCTTTAATAAATGAGCTACCTCTTACTCTTGTGAAGGTTCTGTAAGATAGCAATCATACACAAACACCACTTATGCCTTTTTATTAGTACAACAGTCTATGCAACCAGCACAGTTTGCTGATAGAAATATCAATAACTTTATATACAGGCCAAAAATTAAAAGAGTGTGTGCATGAAGAGAGAAAGAGGAGAGAAGGAAAAGAGGAATTGTAAGAGAGATGACAAAGACTGTTTAATAGGGAAAAAAAAAAAAGAAAAGAAAAAAGCCACAGGAAATATCTGTAGAAGTGTGCATATACACACAGGCACTGCCTGTGCAGCTCTTCAAAAAGCTCTGAGCTTTCAAAAGTATATATTTGGGTAATACTGTCTTCCTATTGTATCTGAACAGTAATTGCACATGCAATGTGTAGAGAGTATACACTAATAACAAGAGAGTTTATATTTAACCCACTTTTCAAGTTACCTAATATTTTGTCAACCATTTTATAGGTTTTAGCTTAGGGATAAATTTGAAGCTGGCTTTTCCCTGGTGGAACTCCAACAATAGAGAAATATATAATGAAGGGAAAGAGAAACTGGGATATTGAGCAAGCCTAACAGAAATCTAACATTTCATTTTGTACTTAATAATTACTTTTTACAGATCTCTTTGACTCGAATAGCTTTTATATATCAGAGTTTTAACGCTCAGCTATGATGCTGAAAATCTAGAGATTTTTTCTTGTTTCACACTCTGAAATGTATATATTGTTTGTTTTCTGCCAATTTCAAATAGCAATCGCTTATCAGCCAAATCTTAACGTAAGGTTCAACAGGTAAAAATTATTTTAAGTCAACTTGTTAAACTCACTATTGTTAGAGTAAGTAGGAAACAGCTCATTTGTTCATATATAAACAGAAACCTCGTGTTTTGTTGTATAACTATGGCAACTTCCACAAATGACTCATCAATGACTTTTTTTATTTTATGACTCAGACTTATTACTGTTCACCCTATTACTTCTCACAGCTTCCAATACAGTATCTCCTCTTTCTGAAATGAATTCAGACCACTTTCTTTGGTCTGAAGGTCCTCATCCAGCTGCCCATTAAAAGTTTCCAACAAAAGGAAAACGATTGTTCCTACTAGGTGTGGGCATTACCGCCAAATTCTGAGTTTTACCTCTATGCACCGGGAGCACGATGTTGAGGTCTATTACATGATGACAAGACCTATTTTTTATTCCAAATAGCAAAATGACTACAGTATGTGACAAGGAGATAAGTACACCCACGTAGTTTGTTTGCAAGTGCATCGTCCAGTCCATATTAAGCCCTTCCAGATTTCTCCCCAGCAGCTGGCTGTTTGCCAGGGTTTGGATGCAGCTCTGGTGTGCAGCGTGCTGAGTACTCCCAGGTGCTCATGTATTTCTATGCCTTAGTTCTTATTTACAGTTTTTCTTGAGGTTGCTTGAAATGTGAACAATCATGGTGCAGCATGCCACAAAGTTCTTTCCATATCCAGCGATCTTTTTATGTTGCCTTGAGTCAAGTCATCTTTAAATGAGAAAATATGAGGATGAGCACTAAGAAATTTCACAAGGAATGAAATTGCATGAAATTAGTTATTTCAGCATACCAAAATCTATGTGAGCAATCACAGTGTGAGATTAAGAACTTACAGCCATGATTCTCTCCATCCTCCTAAAACTCTTTGACAATGGCTACTAATGTAGTACTACTTACAATGTTATAGCTCTCCTTTATTCCAACACTGCTGCTGTAACACCTGGAACACCTGGCTGCCATGGTGTAATAAAGAGAGGTAAAATGATGCATTAAAGGTCCCTGGTGAAAATCCTATTCAAAATTTTTCAATTTGGAGTAGTCTGTACAAAAAAGGCAATACCGGGAGTTTAGTGGTCATAAAGCAGCACAGGTGCTCAGCTCTTTGAGTTTCAGTCAACTTTCCAAAAGCCAAAGCAAAATCAGCAAAAAATATAGCAGTGTATTCAACTTCCTTTTGGAGAATATGCATCTAGAGAATAAAAAGTGTGCAAGCATAGGGTAGCAGCCACATTACGCTGCAGTTTTAACCAATGTCATTCGCGTGTGACTATCAGTATCAGTTTGATACAAGTAACTGCCCAGTGTTTGGTAAAACAACATGGTATGGTAGCACAATTTGTGCCACGAAGCAGAGAGCACTTGGTGGAGCAAGGAAAATTCAAATAAAGCTCTAGAAAATAAGTACAGAGATCTGGGGATTTAGAGAATTTTCTCTTAAAAATGAAATTCTAATTGCTCACTATAACTCCTGTGGATTTTTTTTCAGATTACGAACAAAAATCCTCACTATAGTTTATATCTGTTCTCAGTGTTTTCCTTAAAATAAATAAATAAATAAGTGCATGCATTTGTGACTTCAAAACAGTTTGGTTACGTTGTAGAAAACAGAAATTCCTGCATATAAATAGTTGGATGGCAGTTAACAGATGTCAAATGCTTATCTACCTTTAAATTTTATTATTTGTAATTGTTTTTATGGAAGCACAACCAATTGGAGAAGAAGGCTGTAATTTGCTGTTCAAAGACAGACAGACAGCTGGCCCTAAGTCGAAGCACAGTGCTGGTTTTGTAACATGTTAGCTGAGACACTTAGCACTATGTGCCTTAGGTTTGTTACCCAGTATATTACAGACCTGAACAGGGACCATATAAGGACAAATTAAATGTCTATAAAATGTGTGGCA
Source organism: Phasianus colchicus (assembly GCF_987193195.1). Taxonomy (NCBI): domain Eukaryota; kingdom Metazoa; phylum Chordata; class Aves; order Galliformes; family Phasianidae; genus Phasianus; species Phasianus colchicus. The sequence continues at coordinate 26,380,462 of NC_143436.1, forward strand.
CATTTACATTTTTGATAGAAAGGTGGTATTAAATAAACTGAGGAAGGGATAAGTGCAAATTTCAAAGCCCGTTGAAATTTCTGATATGCTTTTATTAACTTTATTTAAAGCTTATTTAAATTTCCAGTGGATAGTAACACTGTACAAACCAAACAATAATTTTATTCGTATCAAAAATCTAAGGCATGGAGACAAAACTGGAGAGCAAATAAGAGAAAAGAATGTGCTCTATTTTACCATCACAGAGATGCATGTATAACAGATAAACATCCTCCCTTTTGTGCTGGATCAAGAGCCAAGGGAGATACTGCATACTTGAAGCCATCAACCACTTAAAACTGCTATTGTCAAAGCAATTTTTTACAGCAGACTGATTTGTATGCAGACCGTTTTTAATAGCACAGAAAGAGTTTGGGACCATGTGTTAGAGTACACAAGTGATTTCCAAAAGACATTTGAAATGTAAAAATTCTAGAGGCTGCCTCCTTCCTTTCTCCCCTTCCCTGAAACATGCATACACATGTACACACGCACCATCAACTTCCACTGACATTTCTTCATTACTATGAAGAAGCTCAGGCTCTCTTGAGGGATTTTGCAAAGCACTGCTCCTCTTTTTAAGTAAGGCTACACACTTACATCTCTACAAATGATTTCCATAAGTTTATATTCCATCAAAACATATGATTTCAGATCTTAAGGTGTAGAAGTAGTGTTAACAGTGTCCTCCTATGAAGATTTTAAGCTCTTTTGAATGCAATTTCATTCTCTCTGGTAGCTCCCACTTGTCAGATTTGCACAGGGTGTTGGGACATTCTTTGGCATCAGAAGGTGCAGCCAGAGAATAAAATGTCCTGAAATCCATACTGCTAAGCTGAAATCTTTGCTTGTTTGATCTCCACAAAGGTCATACATTGGTGTAATGTTATGAAATCATAAAATATCTACAGAAGATGCTAGCTTTCTATAAGAAGAAGAATGTTAAAATCAAATAAAGTACTGAAACAGTTTTATAGAATATCAGAGTATATAGTCTGTATTGGAGTTCTATGTGATCACCACAGCATTTTGGAGCAGATATGGTGATTTGTCTTATAAAGTCAGCATATTAAGACAGAACCACACTTCCCTCTTAAGTGAGTACCAATCAAGGCTTAATATTAACACCAATTATGAAGTTCTGTGGGAAAAACAATGACTTCTATTTACTGTAAAGTTACTGGAATGACACAATCCAGCTGTGAGCATCCTATTCTAAACAGGAATCCAAGAAGCCAGGTACTCTGCAATTCCATTTCACTGCATTTTCAACACACTAACAAAAGTAACAAAATGATGTTTATTTCCTTTGTATGCCAGACAAAGACACTGTGGTGGCATTTACTGTTTAGGTTTCAAGATAAGCACGTGGAGTTCAAAATACATTCATGCCAGTGACAAGAAAAAACAGAGATTATGAGAATCATAGGGTAGGCTGTATGAAAAAAAAACAACCAACAATATAGCAGTATTATGAAAAGTGTGGTACTTCAGAATTTCTATATCAAATTATTATTTCTATGGTGGTATACAATGATATTAAATCTTCTATATAGTTTGCTGTTCCTACTGGGATAGTCTATGGCCCACACTTTTTAAAGTACAATTTAGGAAAACATCACATTGATTAATTTTTAGTGATACCATTGTAGAAAAGAAAAAGAATTCATACAGAACTTTGTAGCATTTTTCACTTTAAAAGTTTTTGCAAGATGGTAACACATTGTGGGTTGAACGGGAGAATGGAACTGGGACTGGTGTGTTTTATTCCTGCCCTTTCCCTGACACACTGCTTGATTCTCAGTGATCCACTAAGTTTCCTGCTGGTACAAGGGGAAGCGTAATTGTTTTTAGAAGCAACATGGAGCCCTGGTCAGCAGAGCTATAGTGTAACAAACACTACAGTGGGCAACAAGTTCGGCTCTCGTGTAGTTCGGTAGAGGTCCAGGTGGAGCAGCATTGGGTAGCCCTGCCTCAGGCTCCATTGGTTTTCAGGACATTTTTTGTCATGTCCCATATTTGACAAGCAAAAAGGGGCATGCCACTGCTGCTTATGAATCCACCTTCCTTCGGCCTTTCCCAGGCATGTTGCAGAATGACAAGATTTGCTGCAGCAATGCATTCCATAAAGCAACTCCAGAATTCATTCAACAGGACTTCTTTTTAGACTTTTTCCTGCCTTCTCTAGCAAATGAAGACAAGAAAAATCAAACTCTTATGAAAGATAAAGAAATATTTCTACATGCAGAATTTCAGTATTCTTTGTGTGCTCTACTGTGGTTCATTAGAAAAATATTTTGGGGGGTAACAACCTCCTTCATGACAAATGCAGTCTTACAACATATCTCTCCGTAAGGTTCCATTCTCAAATATGCTCCGTGTAAGGCTACTTACACACAGTTGCTCCCATAATTCAGGAGAGGTGAACTGAGAAACTCACTGTAAACATACATTATTTTCAGTATCCTAGATTTTATATATCCTTGCATCATTTGCAAATGACGATTCCATAGAGAGTGGCATGGATGACTAAAATATGCATTAATTGTAGAGGAACACCAGAGAGTCTGTTAATCAGGGTGCTGGACTTATCACTGAAATTTCCTGTTTGGCATGATGGTCAGTTCTGATCGATAATTCAGAAAAGTGCCAGGCCATCAGATGTAATTAAAAGCAGTACCTCTCCAGTGTTCAGATGCTGCAAACTGAGGTGTTAGCACAGTCTCGTGCAGTTCCTTGTAAGGTGAAGTGGATTGCATGAGCAGGAAAAGGGATGTAAGTGTCCTTCAGTAAACAAACAGCTATAATTCTTAAACGTGTCTGCAGTCTAAGTGATTTCTGTCACGTTTGAGGAAAAAAATCTCTGCAGCCCTTGCCATGCAAGTAATGTCTCCCTCTGTCTTGCTCATTGTGTCATCTGAAAACAGAATATTTTCTCTTTCTCCAAATGTTGCTCTTCCTGTTCTTATCTTCATATAAATTAAATGCATTACAATGTTTTAGGATGTAAACCATCAAAGGATTGTGATTCATAAAATTCCAACACATACCAACAATTAAAGATCACTTTGAAATGCTACATTTAACAATAGCTTTACACAAAATTAAAATTCCACATTTTTTTTCCATGTCTCTGTGTCAAATGGGTGAGTTCCACAGAAAATTTGATTTTTGAATTCCTGTACTAATTATGTATTACAAGATCTTATATTTACATGCATAGTCTACCAGTTCAGATTGATTTGTATCCCACTGATAACTGGAATATGAATAAAAAGTGTACTTCTTATATTAGATAAATAGACTTTCTGAGATTTTCCTCCCTTACATTCAGTGTTACAGTATTAAATGTGCTTGAGCATATTCCTCTTTTTGTCTAGGGATAACTTCCATTATTAGGAGATGATATTTTAGAACTGAATATCATTTATCATTTTTAAAGTAGCAGTCACATTGACTTTAAACATTATAACTCACTCTCTGAGTAGCATTGTCTCAGCACATCTTCTGGTGCTCCAAGGGTAAAGTTTAGGTACAGAGCGCTCCGCATGGGAGGAAGAAAAGGTTATGTGCCAATAGATTCAGGCTGCACGGTCCAGCTGTGCCCTCTGACCCCATTTCAGGACGAGCAGCAGATGCTCACAGTTTCCTCTCCCTCCCTCCCAGCAGTGGTTTCCTCCCTGGGAGGCTCCAGCCCTTCCCTAGGCTGACCACAGCAGCACTCAGTTTGCCATCGAGCTGTCGGCCTCAGAGAGATTCCTCTTTCACTTTGTGCTCCAAACACGTCACCAAAGAAAAGCAAAATCAAGCTTAGATTCCCTGTCACTGTACGCATGTCTGATAGATTCTCTTAATGACAAGAGGAACTCAAAAAGTCCTTCTACCATTATTTAAAAATGTCCTTTATAGTGTTCAGCAAAGTTGCCTTGAACAGATGAAATCTCTTTGGAAACAGAGCTGAGCAAACTGTAATGCTCAAGAGCTCCGTCCACCTGAGCACAGAGAAATGCTCTCTCAGCCCATTCTGAAGCTCATGCTCCAGTGCTGTGCTGGATTGAACCCTTTTATTTCTCATTTAGGACACAATTTGAAAATATATGCCACCATGCGGTGTTCTATAATTTAGTTGTATTGGAGAACTGTAAGCCAACAGAAGGTCAATGCTGGCAAAAAGAAACTAGAAAGGAATGGAACAGCCTTTGTATTATCCGGTCCTGTCCATTTTTTTTTTTTTTTCCACGTTGAAATATTCTTGTTCCTGTGATATGTTCCAGCAGATTCCGTTAGTCTCCTTTGATAAAAATGGCACAATCTGATGCAGCAGCTCATATGGAATACATATGAAAATCACGTGATTTGTATTTGTATTTTTTTTTCCTTACTATTAAAAACAATCAGAGAAAAAAAAGTATGAAAAGAATAATATGCTGGTAGCAGAACCCAGTAGAAACATATGGGGCAGTCATGTTGTGCAGAAAAGCAAGCAAACGTGCAATGTAAAATTTAACCCATTCACTCTCAGAAACCAGTCAACCTACTCCAACTCTGTTCTATTGAAGTTGTTGCTGCTACTCATTTGTTGTACCTCAATGTTTAAAGAAATTTCCAAAAACTTTATTTACATATATCACAAATCAATAAAATAAACCCTCCATTAAGAGATCCGAGTATAAATTACTCCACCTGCTTGCATGCAACCACAAGACCATTTATAGATAATTCATCAACCTTTTGACCATGGCTTACCAGTGGCATCATCACCATAAAGCAGAGGAGTGAAGAGGAGCATCTGTTCAGTTGGCTGGGATTGCTCTGATGCAATTCAGAGCAACAAAGCAATCCCTGCAGAACACAGATGAACATCAGGAACCTAAATGAGAGCAATTTGAGTAGCAGCTTGTAAGGACCACAGTTTAAAGGAATAAAGTAATATACTGTCAGAGCCAGCAGAGGGGGCTTCCTTTTTAGGGTTGGAAAAGGAGTGAATCCAGGTGCAAGAGTACAAAGATCTTTGCGTGTTTTCTAATTGCTGAAATATTTACCCCTACTTCTGATATATCACATTCCTTTGTAAAACATAAGGTAGCTGCAGAGTAACTAATCATAGGCATGTTTTAAAATATCCCCTTTCCCAAATTTATGCTTGTTGGTCACGGTAAAAAGCTTATATAGCTAATGCAACTTCTTTCTTTTTTAAAGGAAGCGATTTCCCTCGCTTAATTTCAGATAGACTTCACCTAGGTGATGTTTTCATTGCAACAGCTCCCACTCTGTGAAGCAGTATGAAGTGTCACTGACATTCTTTAAACTGCAGTTTGCCTTTGAACTTTTTTTTTTTTTTTTTTCAGATTTCCTCAGGAATTCTTTATAATGAATGTAACATTTTACTGACTCTACATCACCACTAGTGTTGCTTTGACCAGATGACTGAGTAAACCCATCACTAAAATATCCCCATTGCCATTATGTTTCCAAAAGAGTCTATTGCCTAGATAAATACAGTGACAAAGGTTTCTCAGTATGTGTCACTGTTGTCCTAGAGTTCCTTCCCTAGAGAAAATCAAGATATTAATTAAAAAAAATAAAAAAGAGCAATTTAAGAATTTAAGTTGAAATTTGTAAAAGCAGCTTTTATTGAGCAGCCTAAGTTGAAATTTGCCTTGCAGGGCTGGCCCTGTTAGCCCAATTCTGAGCTTAGAGCACAGTACGCTGATTTGAATCACAGTCCTCAGAAGAGCAGCCCACTGGTGTTAGGAAGGATTAGGGTTCTGAGCCATCAAGCCAGCTTCAAGACTTTTCCTATTATTTTGATGTTTGATAGCCAGCTTAAATTAAATAGTTGGAAGATTACATTTTGCTAAATAACATTGCGAGCACACAGTTTCTGCTGTCAAGACATTCTTTCACCCGAGAACATTTATCTTTAAAAGGTAGCACATATCCTTGGACAGCAGCCATCCCTGGCAACAGATCTCAGTGCTCAGTAGGAAACCCATGTCTTTGAGTTCTGAACTAGCCCATACTGGAATTAAAACACAACACTAACAGTCAGAATCGGTTGTTCTTGGTGGGTAAGTGTTTTATAACTGCATGGGGATATAAGAGCAGAGCCTCGAGTTTAAATCCTGTTTTAGAAAATGCTGTGATTAACTGCATGGCTTCACTTATTGTTGAGGTAACAGATGGAAGTGCCACAGTGAAATATTTCCTTTTTATTTACAAACAATAGAAAGTCATTGTACTGATAGGAATTAAAACATTACAGAAGCATTGGTTCCACAAGCTTAAATTCTTTCATGCTACCACATGCATTTTTCATGGAAAGTCAACATCTTTAACATTTTTGCACTGTCTGAATTTATCATCCATAACTTTTTTGTGATTCCTGTTCAAATGAGTTTGCTTCTTTAGAAAGAATTATGTACCTTCAGTATAATGAGCTAATTAACTAAAGAACAAAAGGTGCCTTCTGTTATATGTGAGACTTGACTAGCTCTCAGACACAGGCAATGCATTCTTTATTTTTAAAGGCAATCTGTATTGCTGATTTTGATGTCAGATATCATTTTGCACAATGCCACAAAGGGACAGATTAAATGTTAAAATGAAAATTGGCTCCAGAAAATTCTTCGAAAAGTGCCACATCTTACCACCTGTATTATGAATTTTGAGAGGCTTAAAAAAGATGTGCACTTTGATCAATTGCAACCTTTCCAAAAGAAAATAACGACTTTTATGGTTTTTTAATGGCAATAGCACTGAGAAATTGACAAAACAAAACAAAACAAAACAAAGCAAGACAGGGATTTTATTAAATATTCATTCTATTAATTCACAACAAAAATCTTTGTTTATTGCAGTACATTAAAAATATTTTTTCTTTATTCTAAAACATTTCTCCACAGACACAGTACAACTTGTCAATGCCTGTAAAGATCTCTTAGCTTGCTGGAAATGCCTCAAGCACAAAGAACAGTTAAATACTTTTTAACATATGAAGTTAGATCTCACCACCTTTAACAAAATATATTAAAATTATGATTTATAACACGATTATAAGTGAATAGTAATGCATTTAGTTTTAACCAGTAATAATTATCACTGCACTGTTGAACAACCTCAAAGGAATGTAAAAAACTGCAACAGAATCTGGCAGATTCTCTGATCTGCATCAAAAAAGCACTGCCTGTGTCCAGGGTTCATAAATAGGTTTATAAGTAGGTATGCAGAAAGATAATGGACTTACACATCTGCATAAACACAAAACACTTTTCTTCCAGCATTCCTGTGGAAACTACAGTAATAACTTCTTTGTCTGTATATAAATTGTGTGGATTAAAGTTGATGAGCCAACAGAAAACCTCTTGGCTAGCCATGGTTCCGCTTTGGTCTTTCTGGACCCCTTGTACAAACTCAATGTGAGGCTTGAAGCTGGTCCTTCCTTCTGTGGGTCAGCTCAGCCCAAAGAGCTGCAGACAGCTGTACTGAGAAAACTAGAATAAGTAATAGACTATAACTGCATATTTCTTGTTCTTCTAGGAGTCTCCAAAAATCAGTACAATAAGCCATCTTCCTATTTTCTGGCGATTTATCTCTGGATGCATATTTACATTAAATTCAACTTCTATATCTACATCGTCAAGCATCTAAGCAGATCCCATGTATTCAGCAGGGTACCATTCTAATGGGATAGATATTCTGCTAATGTTAATAAAAGCTCACAGTTTCATGCTACCTTCTTCCTACACTTTGACAGAGAAGAGGTTGGAAACCTCTTAGGCATACTTTCATACTAATTTTTCTTTTTAAAGGTGTCCTGTAAAAGCAGACTGAGCAGTGTGAACAGTCACATTTGGTTATCAACTACACAAAGAGCATAGCCTTTCGGAACTAAAAAGCCTCCGTAAAAAGGCAGATATCCACCATTTTCATTTCTGCTTAAACGGACACTAAGATGGCAATTAATACATACCTTTAGAGTTAAGGAAGTGTTTCCTGTCATCATTAATAATCACTTGACTTCTCTGAGGACACTCAGTCACTGGGGTGATACAAGTGCACGCACACAGACCCAGAAACTCCCTCTCCTCTGGCTTCCCAGCTTCAGAAAAGTTCTTATCCAAAGGTCAGCTGCCAATTGGTATGTACATATATACACACCGGGGTCCTTGGTGGGAATAAATTCCAACTTGGCTACAGGAGCATATAGATACTGATACCTGAGGTTAAAAAAAAAAGAACATATCTTTTTTATTTCTTCCTTGTTCTTTCTGAAAATGAAACATCCACAAATTCTGAGCTGCCGCATTGTTCAACAATATACAATAGCATGTTAGAGACAGAGAGAAATGCTCATTATAGTATCTAAAAATCATTAAAAGTATAGTGAAACTCGGTGGAACCTTTCAGATCTTCAAATAGCACTTAAATGTGTAGCTTGGAGTAACCACATAACTACGAATCTGTCCTACTTGAAAATCACCATCACCCTCTTCATCTTCTTGAATCCAGCTACAGATAGCTTTGTTTAGCTGAAAAAAAAAAAAAAAGATTATGCAAGCTTGAGCTGTTGTTCCCTATCCATGCAAATAAGTGAGAAATCTAATACAATAATAACTTCAGGACACTGACTAACTACCTGGAACTGTTCTGGTTTTGAAAGGAGAATCTGTTCAGCCATTCAGGAGAGGGAAAGGCTGAGATCAACAGCTAAGAACATAACAAGTCATAGAACCATAGAATCAGATTGGAGAAGGTTTTTTTTTTAATATCAAATCCAACCATCAACCTGACCTACTGAGTCCCATCACTAAGCCATTTTCCTTAGTGCCACATTCCTTAAATACTTCCACTGCTTTCCTGGGCAGCCTGTTCCATGCCTGATCACCATCTCTGTGAAGAAATTCTTTCTAACATCCAACCTAGACCTCCCCTTCTTCAATTAAAGGCTATTCCCTCACATCCTATCACTTCTCACCCGATAAAAGCGACTACCACCCTCCTTCCTGCAAGCTCCTTCCAGCCAGCTGTAGAGAGAGATTAACAGTCTTTTCTCCAGACTAAACAATCCCAGTTGCTTCAGTCACTCATCATAACTGTATTTTTCCAGTCCCTTCACCAGGTTTATTGCTCTGCACATGCTTGAATAAATCAATATTCTTACTGCACGGATACAGACAGAATAAATAAGATGAAGCCATTCTCCAGGAGATTTTACTAAAAAATAATAATAATAATAATCTTATTTTCGTATTAAAAAATTACGTATTTATTTGTAATTTATAAGTACAAATTAGAAGCTGCTTCCCTTTCTCAAGGAAACTACAAAGTGATCAAGGCTTTTTCTAGCAGCATTATAACCCATGGAGATTTTTTCAGCAAACAAAATGCAAAAAGAGTATACAAAAGAAAAAGACTGTGTGCCACCTTCTTCCTCTTGCATTCAACGAGTATTAGATAGGAAGCACTTGTACAAAGCAAAGACTGAACTCAGCAAAGAAAAGGAAAAGCTTTTCAAAAGCCCATTAAAAAATCCCAAAGAACTAGTAACCTGATAATATCTTTTTCTTATCCCTTCATCATACTCTGGACACACACAGTGTTGTTTTGTTTTTTTTTTACATCTATTTCCTTGAAAAATAATAATAAAATGTAAGTAATGCTAAGTTTGTCCTGAGTAAGATGAAGAACATATTTTTAGATGAAACTTTTCCGTGTCCAAAATCAATGAAAAATACAAAAGAGGGTATTTTTATGTACAAAAACATTAAAATGCATCTAATATGATGCAGCAGCTTCATATAATTGAGCATTTGATAACAGATTACTAATTTCAATAACCAGAAATTATTCCATTTAGTGAATTTCTTAGTAGTAGATCTAAAAACTTTAATCCTTGTTGCAACTACTTGAAAAATAAACCCAACAATATTATAATTTGATATGACAGTCAGGACTGCAAGTGTAAGATCATTAACACTTCACAGGTTATACCCTGAAGTAAATCTTACAAGAAGTTCACATAAATAAGGACAGATTTACACAATTATGTAGTTATGAGTATCACTGCATTTCTAACCATAAGTGAATTCTTCTCAATTTGCTATTCATTTGACTTTGATATGCATAAAAACCGCAATCCAACAGAAAACAAGTCAACTCATTTTTCCTTTTTTCTTATTTGGTTTCAGGACATTTATATACCAGGTAGAGGTATATGAACCCAGACGGTTTCATCTAAGAGAATTTTTGCTTGTGAAAGAATTCAGAAAAGTTTCATTTGTTCCACTTAGGTTTGCATTTTTGTCTATTGTTTGACTGGAATGCTACAAAAGAATTATAAAGAGTTAAAGAAAAGTTAAATTTGGCAAATACAAGAGAAAACAAAAGACTCTTCTCTGGGAAAAAAAAATGCTTACAATAATGATAACAAAAAAAAAAAATTAGATAAAACCCTCATGATAGTAACATCAATATTTTGAAACTCTTTTAAAATAATAAAAAAAAAAAATGCAAAGACAAGGGAGCTCTCTACTTTGTAAGGAAATTCTTCATTGGTATTTGAAACTAAACAACTCAGAAAGTATTCTGTGTCACACCACGCTATCATCAAACACATTAGCTTGTAATATTTCTCACCTCTATGGAGTTACTGATGGCATTATTTGGTTTTTATCTGATAAGGAATGAAGGGGAATTGGGAATGCATTATTTCAGTAGATTATAAATAACTCTACATTAAAGACCCATAGCCTTGAAAGATGTGCTTTTTTCTTTTTATGAACACAGCAGTTTTTAATTTTCACAGATTGGGATTTTTTACTTTGCAATAAATACAAGATCTGTTTTGTTTCATCCCCAAATACTCCAAAATGACTAACATAGTACACGTTTGCTAGCATGCCAGAGAGGTACTCTTGACAGTGGGTATTACAATTCTGTTTCACAGAAAATACAAGCAAACCTACACACCTCTTCCTCTTTCTCACCAATGAAAGATCCTCACGGATGAACACACTCATTTACTCTGGAAAATATCTGATGATAATATTAAAAATCTGATGTTAATATAAAATCCTAGGGTAAATATGTCTCTTCCAAAACTTGGGAATTTAACATTATGACAAAGTTTAGAAAAAGCGATGTAAAATTCTGAAGAGTTGAGGTCAGCTTATGACAGTAATCAAGGAATTTCAATACTTCAATACATTTTATAATATCAAATTCTTTGTTAGTTTTGCTAAATATTATTACTGGTAGTCACTAGATGAAAATGTTTCAGTACCTCTGCCCTCACAATCAAATTTCTGGGTTGCAGAAATTCAATCTTCAAATGTTGTAATCAATTCTATGAACATACAGTGGATAAGGCTCAATTCACAGCATTTTAAAATAACAGAAGTTAGTGTATTACTACTTTTTAAATATGTATACAATGGTTCTGACACAATCATGTTAACAGTTTTAGAACTGTTATATTCCTCATTTTTTTCTAAATATGCAAACAGGTAGCACTTGTGCTTGTCACCATTTTGAACTATTTGAACTTATCATCTTCCCCCAAAGCTCTTCCTTATTAAATATGAGAAGAACTACATGCTTAGATCTGCTATATTTGAGACATCTTCTCCAAAGCACAAGTTTGGTTAGCATTTTTCTGATCGAAAATTGCATTCTTCATGAGACTCCAAAATAATATCCTTAATTACGATTTGCCAAAAACACAAATTTAACTGATGGAAAGTTCCCACTTCAATATCTCTCTTTAATTTGATCTGAACATCTACAAAAAGTTAATCAGAAAATATGACAAGATTTTTTAAGAACCCTTCCTACTGTCAGACATTTTTATTAATCATAATCAAATGTTATTTATTTTTATACCCTTCTTTTAGACAGCTCACATTTAGCACAGTTTGGTGTAGTACATGAAACTATTTAGATATTGCTTTCAACTTTTTGGAGCCTTTTGTTTTACCAGACTTCTGTGTTACTTCACTGTGCAATTTACTGAAGGCTAGTAATTATTAGGACATGTGGTAGGCGTTTATCACCAGTAACATCACACAACCCACTCTATGATCAAGATACAATAGGGCAAATGGTACAATTAAAGGCACATTCTTTGGTGCATAACAATAGAAGCCTTGTGACATGGAAAGATTAAGAAAAGACTCAAACATCTTTAAAACTACTCATTACCACCCGTTAAAATGTGCATGTCTGACCTTTATGGTAATCAGTAGTACTCCACTTGTGCATTATGGAGCTAAATAAGCTTTATTTTAGACACAAAGAATTCTTTGCAGTGACCCGCAGTTAACTTAGCTGATCTCAGAGCCCACGCTTACAATGAATCAACCCATCACTGGTCATAATGATAGGCCATCATCTTTATCAACCAGTTTATGATGACAGGCAGAAAACTGTACCATAGATTTTCCTGCCAAGTGGAGTAGTATTTAAATGTTGACTGCTACATACATCAGATTAACAAGGTTGCAAAGTTACTGAGAATCCCATTCCCTGAGGTGCGGATTCACCCTGTGGTACTATTATACCATAAGGTATATCAAAGATAATTGCTTAGTTTATTATCCTGTTGTCTTTTATGTCAGCCCCTAATTGTGAATTCAGAAGCTTCTTGATCTCTCAGTTCCTTATGGACCTGTTATTAACCCCATTCATTTTAATTAGGATTTATTACTATTTTTATTTTTAAAGTGCAGAATTTTTTTTTTTAAAATAGATGTTTCCAAATAACATACAGTTTCTTCATACAGTTTCAGTAAAGGAGCTATTGGTGGCACATTCAGTCAGCTTTTTAAAGACAGATCTTTCAAGCTCTTTTTCTATTCCTTTCCAAAATTTGGTATATGGTTTCTGAATTTTTTAACCAGAATTTTTTAGAATTTTAATATTCTATTAAAGACCATGTAAATGGACAAAATTTCTGTAGTAAAATCAGATTATTTTATTCTTTATAATTTCAAGGAACCATCCTAACAGACTGCCAACTTCTCCACAGTCCTGTAAAATGGTGGTCAAACTTTCACAGTCCTTGTCCTGCACTTACAGAGCAGGACATAAGCACATTCCCATTAAATACCACATGAAACCTAAAGAACCTAGAAACAGTTAAAAACTATGGCCTGGCTAGTACAGATAAGTAGTCATTCATAATTCTTCCTAATGTATACAATATTAATCTGTATGTACCTAGAAAATCTGACTACTTCCTATACTTCAAAGTCATTGCCTTTGCTATGAGACCTAGAAAGTGCTTCAGGATTCATTATGACATGTGGAATATATAAGCAATAAGGCATGACAGGGAGTGTGGTTATCATAAGATAATCACACCCCTGGGTCATTACAAAGCATGAGGTGCAGCCAAGCACCTCTCTTTCCCCCTGGGGTGTGATTATATCATGATAAGCACACTTCATGCAGTTACCTTATTGCTTTTATAAAAAGTCTTTGTTGGGAAGAAAAACTGTATTTTTTACTTAAAGATGATAAAGTTGGCAGTTTACAATGTTGAGCAGTACTTTCTGCTAAGCTCGATGGTTTATATGTATTAATCTACTCCTTTGGAATGTACATCTGCCAAAGCCGATCTGAATTCATCAATCAAAGAAGGTTTCCATAATTCAGTATGTGTTCAAACAATCCTTCTGGAAAAGGATGTGTGCGTGTCCCAGACAATCCCATACCACTGGCTACTCATGGAACACCTATTTCCTTTTTCCAAATTTAAAAAACAACAACAAACAAAGTTACTTAACCAAAAGTTAAAAGACATTTTAAACTGATGCAACTACAGGAAAATGTAGCCCTCAATAAATGGAAACGAATTCAACTTGACAAACAAGGAAAAGTTTCTAACTTGCTTTTGCCCCTGGTAGGTGATCTTTCACAAATTAAGGGTGACAACTTAATTTGGGGTCCTAGATAAACTACAAAATCCCACTGCTGTCATTCAGAATGTAGCCTAAGGGGTCTAATGTGATCTTTTGGATTTACAAACACCTGCCTTGGATTATGCCATATGTCTTCTTAGTGGCTCCAGGGGTGTACGCTCTGTCCAGTGTTCAGCTCATTTTGCACCTTAAGAATGCATAACTGCACACAGAATATGAAGGCTTGCATCCATTTACAATTTATCAAGTCTGATGGCCATGTTCTGATTTCAGAAGCATTCAGTGGTCTGGAAAAGGGCATATGTGTGGGCTGAATTTGGCCCTGGGCCATTTATGAATATAGGTAACACTTTTCACCTAACACGAGCAAGACACAAATTCAGCTGTTTAATTTAAATAGGTCCTTGTCACCGTATCTTCCAGATTTAAGAGGCAGGGCTAGGAATACTGTCAGTATTCAGGATGAAAAGGAAAAATTCCAGTAGCCTTCTGTCTTCCAGTACTGAATTTGACACAATGCTTTCGCTACACAATAATGCATAAAATCTTGCTTCTCCCAACAACAATTTGAACTCTCCACTTCATATTTTAATCACATAGAGGTACAAGATTGGCGTATATTTATTTGATTTTTCTTCTATCCGATGTTGCCAGTTTCTTTTTCAACTCCATTTCTTAATACAACTGTATTTTAATTATAACATTAAATATTCATATAAATATATATGTAATGTACAATATATTAAAATTATACTCCCAAGGAAATGAAGTTACACCAAAAGATATATATCTAACGCATTTCCTTGGAAATATATGAATTTATCACGAGAAAAAATCTGCCCTTTCAAATAGAAATACGATGTTACTTACGGGATAATTTAATAAAAACAACAGAAAGCATCAGAAAAAACAAGGATATAAGAAAAAAATATTAAGCTATTATTTTTGACTAAAGTAACCAGTTTTCAGATTATACATTTTTATATGATTTGTGTTGTTTTAAATTACTTGAGAAGATTTGCAAATAACTTCATAAATGGTTTCCTTATCTGGAAGAGATGAGTTGAAAGTGGGAGTTGCTATTACTCACTTCTTTAAATGAGATGGAAACAGTGGATCTTAGAAGAATAAAGGAGTTAATGTCAGCCCATTTGTTCTTACAGCATACACTTTAAAAATTGCATAGGAAAATTACCATCTACTGGTTTATGAAAGCATTCCTAGTATTTTTTGACTCTAGAACTACTAACATGCAGATATAGACTCCTCTGAGTATTTCTATGCTCTGAAAATAAAGTTTTTCTCCCAAACTCTTACTCTGCGTTTTAGATTCCGGCTATGCAAGGAATACCAATCGAAACCAGGCTAATTAAGAGTAGTACAATTTCATTTTTATTCCAGTTGATTTGAGTTTTATTTATACTTGAATTTTCTTTGAGTAGAAATGGCAACACAATGCTTGTGTATGGAGAGTCAACCTTATTTCTGCTTCTGTGTAATCTGAATGTTTTACTTACAGCTTATCATTCTTTTAATATAGAGCTCCCGTGTATGTTATAAAATAACTTGGTTCCACACCACAGTTAAATATTCATAATAGTATCATGGAATGTTTGTTGATGAATTACAGAAGAGTCAGGAAGTGGGAATTTGTGAAGAAACATGGTTTGCGTAAATGAAGTACTTTACAAAACAAAGGCAGTACATCTAGAATTTATTTATCAATGCACTTGTACACATTGAATTTGCTCATGTCTTGATCTGCACTGAGGACCTTCCATAAGGGAATGAAAATACTGGTATTACATAGCATTGGAGAAGGTACACACAAGTAACTCTCAGTGGATAGTTGACTACCAGCTTGTTAAAGCTGGGCATTAGGATGCATTTGTCCAACAGATTTCCCGTACTTTCTATATAAAAGCAACAGTGGGTATTAGCATATTTAAAATCTCTTTATTCCCTTGACTGGTAACCATGGCTACATTTACCTAGATTTTCTCTCCTCCTCTGCAATTGGATCCCAGAACAGTGGGCATAAGCAGGCTTAGAAGTGGCTGGTAATAGTTAGCCTCTGCTGCGTTACTCCAAGGAGTATTGCTAGTGCAGGCTTCTCTGCTTGGGAGAACTTAATGGGAGCACTGTAAACGTCTTACTTATTAACTTACTAGACAATACCCTTTATTCACCACATCCCTTGCTATCTTGCAACAAACTCCAGTCAGAGAGCAGGATGTACTTTCTATCTGTTCGCAGGAAAATTACATCTTTATTCCCAATAACTAGACAGGTATAAAAAATTTATCTGAAGCCTGAATGCTTTCTCTCTTCTCCATTTTTCTGATGTGTGATGGGGTTTTTTGTTTGTTTCATTTTGTTTTTGTTTTGGTTTTTGTTTGCTTGCTTCTTTTTTTTTTTAATTAATTGGTATGCATCAGGATATAGTTGCTATTCAGATAAATTTCCATCCCTTATTACAACTCTGTTAAATTTATGACCTCCCTTATATCAAGTAGAAAATCAGTTCCTCAGCTCAATCTGTGTCTGTGTGAAGACATACTTCTATTTACTAGGTTTGAATTCACAGTCATTCAGTTTTGAGCACCCTCCTGATTTACAAGGGAAGAACAGACTATTCTCATTTACCTTCATCATTTTATCTGACTCTATTTTTTACTCTACTATTTTCTAAAGTAAATAACACTAATTTTCATTTCACAGTTTTAATATTTTCCTCCTGTTTCTCATTGCCTTCTTCCAAATCTCTGAAAGGTCACTAATGACCCTACACAGTACTTTAGATGAAGTCATGCTTTCATTTCATATAATGGCACTTGAGATTTTTCTATTTCTTCTCCTTTTCACTGCATACAAATATTTGCTTCCCATTTTAACAATAATCATACATGGAGCAGATAACTTCACTGAGTTGTCTGTTAAGTTTCCAAGGTTTCTTAAATGAGAATGCTCACTGAGCTTGGTGTGCCATGCTGTTCCCAGCTTTAAATAGTTTCTTGTGAAATTCCTCAAAAGCTCCACTAATTTTCTGCAAAGTTTGCTTCATTGCTTTACACTACCCCTGAGGCAATCACATCCCGATTCTATAGCAATCTTCTGTTCATTTATAATATATTTTAAATTGTAATTTATTAATAACTGTATTACATAATACAGGGCCACAGTTTAATCCATTAATCCATTGCTAGCATTTCTGATGGAAAAAAAAAAAAAATCATTTCTTCCTATTCTTTTTCCTTGTCTTGTAGACATTTTTAGTAAAACAATTCTCGTCTGTCATCTAACAACTACTTAGAGACTTTAATAGCCTAACTCAAGGAAGGTTAGTAAAAGGCTTTCTTATTTTTGCACAGAAAATAATTCTGTATTTTAAAAATACAGAATTTGGAACAAAAAAATTAGTTCTCCTTTTCCATTCTCAAGAAACTCTAGAAGTGAAATAGTTTAGCTCTGTAAAGCTTTTCCTAACAGATTCTGTATACTATTTATACCTACTATCCAGATTTTAACCTGATAGTATATATTTCCTCTTTTCTAAATTCTTATATCAAGCAATCAAACTCATTCAAGCATAACTTCTACTAGCCATTAATTATCTTTCTAAACATATCTATTACATTTGAAGTATCTGAAATTTTAGTCCCATATTTGTTTCCCAGTGTGAAGAAGATACAATATATTTCCTAGCCACTTCTCAAGTCCATATTTTAACACTTTCCAACTTTAAAGGCTTCCTTTAAATACAGGACACAGAGTTCTCACCTATTCTGGGGCAAACTTTGGGTTTACACTTTCTATAGAGAGATACATCTGGTTTCACGTAAGGAAGAAATTAGAGAAATAAAACTGGTAGCTTGAGTATATAGCTATCCAGAAAACAAATACAGGATTCATGAACAAAGAAAAAATTAAATAATAAACCAATAAGGAAGACAGTTTGTACATTCAAAGCCTACTGATGCACTTTTTTGTTCAAAGGTATGCTCTAAAAGTAATGCCTCTTAGTTGTGATGAATGCCAATGTATGCAATTTTTTTTTTTCCACATGGAGGAATTCATTGATACACCTTTGCACTTCTATGTCAGATGTCATTTTGTCAGACTGCTCCTTTGCTGACTTTTGTTGCATGGCAACAATATGGAATGAGATACTGGTGGGAAGGTTCAACCTCTGCACTTGGGTTGGGGCAATCCCAGGTATTTATACAACCTGGGAGAAGAGCTCCTGGAGAGCAGCCCTGCAGAGAAGGACTTGGGGATCCTGGTAGACAAGAAGCTGGACATGAGCCAGCAGTGTGTGCTTGCAGCCCAGAAGGCCAACTGTGTTCTGGGCTGCATTAAAAAAGGGGTGGCCAGCAGGGAGAGGGAGGTGATTGTCCCCCTCTACTCGGCTCCTGTGAGTCCCCATCTGGAGTACTGCGTCCAGGCCTGGGGCCCCCAGTACAGGAAGGACGTGGAGCTCTTGGAGCGGGTCCAGAGGAGGGCCACTAAGATGATCAGAGGGCTGGAGCACCTCTCCTATGAGGAAAGGTTGAGGGAACTGGGATTGTTTAGCTTGGAGAAGAGAAGGCTCTGGGGAGACCTCATTGCAGCCTTCCAGTACTTGAAGGGAGCATATAAACAGAAGGGGGAATGGTTGTTTACAAGGGTGGATAGTGATAGGACAAGGGGGAATGGTTTGAAACTGAGACAGGGGAGGTTTGGGTTAGATATTAGGAGGAAGTTCTTCTCATAGAGGGTGGTGACACACTGGAACAGGTTGCCCAAGGAGGTTGTGGATGCCCCATCCCTGGATGCATTCAAGGTCAGGCTGGATGTGGCTCTGGGCAGCCTGGTCTGTTGACTGGCAACCCTACACATAGCAGGGGGGTTGAAACTCGATGATCATTGTGGTCCTTTTCAACCCAGGCCGTTCTATAATTCCATGATACCACCACCATCTGCCTCTGATGTTCTAACATAGGAGGCGTTATTTTCGAAGCAGCCCTCATATATATGCTTTAAGTACTGAGTCACTCTGCCTCGACAGCAATATATCTGAAAGGAAAATCATCATTTTTTTTCTTTCAGATATAGTATTGCTGACATAAAACATATTCAGATTGGAACAGAATTGTAATTAGGATAAATATTTGATGTCCAAAGTGCTATCATGTTAATATAGATGGTGTAGACAGATTTGTACGTAGCTACTGTCTTATTGTTGCCATTATATTCTTCTGCTATTAAACAAATAAGAAAGATAGATTGAAGCAGGCAATATCAAAACAGATTTACTTGAGCTGAGTTGTTAAGAGAGTCTTTCAAAAATGGGAGCAGTAGAGCAAATAGTTACACCTCAGGAATGATACTATGCTGTAATCTGTTGGGAATGATAGACTTAGGCTCAGCAGAAACAAATTCATACTTTTTTACAGAGATGTGGTCTGTACAGAACATCTTGGCTGATTATAGGGGATGATGTGGAAAACACAAAGAGGCCATGAAAGATCCTGTAATGTCAGGGTTACTTTGATCCACCTTGCTTTAGTTTCAAAAGCTAAGACCTATTTCTCTAACTCAGTACTGGGTCAATCTGGCATTTCAAATGCAGTCACAATTTCCCCTTAAACAGGTAACATTTTCACCTAAAAATGAAACAAAGGTTTAGTAAACAAGGAAAGGTTAATATATTTTCAGAGTATAGATATATTAGAAAATAAACAAGTGGGAAAAAAAAAAAAAAAAACAACCAACACCAATCTGTGCTTTAGCATGTCAAAAATTATAAAATCTTAACAATGGTTATATATTACAAAATTATAGAACTGTTATAAGTGGTAATTTTAACGGCAAACGCCTGCAAAATGAAAGGGTATAGATTTCTCTTTTTACAGGGATTTACAGTACTCATCAACTTGTATAGTTCACATTAGCATCCAGTGACATTGCTTTGTCTGTATATATTTCTAGCTGTCAACAGAATGTCCTGAGGCAATCGCATCCTGATTCTATAGCTATCTTCTATTCTTTTATAATACACAAGGGTCTAATTTTCCATCAGCAAAGCATGAAATCATGTAAGAATGCCACATAACCAGCAAGTGCAAACAAGTAGCACTTTTTCTACACATAAAAATGCTTCGTAAAATAACAAATAAATTAAATCTTCTTGTTCAAGTAAAGTGCTTGAAAACCAAGACCATTTTTAGAAATTAGAGTACTCTGCACAGAAGTGGCCATGCCACACTGTTCCTCTCAACACGTGCACAGTCTCACTGCGTTATTTCATGTGATAATATCATTTCACTCAGGCTGATGGTGGAGCTCTATTTCTGGACAGATAATACAGCTGAAAACAGCAGGCATATTAATTGAATTAATATAAATATTACACTGCCAGCAAGTTAAAGAAGTATTGTGCTTAAATTTGGCAATGTAAGTTTACTGTTCCAACAGCAATAGATTTGCCCTATAGCTGTGAATCTTCCTGTAAAGTGATTTATAGAAATTCAGTGGAGTAAAATGGGTACACTGACTCTGTCATTTGCTGCTTTCAATGTGTTGGTTTTTTTTCCTGTGCCTCAGCAATTAAACCATTTGAAAATATACCAGGGTATAGGTGCATATATGGTACTCAGCCTCTAACTCCCTATCTAAAGCACGTGCAGAGCTCTGCAGTATTGCCAGTTGTCACCAGTGACCACCTTCAGCAGCTCATGTTTGCAGTATACTTGAACCACGTTCAAGACATATGGCTTCCTTGCTAGAGCAACCACAGAGACAAAGCTCAGTTTAGCCTCAGTGTACTGACTACAATTGCCAAAATCATATTTTTCCTCCCTGCCTCTCATATTTCTCCAACTTCAGGGGATTTTTAACACTCTTTTCTGTATAACGTACAGTTTATTTAGCACATGGCTTTCAGATGTCTGACTGCAAAGTAACCTGCTGTAATTTAAGGGAGACATGTTTTGAATAAAGTAGCGAGCACTTTTAATCTCTATTGCATTTGGTACAATAGGAGCTTTCAGAAAAAATGGATTTTCCAGGATAAAGAGGACCACGTAGTCTATTTCATGAAAAGAACTGACCTAGAATTTACATGTATAACTTCCAGTAAATCTGACTGTGTCAGCTCCTCACTTCTCTAGCAATACCTTTTAGCAACCAGCCTGTACACAACAGACAATATAAACTTGCTTTTCCAAAAAACCCTCTTGTTTATGGAAATATTTCCTAAATATTACAGAGCAAAGGAGAGACGTGATTTTATCTCCCTCTTTGACTGAAGGCCATAGGAGAAAGGATAATTGTTGCCAGAACATATCAGAAATGACAGAAGTAAGTGCTCAGCAATGACTCACGGCAAGAATCCGGCACTGAGCCCAAGGAGGAAAGTCCCAGCTCTCCCCTCACCGGGGCAGCCTGGCCCACACTGGAACATATGAGGCTGCTGGCCCACACAGGTGCGAGGATCTGCTCTGAAATGAATCCTACAGTGCAGAGAATCCTGAGTACTGAGAGTTGGCATCACCACACCCACGACTAAGCACTCATTAATCAGGAACAGGTTTTCAGCAAGTTTTCACTGTTACTGGTCGATAGAGGCCAAAGGAAAAAGACCATCTGCAACATCTGACAATCTGCCGCTCCAATGTTCCTTTCCTTAAAAATGGAATTAAAGGAAATAATTATGTAGCAGATAAATAGTCTTCTGGATAGAGCAGCCACCCTGTAGAATTGAATTCAACTTGGATGCTGGATGCATAGTGAAGGAAGCAGCCTGTGCCCCCTTACACGTGCTGCTACCCCTAACCAAGGCAGTCCACGTTCAGTTCAGCTGTGCCCACTGGAATGAAGCAGAGTACATCTGTTCTCACAGTTCTTCAGTCTGTACTGTACAATGCACACAGAAGTGTTTTTCTTTCTCCCAGTGACAACAGGGACATGGAAAGCTGAAAGATTCAGCTGCTGTACCTATGGCCCACTTACCTTAGACCTACTTAAAAATCCATACCTGTGGCAATGCACGGTCTCTCCTTTGAGCACCCACAATCAGATTCTAACTTCTTTACATATTTGGTCCATTTCTCTTGTCAGCAATGACAGTAAATGTAGAGAGCAGTAAATTCTATCAGAGTAACAAGAAGAAAACCAGAGAACTCTTGCCAACAATAAGTTGGAGAAACACAGATAAATCCAGTATTTTATCTTGCATGTAGCATTTTTTGTGGTTTTGCTCTTGAATGATTTTCCATCACTCCTCTGCTTGTCTTGTGTGGCACATGTAGTAACACAGCACCTTTTCAAGAGCAGAGCTTTCACCCATCTCTGCCATACCTTCCGCAACTAATAAGTATATGGAGAATTTAAGCTACATAACCAAACTTAACCTTTCTTGTTTCGTACAATGGCATATGCTGTGTCAACTATGCGCACATTTTCTGATTTACACCACTGAATTTAATTATGCAGTGATGTCAAATGCCCAGTTATGCTTTACGGCATTGGGCCAAATTGACCTGTTTCATATATAACCCATATGTTACACTACGGTTCCACATATTCTAAACTTTCATATAAAATCATTTCCTTCAGAAGAAAATCATTGTTTCTAGCTTTCACAGTTGTGAGGGAAACCTGCAATTGTTAGCAGACTGTAAACTGGTGCAGCGTCTAAGGCTGGGAACAGATGAAAAACTTGGCTCAGGAAAAAGACACTTCTATTTCTCTCATTTGCTCCCTGGATGTTGATTTTAAAACCTAATGATGTCTCTTTAAAAGTTAACACTAGATATTTTGGTGAACATTTAAATAGATAGGCAAGAGAGAGTGTGGGAATTAAGCCCTCTTAGGTCATAATGGGAAGCAGAATAGATACAGGAAAAGAAAAGTGAATACTGCAGCAACACTACTATCTACGAAATGCATTAAGAGAAAATAAGGAATAAATTATGCATAAAAGCAAATTTAAAAGAATGACAGGATTAGGAAACATCATGATGTGGGGAAATAGTAGCCATAAATTTACATCTCAAAATAAGAAATTAAAAAAGGCTTAGATAATCTCATTATTTTGAAAAATCTTTTTTCAATTGTAGCTTCTTTTCAGAATGTTTTCTTAATATCTCTATCTTTTTTGAAATGAAGCTCGTTGAGTTAACTATTGCTGACAAATATTTTCAGTAAATGGGCACCTGAAAGTCTTGAAGAATTAAACTCAGACAGAAGTTTTGTCCTGGTTTTGTCTGGGAGTTATTTTTTTGTTTTGGTTTGGTTCAGTTTTTAGTGGTTGGTATGGTGCAGTGTTCTGGATTTAGGAAGAAAAAAATGTTTTAGCACATCGACATTTTGATTATTGCTGAGCAGTTCTTACACTAAGCCAAGGATTTGTCCCCTTCTCATGCAGATCTGCCAGAGTGAAAGCTGAGGGTGCACAAGAAACTGGGAAGTGAAACAACCAATACAGCTGATCCCAAATGGCCCAAGGAATATCTCATACCATACCAAAAGGGGAGTTGACTGGAGGATGCTAGTGCTCAGGGACTGGCTGGGTATCAGTTGGCAGGTTGTGAGCAATAAAGTTGTGCATCACTTGTTTTGTGTATTCTTTTATCGTTGCTCACATTATTTTCCCTTCCTTTTTGGACTTATTAAACTGCCTTTATCTCAACGTTGCATTTTTTCAGATTCAGGAGAGTGAGTGAACAGATGCTTAGTGCTGAGCTGCCTGCCGTGTTAAACTACAAGTTTCTAGTAAACTTTAAAGGCAACTTAGATATTCTCGGTATTAAGGAGTTGCACAGAGATATCAACATCAAACTGTGTATGGTTTGAGTTTTTCACTGAGGCTGGTTGCAATATGGTCCCAGAGCCTGAAGGTCCATAGGCAGAGGGACAGCACTGGTTCCAGTGTTGACTGTCTGCAAGGAACTGTGAGTCAAAAGGTAATTCACACAGTAAAGGAAAGCTCAATAAAAGAATTGCTAAGAAACTTACTCTTGAACCCCATTGAAGGTCCACCTTTAATTTAGTCAGCAAGAATATCTGTACCTAAAGCTTGGTGGGAAAGGGAGGGTGTAGTAAGCATTAAGTGCTTCTGTGCTGGTTCCTGCCAGCCAGCTCTTCCTGTCTGCTTTTTCCCAGCCCTGAAAATCCTGGAAGAATTCAAGAATAGAGCGTAACTGCTTGGCCCAGAACTCAATAGTATGAAACTAGAGTGTGCAACTGTCTGCAGACATTCACTGCCTTGCTGCAGCTTCACTGGGCATCTGCTAGCAGTTCACTCCTAAGATACCAAAGGTCCCTTCAGTGATATACGGTTATTCTACCTTCTGCTTACTATATAGGCTTTTGATTCCTGCTTCAATATCTTCTTTTATTGCCTGATGACACATTACTACACCTATTCCAGTCTTTGCATTTTCCCAAGGGCCGCCTGGCAATACAGAACCAGGGCTGTTGATACAGACACCCTCCTCCTCTTCACACAACTTTCTCTCCGTTTCCTCCGTTTTCTGCTGGATGCACCATCCTGGCAGCATGCCAGTATAATGAGTGGCAAGGGAGGGAGAGGCGGCTTCCCGCTCAATTAGCATTGAAAGTGGTCCCTAGTAGGTAGGAGAAACCATGGTAAAACATTATTAGATCCAAGTCCCCATATGTTTCTAAGTCTGTATTACAGATAGAAACAATTTAGGAGTAGAGGGGTAGTAATGGGGGGTAAGTATATAAGTGTAATGCAAAATGCTTGACAGGTATGTAGGAGTTTGTCAGTGTTAGCTGCCTCTCAGAAGACTTCCTCAGCATCATCCTCCGTAAAGGCATGTGATCTGCTCACCCAAAGATAGCAAAAGTGCTGCTACAATTATAGCAGTTGGACTAGAAATGGAGAGAGTACAATTAGCTTCCCCAAAGGGCTGAAAGAGTACAGTCTCTGTTCTGCATCTCAATACAGCCTGCTCACTTCCCACCTTCCCCACATCCCCACCCCACAAAGCATCTGGTTGTGCATGTGGAGACTGCACAGCACTAACCTCCTCTCCTGCAAGTTTTCTCTGCCTCTGTTTACTCAAACAATTCACAGAGAAAATTGAAGAGGACAGAATATACAGGCAGACAGAAGTTAAAGTGAGTATAACTCCATTTCATAGTTAGACTAGTCCAGAAAGCAGATTTCACATGTCAGGATGGTATTGCATACATTAAAAAAATACAACACTGAGGCAAAAGGACTTTTTAACTTCTTCTCAAGAATATCGTTAGGAAGAACATGTAATATTCTGAAACAATTTAAAAAATATTTCATTTCTATTTATTTTTACATTTTAAAATGAAATTGTAGTAAAAACCAAAATTGAAAGTAAGGAATGTACTAATTTGAAAAAAATACAGTCAGGAGCTCTAGCACTTCAGCTTTTCTTTTCTTTCTCAGCCAGCCTTCCATCACCTAACACAAATATCTAAACATTGTTATGACAGCATGAAACCATCTGTCAGTGTCTGCCTATATCCATCTATCTATTTACCAGAATCATAAGCTATCTCCTCAAAACAGCAAGCACAAACCAAGATCCAAACTGACTGTACATCACACCACTAATTTCAAGATAAACTAAAAGCATTTTGCTCCAGTCCAGATATTTTGAATCTCTTGAATATGAATGTGGTTGAGCACTATTCTCAATCTGAAGCTGCTGAGGATTTTATATCACAGAGGAGCACAACGTATTTATAAACCAACAGTGATGAGTTTCACTTACTCTGAGTAATAATGCAATTAAGAGTGCTAATAATGCCCAAGGAGAGTCTTTTCCCTGAAACCATCTTGTCTTCAAGCTTTCTTAATGATTCTTTTGCATATTTGGTTATTATTATCATTCTTGAGTCAGTCTGACAGTTTATCAATATCACTTTCAAGAACTGTATCAGGAAACAACACCACTGCACCTTACAACACATTTATTAAAAGCAGTATAAGCTGGTAAACTATCGCCAATATAAACAGATGTTCATTTCACACCAAATCCTTTCAAACTGCCATTCAAGCTGTCCATCCAGAGCCAGACCTGCACCAGTTCGACACCAGAATGTTTTGAACACATATTATGCACTTTTCCTCAGAATGGGCTAAAACCTCATTGCACATTTTTTTTATTATATGCAAATGAGCAGCATCTGATTAGGTCCTGAGGCAGCTTCACCTAGGTGTTCACAGGAATAGCAATGGGAGCTGGGGAGGAATATTTCATAACTGAAGTATATTTTCCCTTGGGGGACACCACCATTTGATTTTGACATTTATTTGTCCTGTGCTGTAAAGGACAAAACTACAATTACACTTTTTTTTTTTTTTTTTTTCCTACTGTGCAGTGGGCGCAGTGCCAGAAAAAATTAAATCAAAGGTAGTATGTTCTCACCAAAAAAAGATTTTTAAAAAATAATAAAAAACAAGCTTTATTCCAAATTTACAGAATGGATTCAAAGTTAAGTCACACTGCATTACAACGGCCTATTTGACTGAATATGCATATCGTAAATGTATTTCTTTAAATATAGCAGAAAACATGAATTAAGAGATAACCTTGTACTTTATTTTTTTTCTCAGATTAATCTTCATGCAATTCTTCTTATTATTTTATTTTTTAAATATTTTTCATTGGCAGTTTTAAAAAATGTAAAATAAATCAATGGCATAAGCTTATTTATATTTTATTTGTTATGATCTTTGTGGTATTTGGAGAAAGCTGATGTAAATTGAATACAAGATAAAATGAAAGGTATAAATCACAACTTTTGCATTTCAATCATATATAAATCTAATTTTAGCATGTACAATATAGCACAGCAAATAATTATATATTCTTGAATTCTCACATTATGTGATTGATATATTCAGATTTTACAGAAAACTTTCTTTAAAACTATCAATTCTGAGGACAATTTATGAGCCCCTGTCATATCATCCTGTTCAATGGTTTACAAAAATAACTTGCATAACCAGATTCCAAATGATTCCAAAATATTTCTAGAATAAAACTGTTAGAGATTTAATAATAAATCAACAATTTATCTTCATATAGGTAATAAGCAATTATTCACAAATATTATCAAAATCTTAGTCAAAATTAAGGTTAAAAACTGATTGCCATGTTCCCTCCTCCCATCAAAATGAAATGCAGTTGAATGCGAACATTTTCTAGGATAAACAGGTCTCTACTACATAAAAAATAAGAGACTGTACCTTGTATCAGTAGTTGAAAAAAAATAATAATTTTATAAAGGAAAGAAAACAATATATCCTTAGTTAAATACATAAAACACAGCAAAGGTTTAGCAAAAGTTTCACTGACTTTTAGCCAAATTTAAACCTGCATTGTCTGAACCATAAATTCTACAGAAAGTAGCCACAGTCACTTTTCTTTGAATATGCTTTGAAGCTGATATTAAAATAGGAGGAGATAAAACCAGAGTACAATGCATGAAAAATGGGAAACATTTTTAAATTTCACCTGTTGCTGAATCTTACAATCATTGATGTCTGATTTACGTAGTGGTGGTGAATCAGCAGTTGAGAGCTATGGTCTAGATACTAGAACATTTGATTTTTTCTTACACTGGTCTTAGTTAAATGAAGAGTTACAGCCTATCATTTTAAGCACTTGGATAACATCACTAAAGAAATAACACCATTTGGATGCTTAAATACACACTTACACCGTACGTTCATTGCTCCACCAAGTTGCAAAATGCATGAATGTATGAATAAACTAAAATCTGGAGTATGTATTTTATGTGAATTGCATGCACAAGAGCATTACAGTCATGTCATTCCAAGTAGATGCTCTCTACTTCTAGAAAAGATTCTATAATGACAGCTGCCACAGACTTTCTCCATGCCTCCATTAACCTTAGTCCAAATAAGGAGAAAGAAAGCTGATCTTCATATCCACGCTTCTGATATTGTTAGAACTCTAGCAGATCTGTGGAAGGTTGATTTTGCCAGAAGGCAAATCATTGAAGGTCTTTTTGGTTGGACTGGGTGGCTGTTGGATTGATTTGATAATAAATAACCTTTTTTTTTTTTTTTCCAGAATATTAAACATTAATTCTTAATATTGTTCTCAGCAGTGCAATGGTGTGGAAAGTTTGCTTGCCAGGGATAGTTCTCAGTATGACATGAGATCTTACTTGATATTCTGAAGTACAATTATCTTCCATTCTGAAGCTGGGCAGACAGGGGGAGCATTCTCAGTGTGTGCATTTAGTCTTCAAAATTTTCATAGGGAAAAAAAAATTATGATCTATATATTTTTTTTCCATAACTATTCTCACTTTCTACAGAATTTTTCAAAATTTATGCTATATCTCTTCAAAAACTGAAAGCTACGTATTTCTATGATTTTATATCGCAAGTGAGGGGGGAAAAAAAGCTCTACATCTTTGCTCTTTAAAATGCGCTGATTTATAATAATGTATTATAACATTTAGGATTTTAATACCAGTACTTTAGTGTAATAAAACTTTCAGTGATTCCCTGGCATGTCTTGTTCAGACTTAAGTTCCTCATTTACATATCTGATGTCCCCCAAGAGACAGACAAGCTTCAAGTTAATTATCCATGTGGCTGTAAGAACTCCTGTTTCCTAGGTTGGAATTCTCTAAAAGAAAACTAACAGTTATTAAATATTACTTTGAGTTTCAGAAAGTAATCAAATTGCATTGTAAGAGGCACTAAAGAGATAATTAAATTTAATATTCTTTACAGACTAAATAATATATAAACCATGTACCGCTCTTAAACAACCCAGAAATAAAACAACTGGCAAGAACTTAGAAGAAGCCCAGCTCTGAGTAAGCTCAAGCATTGCAAATGCTCAGAATTATGACTCTTGAACAGACTCTATACTTCTTTGTAAGATGAGTAGTTCTGCGTGAAGGCAAAATTGAACCTGTTGTAAGCAGTGACACATTTCTAATTTGTTCTGGTGGAGCAAGATGACAGTACTAATAGCTCATACAAATGTGGAGAGAATCATGCTCTTTATAGGAAATACTGAGTGATGAGTGATGAAATACATACTTCTGAAAAGAAGTGTAGCTGTAGCAAAGACACAAACACATCTGCATCTCACTAAATTGTTATTACAGGGAGGAGTTGTGTAGTGTATGTTGTCACTTGTGACAAAAACACCTTTAAAAAATGATGTGATGTATCACAGAAAAAAAAAAAAAAAGGAATAACTGGCAAGCATAAGACAGACTTAAAATCCAATTGTTCTACACAATTTCCACTCACGTAGCATCTGAGCGCCTTCAGGAGAGTGTTAGACAATGTACCTAATATATGTCATCAGCAGCTCATTCTCTGTCATCCTCAGCTGCAGCTGGCAACTTACAAGTACAGATATCAGGTGAAATAATTAATCTGAGTATTTTACAATAAATGAACATGTGCATCTATTTCCCAGAGTCTCATGATGACTTGCATGAGAGGCAAATTCACCGACTGTCTCCAAATTATTACATGCATCCTATAATTAAGTTACAATGAATGGATAGAACGTAGATGCTCTTCTCTACACAGAAGACAACAATCTCATTCCACAAAGACCTTGGAGGTCATTCGAGAAACAATTAGATGTCCTGCTATCTACACTAAATAAAAAAGTACGAGGGCAGAGTAGCCTTTCTTCTGCTTCCTGTAGCTTCGGTGCTCATGAATTCAAATGAAACCAAACAATACCAAGGCACAGAGCAATACACATGGAACACATGCCCTGTAAAAAGTTGCTATTATTTCTATCTGGCAAAACGGGGCAAGAAGAGTCATCTTTGTCATTTTACAGAGAGGCATTTATTAACACGTCTGATATTTTAGTTTCTCAGCATCAATATACACAAAAGCACTAAATAAAACCACTGTCATTGCTCTGCTATGTAAGGATAGATGAGGCTACATGTTAATGTCAGCTGTGCGCACATTCATCTAGCTTTAGGGTAAAAAGCCTAAATGTGAGAACAGAAAGAGGTAAGACCTCACTTCTACATGTCAACCAACAGTCTCTTATCACATGTAGAAAGCATATCTGACATTTTCAAGCACTTTTGCATTTAATTAGGTGTTTGATTTATTGTGATAAAAATGGTTAAAACGCTAACATTCACAGACCTTAGGAATGCAAAATCTTGTATTCCTCAGGCAGGGGATGCTACAGCTGATTTCAAAGAAGATAATAGAAGAAATCTTCAAATAGGCAATGCCTATTGTCTATCTGAGATGATCACTTCTGGATGGAATATGGAATAATGTTGACATACAACTGCAAAGGAAGTCATTTCTTCTAGGTCTCCTCAGTCAAAATGGTAGTCACTGAGATGACTTTTGAGGATGTTTGTATAACAACGTGGAACTGTTTTCTTAAGGCGTCTTGTCTAATCTTGGGAAATATTAGGCTGTGAAGCTTTCTATCAATTATTGTATTAAATTGTGCAATGCAAAAACTGAAAGAAAGAGTCTTCTAAGGCATGAATGGGTCAGTGCCCTGTAATATTTCATTTTTTCTTTCCTTTCAATTGTTTTTCTCTTGGCCTTCCTGTTTTTGGCAAAAACAAGAAAGAACTGGGGCAATTGTCAGCAATAGGGTAAGCTGTGCAGTTGGTCTGAACTGTTCCTGGGTGAAGTCTGAAGAACAATGTAGGTCACTAGAAGATTCATCACTAGATTTTTCACTAGAAGATTTGTCTCTGAAACAATGGTTCATTTCAATGACAATTTTAGAACAGACATACACAAAATACTAAAAAGAAGGCATAATCCAGGACTAGGGACACAGATGCTTTGAAAAATCCATTAACACTAATCACTCAAATAAGATAAATGCATAAAGAAAATGTGCTACCAGAACGCCTTTTATTTTCTACATCCAAGCGTATCTCCTCTCTTAAAATATAAGTCTACCAGCGAGTTCATGAAAAGAGTCATGCTAAACAGGAACTAAGTACTGATTTAAGTAGAGAAATATGGACAAATTCAACAATTTAGAGCTAATAAACATATGTTTTCAGAAATAAATAGAAGAGAAAAGGCAATTGCTAACTCAGAAAGGAAGATGCAATTAGGAGCCTTTTTTTGTTTGGAATCAAGAGGAAGGCCAAGGGCAATTGCCACCATCACTCCCATTTTCCAGAATGCAGATCCAGGTGACATGCAAGAAGCAGTTGTTGTGAAATAATCTGTCTTTCAAATATCATGCAACTGCCTACTTGCTAATGAAGTTTGAAGCTAGATTTTCCCCAACAAGAAAAGCGTGTAATTAACTGCTTTTGGACTATTGCTACTGTTTTCAGTCCATGCAGTAGTTATGTCACATTAAGAAACTCAAGCTAAGCAAAGCTCTCTATGTCATTCATCCTATTTATGGCAGTCTTGATCCTACAATGAAATGAATTCAGACACAAGTGGAAAACATTCTTGGATCTACAGCTAAATCACTGGTATGGAAGCTCCTTATTAGTAAGCAGTAGATTAATTTCTGTTCCCTTACATCATTTCCCAGATGAATTATAAAGAGGCTGAATGTCATCTCATCTTCCACTGCAAAAGTATCTGAATTCAAATCATGACATTATTTTTCTGTTTGCCACCTGTTTAGTTTGTTTGCTCCTAAGTACCTAACTTCACTGTTTTTTGCTTAAGGAGAACACAATTGTCCTATGTTGCATATAAATTTACTCAAGTGTTAGCATAGAATTTAGCACACTTCATTGTAGCATGTGAGATTACATGGGCACTATGCTAATAAGGCACAGAATATATCCTTGTCTCCTCCCCATAGCACAGAGAGGGGTGATCAATCAAAAAGGTGCTCAGAGTCAGACAAAATGGCCGTATGGTGCTTCAGTGTTCAAATTATATATGTTCTTTAAAAAATTGCATGCTAGATAATGATTTGCCACACTGCTATACTACAGGTAAGTTCAAAAGCAGTCATTGTCAGTATGCTGATTGATGTAAAGCTTTCAGTCTCTGGGGGGAAGAGTATAGCACTTCCTACTGCTTGATCCATAAAGCAGCATTTACTGCAGCCCACCTTCCTGGTCTGTGCTGCATAATACTTTGCCAGATTATGGGAGTTAGGGAATTAAAAGGAAAAGAAAAGAATGGATGAAAAAGCCGTGACCCCCTCCTCCACAGGTGAAATATTTGAGTTCCTGCCTCAGGGTATTAGAAGTAGGCACTAATTGCCTCCACTCACTTTCACCTAAATATTACCTACTTCTGGGATCAACCAACTTAGAATTTAATTGAAATTTTTTTCATTTAATTTTTGCGTCCTGTGATGACTAGCTGGGACTGGAAGCATTCAGTATCACAGCTACAGTGTAAAAAGGGAGAATAGCACCATGTGAATGAGCCAAAGTAAAAGGCAAGGAATGAGAATTTATATATGAAAAACCAAGCTCTTAAGGATCCGCACAACAAGTTTCTTTTACTAAGAACCAACAACTTGCACTTCAAGTGGCACTTCAGGTATTGTGCCGGCCTGTTTGATTCTGCATTTGCTGCTTAGTGGATCGCTATCTGGATTTTTGTTGGCATTTTCTCGTGGCTATTGAACTGAAACCTGCAAAACCATTCACAGACAGGAAGTGGAAGTATTACTGATCTGTGCCTGTTTTGATGTGCTCCTTTCTGGGAGTGAAAACTAAACAGCAGGTTTTATGTTGAGGTTCCTGTCAATATATAGAATACGTGGGAGCAAATGCACAAAATAAAGTCATAAATAGATTATTAACTTATTATTAGATTATTATCTCTCGTTAATAATCCTTCAAAAAGGGTGTTCATGAGGGAATCACAGAGATCTCATTCTTAAAGACCTTTTGGGGACAAAAAAAACAAGGAGGCATTTGATCTGGAGAACACACAGAGAAGGCAAATATACTCTTAACTTTATGACACATTAATTTCTACAATGATAATCTACTGGAACAGAAATGTCCCAATTAAAAAAAAAAATAAAAAGAGAATAAAGATTATGAAAGCAACTAATATTCAGAATGTATAAACCTTATTGGTAGGCTTAAGGATCTTATCTATGTTAGAATTGTATCAGAAAAAAGGGGAGAAAACACAGAACATGAGAACTCCAAATCCTTGCTTCAAAGTATTTTGAAACTGAGAGAAAGAGCATAAGCAGAAGTAGCTGTCAGAAAGACACAGATATGATGTTAGAGTCCAGGGGAACATAATCTGAAAGATAAAGTGATATGAATTAATAGTGTTGAGTAGATAACCTTTTCTGTTAGAGTTTACCACCATCTGCCTACTGGAATGGAAAGGCAGGCAAAGGAGAACACTGATTACAAACAAGATGTGCCCAAATGAGATTGATCAAAGAACAAGTGACAGAGTGAAACTTGTTCAAAAACAAAGTCTTTGCAGAGGTTAAAAATATTTAACAACACCATTAAAGCAGATGTCTGATTTAAAATATGTTTGGACCCAATTATGCATTTCCGCATTTTGTTTCCTTCCTTAAAATTGGAAATTATCTGTAAATCAAAAAAGTGGCAATTTTTGCAGGGATAATAATAGACAAAGAATGTTAAAGTTGTGGAGAAACAACTTCCAAATGCCTCTTCATATTGAGATTTTTTAGGTATCTCTAATTGGATAGATGTTAATAGTTTGTCAAGTCAAAAGTGTTTACAGCAGTGGTCAGGTGTGGTATAAAGGCTGAATCAATCAGTAGAACAAGCAAGATTGACCAGATATGTGTTAATGACAGTAACTGAATAGAAGCAGAATTATTTAGCCCTATGGAAAATATGAAAATACTGGAGGATGGAGCCAAACATTGCTTAGAGGATATTCTAATATGGCAAGTCTATGTACTGGAATTACAAGATAATACAAGGAAGGTAATTTCATTTTGCTTAACTCATGTAATCTATTTTCTTCAGAGTGTAAAGTTAAACGTAGATAACTAAAGCAAAAATTCTAGAAGCAAGTTCAGTACCCTGAATACTGACAATGCTTTAGAATATGAGAACCGTATGCTTAGGGCATAGATGGGACACTGGATCCACAGAAGACTCACAACTCTATAAAGCCAGGCACAATACCATAGGACATATCAAATGACACCTACAGTAAGGCACCTGAAACATTTACAAAGAGTCAGAAAAATCTCTCTCCAAAGACATCAGGCAAACTCTCCCTTAAACATTACCACCAGCATATAATTCTTTTAATCTTTTTATCCTGCTTATTAACTCTACCAAAATCTCTTTAGGTGGAGTTCTTCAAGAGAAAGACAGGTTCCACAGTTTCACAGGGTTACTGTGCTTGTGCCTTTGGACAAGGGTTATTTTTCTCACAGCTTAAGTGGCCATGATTTAATGAATTAGATGCAGAACAGCATACCTGCATAATAAAGGCAGAGGACTCTGAAGAAGGATCTTTAATTATTTGGAGAATTTTATGAGATTCTTCTGTTCTTGGAGTTTCCATTTCTCTTTGGAAGAGTAAATAAAATTAACTCAATTTCCAGCTGTGGGCAGATTGTGGGCAGATGGATAATTACCTTGTCATACCTGTGGGTAGCCAACTTCACCCACTGTTCAGCAGCAATTGAATTGCTTGCCTTATCTCTCACTGGTTTTGACTTTGCTGAGAACGGAGGTGACATTTATCTCAACGCAAACATATTAGTAAAGCATTTTTAGAGATGCAGGTTAAGCAAGAAACTGCAGGACACACATATGGTTAGAAATATTACAACAATTTTAGTGACAACAAAGACCGAAAAGGAACTGTTACATTTGGAGATAAAGTAGTTGAAAGTTAAAGGACAAATTCAGGTATGTGTCACTATTCTCTCAATGCTAAAAGAAAGAAGGAAAATAATGACCTGTAATTCCAACAGGGAGCAAAGAATCAGACCTTCTGCAGACAACAGGGGTGTTTCACCCCATACTCCTCTTTTGATTTCCACATGAAGCCATACACTGAATGAATTCCTGGCACAGCTCCGACAAGTTTCTTGTCACTGTAGCCCATTGTTAAGTATCGAAGTTTAACAAGGGAAGTAACAGATGAGCATTATATGAAAAGCAAGTATTTTGGTATTTAGGTAGCTTCTTGATGCCGGTGCCATAAAACCAACAGGAGCTGGATTCAGCCAGATGGCAATGACTTAAAAGTAAGAACACACAGGTTACTTAAACAGCTGCAAAAAGGAGGCACCTGATCACAGCCAACAGATCCAGTGTGCGTTACTCTGGCACCAAGGTGCTTTATATAGTACACAAACAGAATGAAGCTACTTCTAAGAGATTTCAAAAAGGCCCAAGGCTGCCTATAGCTGGCAAGGAACAGGGCTGGATTTGAACTTCGGTCCCTCTCAAAAGTAATGCTTTCCTTTCAGGCCACAGTCCCATAGCATTCTTTCAAGGCTAGTTACCTAACTAAAGCATGAAGACCTGAAGCATGGGTCTTTTGCAAAGTTCCTAGTAATAAGAGCACCTGTAGAGTAGAGGTTCTCCTCAGCCTATGGAGATTTTGTCTCAAAACTGCCTTACTCAAAAAGAATGCCACACCATCAAACTGTGAGAAATAACTGTGAGAGTAAGAAAGAGAAGAGTAAGATGATACTCTCTAACCTTTAATTCCAAGTTGGGCCTCTCTATGGTTAAAAGACAAAAACTTGAAGTAAAAAAAAAACACAGAAATTAGAGTCTAACTTCCAGGTTTTTGGAGAGGTGGAATCGACTCCACGCAATGATAGGTCTTCTTTTTATATATTTACCATAATAATTAGAAAATTAGACAAGTTAACATATTTTTTTTTAAATTTTGAGTCAGAAATTATGGTAGAATAATTTACATCTTAATACCTGGATTTTTTGGACAAATTTTTCAAAAGAATAAATTTAATTCACTTATAAGTTCAAAGTACTCTGTAACTAAAAAATTTTAAATTGTGTCGAGTTATAATAAACTACAGAATACTATCTCTACACTATTTCATTATTATTATCTTCAAGTGATAAATAACTGGAAGGAAACAATAATGCTTTCAGTCTAAACTGTATACAAGAACTGAGAAATAGTCAAGGAGAATGACTGGGATGGGAAACACTAAGACATCCGAGAGATGGTTTTGACAGAAAGATTTCTAGCACCAGCAGTAGTATTATAAGTAAAATGCAGAAGACTTTACATGGATTCACAGCCAGTGCAGCAGTAATAATTCTTGACATGCATTATATTTGAACCACTGCTGCCCCTATGCAATGTGTTACGACAACGAACTTCCAAAAGCAATCAGAAGATGTCACAAACATTACCACTCCACTCCGTAACACAGAGTAGTGAATCAGGGCAGGCCTCAGGGAGACTTTAAACAAGTGGTGGAGCACAGAACCAAGGCAAAGGAAGCCCTCTAAGCTTCAGACTCTCCTGCTTCTGTCATTGTAAGTTGGTCTGACTTGGAATCAGCAAATGCTGTAGTTACTGCTCTTTCTTACAGTGGCTGTAACAAATTAGCCTGGTGCATTTAGCCATTCCTTTTTAAAAGAAATAAAGAACTACAAGTTTTTTGCAGGTTAGCAAAAATCATCTACTTCTTGTATTCTCTTTTAAACACAGATTAAGCACAAGTTTCTTTTTTCACTCTTAACAATATTGGATACCACCTGGGGTGAAAAGAAAGTGAATTTGATAGATAGGTAGATAGATAGATAGATAGATAGATAGATAGATAGATAGATAGATAGATAGATAGATGTGGAATATATGGACTGCAAAATTCCTGTGTGTGTTCACCGCTGCTCAGTTTACATGGGAAATAAGGATAATACAGTTGCCACAGTCTTTTCACATTTCATACCTACTGCAGATTCACTGAGGGTCTCTGAGGGACTGATTTTAAGCATTCTATTTAATGGCCCCTAGAAAACACAAATCCACTTACCTGATTTAAAGAAAATGCCCAATCACTTTGGTGCATAGTCATTTGAAAAATATTATTTACCTGAAAGATATATGTTATGATTGCAAATGATCACAGAGAATTTGAAAATACAAATTCAAAATGTCTGTTGCAAACATCCCCTGAATAGATGGAGCCAGATATTGCTCCCTGGAAGTACTTAAGGCTGCCATTCACACACACACAAAAAAAGGTCAATATTTTCAACTGATTCCATATCCCTTTTATCCTTTAAGAATCAGAGTCTGCAACCACCTGATTCAATTCCAGGGGGATGAAGTCTCCACTAGGACGCAACAATAGCATTAAATACAGCCACTACAATATGTTGAAGTTGAAGGGTGAGATTTAAGTCTGCAGTGAATCTGAATTTGCCAACTGGGATCATCTCTAACGTGCTGTCAATTTTGAATATGTACTTATTGCAAATATCTTTCCAGTGTATCATAAGTGTATTATACTCTCCGTATACACTGATAGCTTTTATTGGCTTTCCTTAGCTGTCTGCTGAAGACTTTGATAGTCTCTTCAACAGTTAGAAGCTTGCAGAGCATAGGTCAACATATTCATTATAGTTTTAAGATATGGAGTGCCATAATTGCCAGTTGGGAAGTGGTGGACTGAGGAAAGTTCTAAATATATTTTATCACTGAGCATTAATTTATTACACAATATTACTTATCTCTAATGCAATATTTCCTTTATTTATAGTAACAAACACTATAAATACACTGGTAAACAAAATGACAGATAAGTCTCACTTTAGATGAACTTTGCTATTTTTATAAACAAGGATGCCCTAACGAAATAAATTTTTACATTTCATGAAACCTAAATATAAAAATATTCTTCAAACAAATGGTCATTTTTCTTCTAAATTCATCAACAGTTAAGGACCCAACAGGTTTACCAGTTTCTGTTTCATCTGAAGCTGAAAATGTAATGACTGAGGGCTTTGCTTTTCAGCCAGTATCACTGTAGCTATATCTCAAATCAACAATAAATCCGAATTATATATACAAGGGCTGCTTTGAAAATAATACTTCCTATTTTGTTATGTTGGCCCATAATGTCAGAAGTGGATTTTGGTGGTATGTCAGTAGAGATTGTGCCTTCCGACCAGTATTCCATTAAATTTTGTTGTTGTGTGACAGATGGCAGCAGACAAAATGGCATCTTAAATGGAAGCACATGTAAAGTAGAGTTCCTCTGTGTGGAAAAATAGCACCCACCAGTATTCACCAACACTTGCTGAATGTCTATGAAGACCAACCAGTGGATGTGAGCACAGTGAGGTTGTGGGTGGTGTATTTCAACCACGTGAAAGAAAAGCCACCTTCCAGATGGCCATGCACAGCTGTCATACCAAGAAATGAAGAGCATCTCAATCAGCTCATCTAAGCAAATTGGCTTATGGTAGTGACTGTGTTGAGAAATGGTGTTCTGTAGAGAGAATTTGAGAATTTGCTCTATGAAATATTTTTATTGTTCTCTTTGTTGTAGTTTCCATGGAAATAAATAGGAGATAATACTTTTGGAGTGACCTACATACATTAAAAAAAAAAAAAAAAAGGCAACAAAAAATCCTAACTTCCTTCACAGCCCAAGACCTCCAAGCCTCTGACCTACTGACTTCAGCCACATGTACAGATCAGGGCCAAACTGGAACTTATGTGCAAATACTTACAGTTTGGGGCAATGCCATTCTTTGCCTTTCCATGCTTGAATTAGCCAGAAAAAGTTTCATTTAAAACAGATCAGTGAAATAGGAAATAACTGGAGAGATATGTGGCTCCACTTCATTCCACAAACGAATCTTCCTCTCTAGCAGAGCCCTCCTCTTTTTCTCCCTCCCTTGAGAATCGCAGAGTGCCAAGATGTGGAAATCATCCTTCCCCTGGTGACATCTGTCTCCCCAAAGAGCTCTATAAGCAGCTATTGTGATAGCTTTGGAGTCTGGCATATGATTAGGTGAATACTGAACAGTCTGAGACTTCATTCTCTTAATGTTAGTTCTTCCGGCTTATATGTGATTGGCTGGAGTTAACTCAATGTACCATTTTATTTTAATATTTATTACGTGTGCTAAAAAGAGGAGGAAAAGGCTTAAACAACTTTATGTGTAGGAGTTGCAGAATAGAAAACCTTTTTCATGTACTGAGTGGTATATCCATAAGTAACAGACAGCAACGTCCAGCCATGGACATACTGGAAAAACTGAGCTTCTACTTAGAAAAGGATGACACTTCCAAACAAAAAAAAAGCCAAGAAGGCTTTTCATGCCCTTTCTTTGAAAAAAGACACTTCAGTACCCTCTCACTGCTGAACTGTAAAGAAAAAAAGACTTTTGAAAATAACTTTCAACTCTCCTAAGAAATGACATTTAAAAGGAGTACTGATTGATATCATAAACAAATCTGAAGAGTTAAAGAAGTTTTAAGCATTATCTTTTTCAGCATGGCTATCAATAGGAAGCTGACAATAGTATTATTGCTATTTACATATTGGTAACACGCTGGTATGAATTTGCATAACGTATTGTGGTTCTGTGCTCTAGGGAGTTGCATTGTAACATATTGGTGCTTAATGAACTCTGAAAAAATTGATTTTCCACAGAGTAAATTAAGGAATGCATTATAGCTGTTAAAGCAATCTTAAGGGAAATCTGAGGCTTCCACTGCAGCACCATGCTTAGTAAGTAATAAATTACATGTTATACTTATTTGCCTTAATTCATGCTAATTTTGTCCAATTAATGTATCACAGTAATTCAGAAGCCTGTCACAGGAGAGCTAATTATTTATTGGATTTTTGTGTTCAGCTCCCTAGGAAACTACTAGCAAACAAACTTGTGACTGTCTTTCTGCTAGGTCCACAATGACATTCTTATGTCTTACTGTAGAAAGAAAAAGAATGTTATTATTTCCTGTTTTAAGTTATAAAATGGATCATTATTCATGTAAGTTAGATTTTGTTTACGAACTGATGTCACCCAGTGACAGACTGCTGCTGTTAGGATGAGATCCAGTGTTTTTCCTCTTCCTGTAAATGCCTGAACGTGACATAATTCTTATTGAAGACCACAGTGGTACTTCTCACCACCTGAAATCTTCTGTGGAGTGCATAAAGTCAAAGATAACAACTTCTAATTATTTTCACTGAAATCTATTTTTTTTAAATCCAGTGGCTTGAAAAAATCAAGCACAACATGCCCATAGCATTTGATATTCTTTTACAGAAATAGATTTTTAACTGTGTCAGAATGTTAATTCACAGAAAAAAAAAAAGAAAAAAAAAAAAAAAAAAAAAGGAATGAATTATTTATGAGATTAATTTGTGCAATTCATACCTATAAATAATATGGCAGTTGCTAAATAATTTGCACAGTGATAAGATGCAGACATCACAGTTAAACAATAAGAGAGTCACCAGCTGTGAAATACCCACTGTCTGCTAGCATTCTGTCATGCACAAACGTTTACAGAAAATTATTTGTTGGAGGTGGAAAGTATTAGATCTGATATTCTGCTTTTTCTCATGGGTAGCGGAAGAATCCTTGTCAGTTGATTACTGTCTTCCATCCTATATGAAAAGAAGTGATATTTCTTTAAATGTATAATGCAAAGTGACGTTACCAGCAGGCTACATAAAATCATGTGATGTAACCTGCCATAATATGATGCACATGACCGACTGTGTCACAAATTTAAAGAGATTTATTTTAGAACTTGTGAAAAAAAAAAAATTATTACCCCTACTCCTTTTCAGTCAGTTGCCATTGATCTGTGTTTGCCTATAGCCAAATGAATACCTGGTAGTTCAGTAATCATGTCTGAGCAATATACCATCTTACACTTACTGTAGCTATTATTATCTCTCAAAATGCGTCTGTCAAATACTTCATAGTTTTCTACCATCCTTTTTCAATATCTTCATTCCTAGGAAGTGCACAAAAGCTTGACAAAGGACTAATTATCCACTCCTTGTTTCTTGGAAAACAGTTCTTTAACTGTTTATGGCATTTTGAAGTTTTATTCAGTTTCTACCTTGGCTTCTCCATTCTATAAAATATAAAGCCTGTACCTAATACTATGCAAGTCTTAAATCCCATTGAAGTCAGCAGAGTAACAATTGAATGTTCTCCTGAACTAGGAGCTTTATTTTCAAACGGAATGACTTGGATGTTCTGAACAAGGATAGGGAATATGGGCAGCCCTTCTAAGGTCAAGAGTATTTGTGACCAACCAGATCATGCAAACACTATGGTGGTTTTATAAATGGTTTGAGAAAAGACACAGCTGTGCAGAGAAGTAAAAATCAACAAAGAAAACCCAAGAATTAGGAAGAAAAGAATGTATGACAATGTCAGAAAATTCTTCCTGGCAGCTGATACATGAGTTTTGGAAGACCACTTACCCTACAATACTGATTTTTGTCTCCATCTCTCAATACTTTTCTTCCAGTGAGTACTCTACATCATTGCCTATATGGAGAAGTTTAAATGGCCTTTACTCATGAGCCAATATCTGCTCAAACTGACACTGAAAATTGTCTAAAACACTAATCATATATAGCAAGTGACAGACAGCTTGCATTGTAAAGATGTCACACTACAGGTATACAGAATAGGAAAAGGCCTAAAATGTTAGAACAAGATTTGGAATCCCTTGTTGGTACAAATGTTTTAGAGTGCCCATGTTTACTCTCTTGTTAAGCTAAGATGTTTGCTTCTGCTAGATGTAGCAGAAACTTATAAGCTGACTTTTGTGTTACTTTAACCATAATATAGAAACTTTAAAAAAATCCTTGGAGACAAAAGGCTGGCTATGAAGAGTGAGATATTTCATTAGAGTCTACATTTGCAACAGTCACGTTTCTCAGAGTACATTTTCTCTTTTCATCTCCAGGTCACTCTCCGATAGAGCTTAGTTGCACAATGAAGGTAGCAAAGAAGGTTGCTGTATTTTTCCTTTGTTTCTTTCTCTTTCTGCCATCTAATAAATGCCTAAGTTTAAAATCCTCTTCTTTCCATGGAGGCAGCTGCTTTTCTGCTACTTATGTCACTGGTTTCTTCTCAGATGTATGACAAAAGAAATCAAATTTCTAACACCTCCTTCCATTACAGACATGTATGGAAATCTTGGATCACACATCAGCAAGCAGCAAGGCTGCTATGAATCTCAACAACCCAGGATTAAATCCACAATCTCTCATAACACTAAACACCCATGGACAATAGTTTTTGGAACTATAAATTTCCCAGCATCAATGTATTTTGTCACTCTGCCTGACGTGTTCTAACACGTCAGTTCTTTCCAGCTTCCAAAGTCAGCTTCTTTCTCCACACCTGGAACAACTTTGTCTCATTTCTTTCCTTTCACACACCCTCGTCCGCACGCCTGGCAAAGGAAAGCCAGCAAAGGGTTTTGCATAAGTCTTTTTGGGCTGGTGAGGTTTTAGTGGCCTTTCATCACCTAGCAAATGTAGAAAGGCTCTTTATGAAAATACAGTAAGTATTTAAGATCACATTCAGAATATAAGTAATTTGCATAATCATTGCTTGCACATTGTTTCATGTCATGCAAAATCTGTCCTGTTACGCCAAAAAGCCTTCTTTGTTGGATCATAAAAAAAGTAAATTAAAAAAAAATTGAGAAAGTGATAGTGGAGTAGGGTACAGTTTAGCAAAACAGCCCCACTAGTAGTATCCTCCCTCTCTCAAAGGAAAGAAAAAAAAGTTCTTACAGGTTACAGAATTTTCTGTGCTCCCACTTATATCTGTTGCCTTTTGTTCTATCGCCCCAAAAAGAACCTGGGTCCAATATCAGCTTGTACTTTGCACTTGGTATCTGGAAACATGAGTTGCCTTTTACTGTCCCTAGTGACATCTTTCCTCTTTCTGAGCAGGTCGTAAGTTCCTCTCATTTGCATGTGACTCTTATTTTCTCTTGCTGCTTCTCTTCTCCTGAACAACAAAGTACATCATAACTGTTTTTCTGAAATTAGAAACTTGACTTTCCAATTTGAAAACAAGGAGATTTGTTGCTTTTGATATTATCCAGATGGTTGGCAGAAATAGCAACAGTAACAGAGTAACAACAGTTGTGCTTTCTTATCAGTATCTCACTTTTTGTGCATTTCTTCTTCCTTTTTTTTTTTTTTTTTTTTTTTTTTTTTCCAATATATATTCTTCCTTCTAGGCATTCTGGATTACACTTAAATGCTTTTGCAAGGGACAGAAGAACACAGCGACTGCTTAAATATTGTTTCCTGTCATATCTGCAGTTGCTGATAGCCTACAAGTCTTGCAAATTACATTTGCATTTGTAAATACAGAATCTAAAGTAATCAACTGCAGAACTACAGTTCAATAAGATAAT
Source organism: Phasianus colchicus (assembly GCF_987193195.1). Taxonomy (NCBI): domain Eukaryota; kingdom Metazoa; phylum Chordata; class Aves; order Galliformes; family Phasianidae; genus Phasianus; species Phasianus colchicus. The sequence continues at coordinate 26,423,803 of NC_143436.1, forward strand.
TTACGAATAGTCCTGCTATGCAAGTGATCCCTCTTGACGTATAATTGACCCAGTAGTCTCTCTGAGGGTCACACCTCACTTGCTGCTCATACAAAACTCCTTTTTTCAGCTTAGACAGCTCAGATATGACAGTTCACTGTTCTGTGTTGGAAGTGTTTTATATAGTTCTGCTGGAATTAACAGAGATTTTTTTCAGCTTTTAGATCTTCAGTAAAAGTGTATTATAGAAATGCAAATAAACTACTACCTTATTATTTGATGCAAAGGCTGCCATATAGCTCTACCTAGCCATTACATTTACTTTCCATGCCTATCAGTATGCACTCAGAGATTGATAGATGATGGTTTTATAATTCTTAAATACTTTCTGATATTCTAAACCTATAGAGCCTTCAGACATTTTGTTCAGAGATTTGGAATACGTTGCTACTTGAAATAAAAAGAGCTTCAATTGGCATGGTTTTAAATCCAAACATTTAAGGCATTGATTTTTACTTTTTCTAAAGTAACTCCTTTAGGAAATTGAGTGCTACGTTGCTAATTTTAACTTTATTCATGTTAAAGTGCTCCAGGATACTAGCACAAAGGGCACTGTAAAAATTGCATTGTACTCTATTAGATTTGAATAGGATGAGTTATAGAACTCTTTGAGACTTGAATTTCCAGAATTTAGTTATTAGAATGCTTATAATGCTAAAGGTTTCTTACGTATGAATTTTATGTTGGGGATTTTTTCCTTAATAATCATAATTTCTAAGAAATAACCACCATGCACAGACCATCTCTATAAGCTTTATAGTATTTTCTTTGCAAAATAGCTGTACAAAAGGATTTTAGAACAGTTGTTCACACCTATATAAGTATCCTTTAAAACTCAAACTTTCATTGCCTAAATTACAGTGAAAATTCATTTTTTCATCCAATGAATCTTTAAAATATGTGCAGTGATGTTTGATCTGTAAAGTGACTTTTTCTTTTGCAGTACAATAAATACGATCATCTTGAATAAGCCTGAGTATAACATGCAAAAATCCATCTGTGTGTTACATAGTGACAGTAAGTCATTTTGCTCAGAGTAACCAAGGTAAAATGAAATAATTTGAGTGTAGTTTGAATTTTAGAACATTTTTACTGTAAGAGATTTGGACATTTGTGGTGTACAGAAATACAACAAACATTAAACTCATTTTCCATTAATGATTATAAATTTTATTCAAGATTATATGATAACTGATTTCAGTAAAAATTGGTTCGTATCACACTAACCTTTAAAACGAAAGTATATATTCGTAGGTATATTTTTCCACCAAGTATTTCTTCAAGAAACTAGACAGCAAACTGTTCAAATGTGAAGAAATTTAAAAGATTCTGATTTTTCCTTTCTGTTTTCCACTCATCTGTCTCAATTTCAAGCACATTCAATTATTCACTGTAAGGATAAAAACCTAACACCAATAGGCATAGTGTTACTTTAAAAGCAATAAGCAAAATTTAAAAATATACTACGAGTTAAGAAGGAAAAATAATCAGAAGTATTCAAAAAGGTAAACATTGGCTTTGGAAGAATAAATGGAACTTTCCTTAATTGCTTTTTCAAAACCAGTGGAAAATATTCTTCATGCACACAGTGGTTGTTTTGGTTGTTGTTTTTTTTTCCCTACTTCTCAACAAGGGATAATTTGTGAAGGGATAACTTAGTATAGGAAAAACAAGGTGGATGAACTTTAAGTAACATTTTAATAGCCATACCACCAAACTTCAGGAAGTCATTGGGGAGAGAGATCGATAGAATGTATGTTATCACTAACATCAAAAAGAATAGATCTATCACAGAATAAAAAACCAAACTATTTAAAAATTTAAAGCATTATATATAGCATTTTTTATTTAAAGCCTTTTTTGAACAATTGTGTTTGCTTGCACACTTCCTTGACAATAGAAACTTCCCACAAACCTTACTCTTATATTCAAAGTATTACACAGGTTTATTAACTTCCATATGTAACTGGATTAGGTATGCACTTCAGTTTTGCCTAAAATGCGTATATGGTTACAAAACATCTTATTTTAAAGGAAGAGGCCAATACTATAGTCAACACAAAGCAGAAAAATAAGAAAGTAAAATACATTTTTACTTTTGCTTTACGCGTTATATTAATGATTACCAGAATATAGCATTCACTGCATAGCATTTATCTCCTCCTGCCTCAATCAGTTTGAAAACAAATCGTAATCAATGATTATCTTTTCACTCATCATCTTGTATTGTGTCATTTGTTTATTTCCAGTGTGTCCTTTACTCTTATACTACAGATTAGCCTTTTTCCTTCCTCGGTGGAAGGAAATTTGTGGTTTTATGTGGAACTTGCTTGTTTAGTGCCAAAGTATGGTAGGCAGTTTAATGACGAATAGACAGTGCAGTGTTTCTGCTGACGAGACTCATCGATTTGAATGGCATAGGGACTGTAAAAGCCCTTAAAGCCTGAGAATCTGAGTTTGAAGTAAAATATGGCCTAATTTACCTGGAAGAATGTAGGTGAGAGCAGTCAGTAAAAGGGAGGCAAAATAAACCAGAATCATCAACTGAAGTCAAGAGTGTTTGTGTATATAGCATTCACATCTTGATGTTCTTCTGAGATCATAAGACATAGAGAAAAACTTTCTGAGTGAAATAAAAATGACAAATGTATCTTAATTTTGTGATAATCAGTGAGGGAAATTAGGATCAGCTATATGTTCTACTGTAAAATAGTCTGATTGACCTAAATTAACTCAATCTAACTTTGACTAACACTACTTTTGCAGCAGTGAAATATACAGTGAGTTACAAAAGAAGAAAATTGTTTTGCACTTATGAGTTGCACAACAGCAATTATTTTAATTTAGATAACAAAAATTACATACAAATGAGAAATATTTCCTATCCTTGTGGGGAAAAATATTGAATTTCAAAAATCTTTTTTTCCAATGAATTGTCAAAACATTGTCTAATAAGCATACAGTCTGAAAATAAAGCTATTTTATCAATGCCTTGCTTTTTTCCATTAGAAGAGTTCTGAACAAGTATGTTTGGTTGTATCTGTGTGAGTTGTTTTTCTTGTACCAAACAATCAATGTTTAAATGATAAAATCATTTATGTTGCCTGCATTTAGTATTTTTTAAATTTATGCATTAGGCTTGAATTTTCATTCGGTTGTTACTTAGAACTTGATGGCAACATTACTCTCTTTTCCCTTGGAGTTGTGATACAAAATAGAATAATGTCACAAATTCATTAAAATACGTTTAAGGTCAGAACTAAAAAAAAAAGTTTCCCATGAAAAATTTCAAATTGGTAGCAAAAGACCTGTTTTTGATATTTGTAAGAGCCCTGTTCTACCATAAAGCGATATGACTTACGTACGTATTTATGGCACATAAAACGTCAGGTGCAGGAAAGCAATTGAAAGATTAGATACATGAATGAAATGTATGCTTGAGTTCAAGTTCAGAATTATCTGTATCTTCATATCCATCAAAATCAATAAGTATTATTTACCTTTAATTTCCAAGGACTTCAAGGGAAACCTCTATCCAGGCCCCTGCTTGGAGTTGTTACACGTACAATTGTAAGCATACAATGCTTTTTACATATTTAACTACATAAAGCTCATTTATTTGATCTGATCCATAAATGAACACAAATCAGCATAAATGTTGTAAGAATTTTTCTCCAGATAAATTAAAGCATCATTTTTAAGAGTAAACATATATAATATATATATAAAATGTATATATATAAATATATAATCTAATATGTTGGTGAATGCAAGGATGTTTTGCCCACTTCTCTCAAACACTTTTTGTTGTATATGATTTCACACACCTGAATAACTAGCTGTTTCTTCATGCAACTCTAATAACAGCTCTTAACAAAGTTACAAGGACAGCTCACATGAAAAATTTAGATATCTAGAGAACCTTTAAAAAACACGAAAGCTTTGTTTCACTTGTTTCTTGACCAACAACCTTTTACCATTCTGATTATTTGCTGTACAATGGAGATGTTAATAGTTACCCTTAGACTGTACCTTATCTTTTACTTAGGCAGTGCATTCACATTTCATGTCCTTTCACAGTGCAGTTCACTTGGAGACAAAAGCAGAAGGAATTTGTTTCAGTTGAGCTATTTCTTTCTAACAGACACTGCTCACTTTTAGAAGCTGCCAAAAGGGAAATCAAGGATTGAGATTAGCATGCGGGGTTTTTTTGTGGGTTTTTTTTTTTTTCTTTTTTTAAGATTTGAAAGATCATTAAGGTCATGGGGATTCTTTTTTAATTTATTTGTCATTGATTAAAGTGTCCTTAAGGTATTTGCTAATTGATGGCTTGTCAACTATGGGACAGCCTTGAAGTATACCTCTAATTATACTGTCTTCCAGGATATCATCATCAGATCTTAAATTTGTCCTGGTGGAAACTGCTTCCACATTTTACGTTTGTCCAACAACTGCTACTGAATTTGTTTTGCTACAAGAACAATAAAATACTATGTTAGTAATGTATTAGTTTAAGGCTGGACATTCTTAACTCATGGCTAATCTTTCATTTGTTTGAATGCTGCTCAAATACATAATCATATAGACGTGCATATATATATACACATACATATGTACACATAAATACACAGATATATAATGCTGTATACAATATGACATGTAGCTAGGAAATTTTTATCCAAATATTTTTAAATATGCTTCTAAAAATAACAAGGGGGAATATTTCTTCCATGAAACATTTTCATAAATGTTTTGCTGATATTCACCTAATGAGAATTTAACCCGTTTAAAATTACACCTAGAATTTTTACTATATATTTTATATTATAAGGTATATAATGACTAAATTATTTAATACCAAAGGGCTACAAAAATGAGTCCTTGCTGTACAAAATACTGTGTTGAGTAGATGTCGACCTGGTCATTGATTCAAAGTCCCATTACAAAGGAACTTATTTTATCAAGAACTTATAGTGATCCTTTGGACTACCACTTCCCACTGCAGAAATGCTGGAAAGAATACAATAGTTCTGTTATTTTCTCTGTCCTTTTTACAGCTACAAATCTCATCACATACAGACTGCTGGTACTCATGCTGTCCAAAGATCTAATTGTTTTTCTTGTCTCTCCAACACGTCTTAGCTCTACTTAAGCACAGAGTAAGAAAGCGCTCTATACAACAACTCCAAATATGGTGATACAGCTATTTCCAAATTATATTCTCCAGAGCTCCAAGAGAGAAGTACCTGTTACCAGCCCTTACTGGAAGCGTGGGCTATTCCCTTGGCTAAAAATATCTACCAAAGACATAAATTAAAGAAGAACTCAGATATTTTCTAGATTAAAACTTGCCACATACACATACACTATTTTCAAAATGATTAAGCTGTAATAACAGGAACAGAGCTAGAAAACTACTTCAAGGTCAAATACACAACCCTGTTTTGTCAGGAGAGGTTGGACTAATCACTCCTTCTGTCCAATTTATGGTTACCAAACCTTTCTTTTGAGACTGAATCATTATGAGCTGTTTTTGGATACACGTTACTGTGTATTTTTGGACACCACCCTGGGTAATGTACTCTGGGTGTCCCTGCTTGGGCAGGATTTGGACCAGATAGACCCAGAGGTTCCTGCCAACCTCAGCCATTTTGTAATTCTCTGATTCTGTGGTTCTGTGAATATGTAAATCAAAAAGAATGTTCATACTATAATGATGATAGTACTTGAAAATATAAAAATTAATAAAGATTCAAAGTAATCAATGCAGTGTTTTTCCATAATTTCTTTAAGATTTGGGACCAGGTAATACAAGATGGGTTTCAACAATGCAAAATAATACTATTTGACTTTTTTTGTGCTTCTGCCATACTGGGATGTTGATTTCTCTCTGACGTTGGTCTGCACTGAGCACTGTTGTCAACATTTCCATTTAGAAAAAATACTACCAAAACTGGTTCAGAATGTCTAAGACCTACACAAGGGACAAGGCCACCTATGGGGGTCTTTACGTTAATGCTGGCATTGGGCCTAAGCCTTGATTCAAGTTCCCAGGCAACAGATCTATTAAAGCTATATTACTAAGGTTCACACTGCCCCTGAAAGCTTTATTAAATGATTATTTCACAGCATGGATGGAAACGTACTGAAAATTAATATGCAGCATCACCGAATCATAGTACATAGCTAAGATATGCTCTTTGTGTAAAAAAAAAAGTAGACTAAGAAACTGTGAGCAAAATTCTTCTTGTTAACTTTACTTATGGGGAAGAATGGGCTTTTTAGAGTTAATTTTATCTTTTCTCTGTCTGAAGAGACCAGAATGGCGTAGGATGCATTGCAGTCTGGAAATGCCTCTCATCTTCTACTGACTATTGGAGGAGTTCAGCTATATGCCCAGTGTGGTGGAAGTTAAAGAAAATGTGGACTAGCTTATGTGAGAGGAGTAAGATTTGAATTATTCATCTGATCAGTGAAATTTTGAGAGGTATCCGGAGTGCATACCAGATTTATTCTATTAGATTATCATTTTTGTAGAAAACAGTTTGAGACAACTAATGCTAAAGTGTCCACACATTTCAGCAAAATGTTCAGTTAAATGTTCAGAAACAGTTAGCTAAACTTATAAAGTGTTGCCACCACCAGAATATACATATTTTCTTCTTTAAAAACACAATTACATATTCTATGAAGGTGATTTTTAAAGAACAGTTAAGGCCTCTAAATAATTTAAAGATAAAATTTAATCTTAAAAAAAAAAAAAAACAAAGAACAACTGTCATTTTATATTACTGCATTGCTAAGAAATATAATAATTTCTATTGCACAGACTTAAAGTTACAAGCAATGAAATAAACTGACAAGTTCTCTTGCGTACTGCAATTAATTTAGGAAATGGGGGTAGGAAGTGCTTGGGCAAGCAGCTTCTATTCCTGTGAGCACCAGGTGGCAGTACAGAGTTAACTGATAGATCTTCATTTTAAAGTGGAATGGAATGGAATGGAATGGAATGGAATGGAATGGAATGGAATGGAATGGAATGGAATGGAATGGAATGGAACGGAAGTGAGGTGAATAGTCAAGTTTTAAGTGACCTACGTTCATCAAGTCCAACTGCCCAAACTCTTAATGTCCAACCAAAAGTTAAAGTATGTTATTGAGGGCACTGTCTCACAGCTCTTGAAAACGGAAAGGCGTGGGGCATTAATCACTTTGCTAGGAGGCCTGCTCTATTGTTTGACCTCACTCACTCAGTGAGGCAATTTGTCCTAATGTCAAATCTGAACCTCCTCTGGCAAAGCTTTGTGATGTGCTCACACATCCTGTCATCAGTGGCAAGCGAGAAGAGCCCAGCACTTGTCTTTGTATTTCCCCTCCCCATGGAACTGCAGAGAACAATAAGTTTGCCTCCACAGCCTTCTTTTCTCTATGCTGGACAATCCAGGTGTCCTCAGTCTCTCCTCCCAAGACATGCTTTCCAGTCCTGTTACCAGCTTTGTTGCCCTCCTTTGGACACTTTCCATGTTCTTAATATCCATTCTACATTGTTACGTCCAGTTACCAGAACTCCGCACAGTATTCAAGATGACGCCTTGCTAAATATAGTGGTGAAAATAGAAGAATCACTTCCTTTGACTTGCTCTCTAGGTGATGTTTAATGAACGTCAAAATGCTGTTCACCCTCTTGGCTGCCAGGGTATACTGCTGGTTCATGTTAAATTTGCTGTCAGCCATCACAACCAGATCCCATTCTCTCCTGTTCTTCCCAGTTCTTCAGAAATTTCCAGTCAGAAATCTCTCCTTGTGACACCACTTTTCTGACCAGGTTCTGAAAAGCTCTTACACTTACACTGCCAAATAACATAAATTTTAATGGACAATTTAGGATAAAAATTCTTTTCATGGAAAAAAAAGATTCATGCTTTTTTTCAGAAACTCATCCATATCACCTTTCTCATGCTGAAATGCCAGCAAATTTCTCTTAAACAAAGACTATTTTCACAAATAGTAGTAGCTGGTAGACTATACTAACAGACCTAAAATATTTAAATAATCTAGAAAACTAGGTACGAGAAGTATGAGGCATGTTGATCTTTTATCTACTAAGTCACAAAGTTTTTCACAGTGCATGTAACTCAGATCCACTCAAATTTCTAATTCTAAAGGGTTACTAAATAAATAAATAAATAAATAAAATTCCACAGTTCCAGATTTGCACCACAAAAAATACTGGATAGGACATAAGCATGCATTACAAAGTGGTGGGACTAGTGTAAAACAGTATCTTTCCTCAGAAATCTCATGGTCCAAAAAGGTCAATGGATGTCATTTTTTTCTGCATGGAGGAATTCGGTGATACAGTTTTATTTCATAGGCACTTCCATCTCAGATGCCATTTTGTCAGACTGCCCCTCTGCTGCCATCTGTCACATGGCAACAAAATGGAATATTGTCAGAAAGGTTCAACCTATACTGCCATACCGTCAACATCTACCTCTGACATCGTGGGCCAACATAATAAAATAAGAGGTATTGTTTTCAGAGCAGCCCTCATACATACATTCATTTTGATGCTCTGGATATATCAGGATTTTTAGCCCATGTTCCTGATATGCTCTTTTAAGTCCTCCGCCACATCATTTTAATATCTGTGTTATTTCATATAATAATTCTTATGAGATTCTAATTGAAGTATTCACACTAAATACATTAATAGAAATTTCACATTGTCTGTGCTACAGAAAAACAACTTCTTCCACGGCACTCTCACATGGTTATAATCATAGAATCACAGAACTGCAGGGGTTGGAAAGGACCTCAAGAAATCATCAAGTCCAACCCCCCTGCTAAGGTTTGGTACAATTGGCCGCACAGGTAGACGTCCAGGTGAGTCTTGAATATTTCCCTAGAAGGAGACTCCACAACCTCTCTGGACAACCTGTTCCAGTGCTCTGTTACCCTTACCTTAAAGTTCTTCTGCATGTTAGCATGGAACTTCCAATGGTAAAGTTTAAGGCCATTGCTCCTTGTCCTATGACTACACAACACCTAGAAGAGCCTGGACTCATCCATTTCCTCCCACCTCCCTTTAGATATTTATAAACATTTATCAGATCTTTCCTCAGTCTTCTTTTCCCCAGGCTGAACAGACCCAGGTTACATAGCCTGGAGATGCTCCAGGCCCTTAATCATTTTTGTGGCCCTCCTCTGGACTCTTCATGTCTTTTTTGAATTGGGAAGCCCAGAATTGGACACAGTACTTGAGATGTGGCCTCACCAGAGCAGAGTAGAGGGGAAGAATCACCTCCCTCGACCTGCTGGCCACATTCCTTTTAAAGCACCCCAAGATACCCCTGGTCTTCTTGGCCACAAGGGAACAGTGCTGATTCAAGGCCAACCTGTTGTCCACCAGAAAAATCATTCAACTGATGTCTAAAAATCATAGACTGAGGACAAGTTTACTCACATTTTTATCTTTTATTCCCTGTTTAAAATACGTCTGTGGAATCTTCAGTGTACAAAGGCTATTCTCAATTTTTTTTTATGCTGTTCTGACAGCATGAAAGAGCATTATAGCTTTGGATAGGTCTGTAAGGGAAAGCCTGTTATGCAAGCTGTGCAGGACAATTTCTGCTATTGCATGCAAATGCTGGTTCAGGACCCAAAGGTAGGAGCAGAGAGGGCTGTAACAAAGGGGCTGGAACAAAATCCAGGAAGGAAAATGGATTCTGGCTATAATCATGGCTCAGAGGAAAGTGAGGACAGTCTTTGAGGGTCATAGTTGCTCTTTAAACATCCCTACAAAGCAGAATATGTTCAAAAGTAATAGAATTATGTTTTTTAGTTGAAAGTAGGGTGGCTTAAAGATCACACATATGGCCCATGACCACTGCTGAGCTGTGAGGCAGTAATTTGCCATACTACAACTCCAATGCATTCGATTTCTGTGTTCTTATTCCTAAAGTAGAACACAATGGTTGTATAAAGAATTTTTCAACTCCACACTCTGCTTTTAAAATTGCATGTTGATAAAGACAGAGTATGAAAATTTCACCTTGTGATTAAGTTGTTTAAAGCAGAAGTGTTGAACTTATCTTTCATGCAGAGCTTCCTTCTCAAATTTTACAGGAATCACTGCAGTGGTAAATATTTTAAAAATCAAAATATACAAAAACAAAATATTGATACTTCTATTTTATGAGTGTTATGGGACAATCATATTTTATTTTCAGAGACTGCCAGATTTCACTGGAATACTTAGTGTGGCATATTGAAAATATAAAGATCTGAGAAATAAGTACCATGAAAAAAAAATCCTTTTTTAAATATATACAGATATCAATGCATTCAAAAATTCTTTTATAAAGCAGCAAAAAAGATCTACACAAATAAAAGCAATTGAAGGCAGATATTATAGAAAAAAGTCACTTTGTCATGGGGACAAAAGGAATAGGCATTTGACAAACTGTATATTAACTAACATTGATAAGCCATGGGTAAAACAGAGTAATAACTGCACAGTCTTACAGAAGGGCTCCACTAGGCCTTCTGAGCAATCTGAGATTCTGATGCTGACATCAGTAGAAAAAAATTATAATGTTTTTTGTTGTTGCAAAACCAGCAAAGCCGAGAAAGATGGTTTTTGTTCCTTCTTGTTTGTTTCCAATCTAATTCTTTAAAATATCAATAATAAAAAACCAATTTGAATGGTCCAGTTGTCATTGGTCTTTAAACATAGCAGTTCACTGGCAACTGTGGTAAAGAAGTAGGATTCTGTGCCTTATATAAGGCAGTGACTTGGAACCAATGTATATCTTCTGTGAATCAAATATAGAAGGGAACTGACGTGAACTGTGAAAAATAGCTCATCTCCTCCAAATCATTTAAGCATACTCTGATGCCAATCCAGAAACCAATGGCTCTGAAGCACCTGAGGCAACCCCATAATCACAGCACCTGTGCCCAACTCTAGGCCAGGCTTTGGTGTCACAGCTGCTCGTAATCATCTCTGTACCAACCTCTGAGTCTTATCAACTGCAGTGCTGAGCACAGACTTCCCTTGTTTCCAGAGAAAGAGAACTGCTGGCAGAAGGCTTTTCCTGGGGAATGTTTTTGATGCAGGGAAAGGTTTTTGCTGTTGATCTGCCATCAGCCAGGGTTTGCTGACCTTCAGTGTGTAACAAAGCTTGTTTTCCTCTTGGGTCATTTTTAGCACAACTTGGAGCTTCAGTTATAGGAGTCTGTATTTGTTAGGAACTGGTTTTTATTATACTTGCCATTGAATTTTTATCCATTTCATAAATTAAGATGATTGTTAATGTGACTATGAAGCAAGCAGTGCGTGGAATGGGCACCTACTGAGACTGTCTTTAATCAGAAGTAAATATTGTTTAAACCATGTATGTACTCCGTGCAAAACATGATTTGCTGTATCTTTTACAACCGAAACTACTTGCTTTAAAAACTAGATTTAATTGATTTTCCGATTTCAAACACCGTCTATAAGCACATTTTTTTTATTGCACTGGATTCTACTTTATTGTTTCATTTTATGTTAGTCTGTTGAGATCACTTTATATGAGATATTTTCTTCTTAGCCACATTTTATTGAAATGTCAACTAGTACTAGGGATCTTTCATAGGTTTTTGCAACTTAGAAATAGCTTGGCTCTTACATGATACCTTAATAATGTTGCCAATCCTCTGATAAGTTCTTCACATCAGATATTTAGCCCCAATACCTAATGCTTGAGAATCTACATTGATTCTCTTCACGTTCCTCCTCTGCATTCCAAGATTTATGAATATTAAGTTGTGCTTGCCCCAAAGCAAAAGTGTACTCACTAAGATATTTGCTGAGATCAGGAGTCTCTCTGCCCCATTTTTAAAACAAAGGCTTAATAAGGAAGCCCTATAAAATGTACAACACTGAAAAAATAAGGAAAATTCAGTATTTTTAATAAAGTAAGAAAAAGATCCTTTAGTTCAAAGAACCCTATCTGAGCTATCCTAAATAATGCAGAAGAATAACAATTTATGACACTTGTACAGAATTATGTCTGCTAAGACATGTGAATGAACCCTGATTTTTAAAACTATGACTATTATTTTCAAAAACAGTGGTCACCTAGGTTAAAAAGACATCATTCTCTATAATTTTAACCCTTACGAGTATGTGAACAGAATCCAGTTAGACCCAGCGATAATGATTATGAATATGCTGATTGCCCAGCATGCACAGAATTCTTTTTCATCCAAGAACAAAATCCAGAAAGTTGCAGATTATGTAGGCGAAGCACATATGCATCTTTTGATGCTGAAATATCTTTCAGAAAGACTATTTGAACATTATCATTTTAAACACACATGTAAACACATGTCCTTTTTAAATTGCAGAAAATGCAATTAAATTAAATTTCTTAAACTCCTTTACAAATGCTCTCAGCTTTCCTGGTGACTCAGTCTACTTTTATGTGTGCGTGAAAATATGGAATTTATTTCAAGCAAGCTGAAACCAGTACAAATAAGAAGGAAAAAAAATTAACGGAACTGAATGGAGTGGTTTCCTGTTTTACCAACAGGTGGAATAAACATGCTGAGACAAAATCTATGAGTTCAGATAAGCGCTGAACAAAGCTAATAGTAATCATTCATGCAGGCACGTATTAAAATACTCAAGCGTCATTTTCTAAACTGTGACTACATATTACTTCTGCCCCTCTGTTTGTAATTACATTGCTTTCAGTCTTATATATTAAATAGTTCCCTAGCTGCTCTTTAGAAAATAATAAAATGCTTAATTTTCAAAATAACCCCACATGGTTAAGATAATTCACGACATAGAACTGAGTAACATAATTCATCTTCTTTTTATACAAACCTTTATATTAAATCAAAAATACAGCTCTGTTGTGTTTATTACTGTAAATATTCTAATGGAAATCAACAGCATATGAGGTATTCCCAGCAGGTTCTCCATAAGCCATCACTGAAATATCTCATTGCAATTATTTTTCAGCAATTTCTTCCCACTGCTATTCTATATATTCTAATACATCGAGCACGAAATAAGATGTTGGTAACTCTCAATATAGCTCCTATTGGATTATAAATTAAGATGGCTATAAATTGGATTGTAAATTAAGAGGCACAAAAAGTCGAGGTACCCCATGGATATGGAAAGCTTGCTCTGTGTGAAAGACCTCACTTCCCACCAACAAAGCGGTGACACTCGAGACATTTTGGGATAATGCCCTTATTCACCACACTGGTAGAAAGAAGAAATTCCCTGACTTGAAGAAGAAGTGCTTGCAAAATTTATTCGTCTCTTTACTGGCAATTGCTATGTAGGGCATTATATGGATTCCCGGATAGCATTAATGGTTCTGTTTTCTGCATGCCTCAGGCCACAGGGCTGTGATTACTTTTAATCAGTTTCAAGCCTCCCCACCCTGAGCTGCGCTTTGGTTATCTTCAGACTGGATCAGTGCATTGCAGCCTACCTACCGTAACGCTTGGAAGCTTCCCTGAGGTTTTCAGGCTATGCAGAATGCAGCCAAAACGAAAGTTCAGGTCCCTTTCCTTCCCTTTTCCTCTCCCTACAGGAACTTTGCTGGCTGTTCCCCGTTTCCCATCAGTAGCTCAAGTATTACAGCAGTAACAAAAAATCCTGTTCTTCCTCTTCACAAGTCAGAGATAAAAAAAAAAAGGGGGGGGACAGCTAAAAATAAAGCAATAATTCTTTTTTTTCTTTTTCATGGGAATTTGTAATGTTTTTCCTGTTGTCTACATCTCTATTACCCTTAATTTTCTCCTGAATGCTTACGCAGATTCATATGAGTTTACTTTATAAGCATTCCTGATAAAAATCAAGTCCCAGATCATCATTCTGCATGATCAGGAATAAACTTACCAGGCTTCAACCACTAAAGCTCAGTTTAGTGGGTGCTGTGAGGAGACAATCCTTTGTAGCCACCCAAAAACAGGGAGAAAAATCTGTTACCCACACTCACACTTGTGCCTCCCTCTTTTACCTTTTTCATGTCACAATGAAAATATATTTTACCTCTGTCAAAATAACAAATACATTTTCGGTTTCAAAGATCTATAGCATAACAGTCATTGTTGACTGATTTTATGACAACAGAAAAAAAATTGTTGACAACAGGAAAATAATTTTCACTACTATGTGGTAACTTTCATTAGCATAGTGAACATCAAATGACTCACAAACGTGATAAAATCAAGTTGGTGAAGGGAGTGGAGCACAACTAGAAAGATGTAGTGACAGTTCCCTGTGCAGATGCAGAAAAAGAAAGAACAGTAAGTTGGAGGAAATGCGTTCATGAGAATCCCTGGTGAATAATATATTAATTATCAAAAAGGGCTCAGCCAAACACTCCGACAACTTATATAGCACATCAGGCAAAATATGCCAGCTATTCAAAAAAATGAGGCAGATGAGATTAGGCTCGTGCAGGTTGTCTTGCTGACATGCAGTGTTCTAGACAAGCAAGTGAACATGCTATGAGACAAGCAAGTGAACATATTACACAAGGACCTACGCAAACTACAAAACGATCAAAGACTGCTTCAATATCATAATGTAAAATTGTAACAGGAAGGCAGACAGGTTGATAAAAAGAAGCAGATCTCTTTGAAATGTGAGTCAAGAGAAAAAAAAAAGTGACAGACTAATAACATTTTCAGATGAGGATTTAAGATTTTGGCACCTTCCACAAGAGCAATGTAGGAAGGGAACACCAAAACAGCAGCTTTTAAAACAATAAGATTAGCATAATTTTTGCAGACTTTTTAACTCCACTATTAGAGAACTGCTAATTGCAGAAAGGAAGATGTTCAAGGAGGGAGGGATGTAAGATCTAATTAAATCAGAACAATGCTGCTAAATAAAGCTTAGGGTGCTTTTCTGCCTCAGCACATAAACTGTGGACTCCTATGAAACAACACTGATTTCCCAGCAGCTCTTCCAAAAGTAAGATGAAAAAGTTCCTACTCTTTTTGCAGCTTTGTTCTTTTTGCAGCCATTAACTCAAGTTTACCTGAAAAGACAGTTTTGCAGTTGCAAAGCCAACAGTTGCAGCACCACCAGCTTTAAAAGCTGCCACTGGCAGCACTGACTGTGGGAAACCGACTGCAAGATTAAGACTCCAGCTGCAGGAAACCATATGTTTTTATTTAACATTGACTACAAAACTTCTCTTGCTCATTGTTGAAATACAGGTTGCAGGAAAAACAGTTTTGTCCTTCAACTGGAAATGTACCCCAAGTTCTAGTTAACTCCTGCTGGAGAGACTGACTGACCAGCCATGCTGCGATGAAAGGATAAAGGTAGAAGCTCTGTACAAATGGACAAGATACAGTCATGTATATTGTGCCAATGAAAAAGACAGTCCAGAGGACTTCACAGTATGAGAAAGGGAGATTAAAAATAAATAAATAAATAAGGACAAATAAGATAAAGAGGCATAGCCAAGTTACGCTGGAAAATGCAGCATCAAAATCAATGTTAAGCCTTCTGTGGGTAAAGTGATTTTTTTTTTTTTTTTTTTTTTATGGTGAAAAGCATACATGGTAGCCTCAAAAGTCTTGAAATTTTCCTGTTGTCAAAATAGCACCAATCTTCCTCTTAAAATCACCAATGAAATCAAGGGAGAATTAGGGCAATTTCCCAGATTTGGATTGATTCTCAGATTGGCCATCTCTTACAGTACATCAATATATAAATATTCACCCTGGGAAGTCAGAAGTAAAAAACAGCAAGCTAAAAATGCTTCTGGAAGCATCAGCCAACTTGAGCCTACAAAGCTAAGACAGTCTAGTAGGTAAGCATGACCCTGTACAACATAGCAAAGAAAGTTGCAAGTTTGGTATTATGATCTACTTGTTTCATTGTTAGTAAAAACAGAGCAGAAAACCAAGTGAATAACCATTTGATGATCAAGCCAGTGTAGACAGATATAGATGCATAAGCTTCAGTACATGGATGGTCTTTTGTGTCCTTAAGTACATTATTCTAATATTTCAA
Organism: Phasianus colchicus; assembly: GCF_987193195.1. Lineage (NCBI taxonomy): Eukaryota > Metazoa > Chordata > Aves > Galliformes > Phasianidae > Phasianus > Phasianus colchicus. The sequence goes on from NC_143436.1 coordinate 26,439,890, forward strand.
GTTGAGTGTTGGCTAGTAAGGTACTGTTTAAAATCAAATATTCTCTCTTTGATGAACATTTTGTGTATCTCTTTTATGTTTAACTCAAGCCCAAATTAGCTACAATATGTAATTATAGGAACATAAAAAGCAATTATTTATAAGCACTTGTATTGATGAAGCTGAAGAAGGAGTAGATAAGATTTAGAAGGTTTTCTTCCAGTGCCATCTGGTAGGACATACTGTAAGCTACGTGAGGTGGCCAGTTGCCTGGACCACAGCCACTCCAGCTGGGATTAGTGGCAGAGAGGACAGTCCCAAATAAATTTAGAGAGGATCAATTTCAGCACTTCATATAATAGCTGAAATTAGAGAAAAAAAAAAGTAATAGGGAATTCATTAATAAAAAAATAAACTTTTGTTTCAGAGAGAACAATAATTACTTCTGATGTACATTTGCTTTGTATGAAGGATGGTGTCTGGCAGGGAGAGGGAAGAAAGAAAAGATGTTCAGGTTTTGAAATGATTAAATCTATGGGCAAATTTGGCTTTGGTTCAACAGTCTTTTCATTTACATATTCTGGTTTTAATACAATCCCAAGCAAAGTAGTTCCTAGAGAAGAATGTTGCATTTGTAATAGGTAAAAATTGTTTTTATTTGTTGGGTTTTGCAGGTCAAGGAAAAATAATTTTTGGATGACTGTGAGATCTTCATTTTTTTCCTCATTTTGTGCTTTTAAAAGGCAACTGTTCCTAATGCTTCATTTTTTGTAGATACTTTGGAAATGTCTTTCCGCAGTTTAGCAGAAAAGTTTAGAAATCATTGTGAATGATTCCTTTGCAAAGCTCCACAAGCTACTAGGAATAGAACAAGTTAAGAAATGATATGAGAAGTGCCTAGGGAAGAGAACACTGCTCTGTACATTACAAAGATCAGAGGCAGCCCAGAAGCAGAACTAGAAAAAACTCTGTTCACAACATGCATCACACTGTAGAGATTCCCAGAAAAATCAAATACCATTATGGTTAATTTGAAATCATGAAATCTGGGGGAAAACAAATGCAAAAGGCACTGAACAACAAAGTAGAATTTTAAGACCAGTCAAAAGAATTTGTTCTTGAATCCAATACTTAGAGACCATCTCTATATCTGGTGATAAAAGCAACTAAACAGACATTTTTCATTTACTTCTCAGGAAGAAATTCACTGAAATAAACAAATATCAAACAAACAAAAAAATAGATCAGAAATTATGTAAGCAATTTTGAATCAGTGTATTCTTCACTAAGTGTTTATTTTCACTGAGTAGAAAACATTATATGCAAGAATTAAATGTGTTCAAAAGAGAATGTCACAGGAAACAACCCTTCATGTTTGTACATGCACAATGATTACTACGTCCACAACTGTAAGAGACATTAAAAATAAACTAGTTTCTCAGAAATAAAAGCTGAACTGAAAAAAAATAATAATAAAACCATGCTTTTAATAATGAACAGTAAGAAAACATAGAAGAAACAAAAAATTACTTGGAAACAGAAAGAATGAGAAATCTTCGGGATTAGTTAATGGACTAAATGGCTTACAATACCATTGAGAAAAGCAGAACCATAGCCATCTATACTGTACCTGGTTCAACTTTTCGTATATTACTGACCAGTAACTTAACATCCACTATGTGCAGGTTTATTGAATTTATTTTAGCAATACTTCATGATGATGCAATACTTCAGGAGTAGTATGCAGCCAGTTGGTGCAAAATTTGCTCATTAGTGTACCAAGAAAAAAGAGCAGGCCTTAGCTAGTGCAAGCACTGCAAATAAAATAAAGATAAGCCTTTGTGCTGATGGTTGGCACACCTTTGCAAATCATATAGTATCATGTATTATCTCTTAAATGTCATCCATTAGAATAAACAGTTTGTATAATAATCATTTGCATGACTTTTTAAAGAAGTTGTTTTGTTACCACCGTTTAAATAAGCACTTAGCCTTTGTGATTCCAAAGAAAAGATGAAAACAAAAATTGTGTTGTCAGGCACCAAACTATTTGTCTGTGAGCCAAACTCTGGATATTTTGTGATCATACAGTAGTGTATCAGTGATCTCCATAAGATCAGTGGTCTCCATAGATAGTATTCTAACATATAAAAAATCATAAATATAAGTACATATGCATTTGTATTTCTGTATAAAACAAATTTAGACATTGCTCTAATTTGTAGTACTCTGACATTATGGTTTTTTTTAATTGTTTTTGTTTTGTTTTGTTTGAAGAAGGAAAAATAACCCCAAACCAAACAGGAGTTATGCTATGACTAAATTGGAATTACAAGGTCTAGAGGAGGGATGATGAATTCTGTGTCTTAACTGCATCATTTACGAAGCTCACATCAACATACATTTTGCTCTTTCCTGGCTGGCTAGGCTTCTGATGTTACTACCATCCGGAGAAGTTCAACTTCTACATCCTCATATGCGATATTCCCCTGTTGCAGTCTCTTCCACTAATCTTCTAAGTGTAGTATGTGATTCCTTCTGTGTGCAAAAGCTACAGGGCAAACTGCGATCAATGTGTAATTTGACTTGATGCCCTTTGAGTTTCCCAGCACTCTGAAACAGGCAAAATCACTTAGAGCAGCTGATTCAATTTGTCAGGCAGCGCTGTGTGTAACATGTGTATCAGCCCTAATTCAGCTGTAGCAGAGTAGGGTGTCTTGTCAGTCATTTGGTACATTGAGCTATTCACAAGAGCACAACAGAGGAAGATGTGAACCATAAGCACTCCCATTGCATGAAAAAGACAGAGAAGTTTGGTTGAAAATAAACCCAGCTTGTATTCCAGCTTGTCCTCGGATATCAAAGGGTCTGTATGAGCTGAGCATCAATACTGAGTGATGCCCAAGTCAGCACGATTAGTGTGGGTGTGTTCAATAAATTATCTATCAAGATTATGGATTCACAAACAGTGCACTGCCCAATTCATCATTATATTTGAGAGGGCTCTCACAACCAGCCTTAAGGAATTTGGCCACAACCAAGGAGGAGTTGATTCCACTCCCCAAAATTCCTTCTCTCTTAAGCCACTTTATACTACTTTCTTACCTTCAGATGGAGCTTGAGTGACTGGTCAAACATACTTTTGTCTTGCAATGTTTACTCAAAAAATGTTTTTGACAGAAAAGTGGAAAACTGCTGGCTCAGGAAAACAGAACAGTTTATTAGTTCCAATAGTATCAAGTGTCATTCTTGCAGGATGATCATGGATTTTGGCCCTGGGACCTCTACTCCGCTCCACACTCCATGTTTTTTTTTTCTAATAGTCAGTACCCTGAGCTCCTCTGATGTTTGCTACAGTGTTTACTAACAGCCAAAGTCTCAGGTCAAATCACTTAGGGAACTATCACTGAATGTATCATCCAGCGCATTCCACCCTAGAGGTTTTATCTTTTCTCAAGAGGTAGATGTTTAAACATAAGTCACCTCTGGTAAATACATAATTCACCTTGAGACTGTAGTCAGTCAAGGTTCACAGTTTTTAGAAGGAACTGGGGAGGTCACATGCAGCCTTGTTAGGATTAGAGCTGAAGGGTCTCCCAGGGTGCGCACTGTTTATGGGGTAAGATGATTGACTCCTACTCATGGTATTTAGCAGGACAGTGTCACCAGTCCTGAGCAAGGCTTTATGCATAACAGCCAGGTGAAATGAGAAGGGTTGAGGACAGGGGAAGCATTCTGTGACAAATCCAAGTAAGAATAGTTATTTAGAGTTACAACACACATCTATAGAAATCCAGCTCTGTGTTTAAATGTTAATATTTGCTATCAAATAGCGATACATTTTATAGAATTAAATTCAGATTGTAGATGTAGATGTTGAAAGGAAATTTTACAGAATGAGGCCTTTTCCAGCTATTCCACCAAAATTCTCTTAAGGAACTTTGCCCAAGTCTGACTTGGGAAATTCTCCATTTGCCTGTCTTGGAACATATTTTCTGGATTTGCAAGCTATCACTTTTCAGATTCCCTTTCTGAGAAGGGAAAGGAAGAGAGATATGCAGGTTCCTCTGTTCAGTATTGATTTCAATAGTTCAATAGTTTACTCAAATAAGCAAAGGTAGAAGTTAATGTGGCATAAAGCACAGCCACTCTGCTGTTGGATTTACAGAGTTTTTTAAATTCCTTAAGTATAGAAAATTGTAATAGAACAATTACATGTTTATTATCCTGCATTTAATATCAGGACGCAATCAGTAATTATACCTACATATAAGCAAGCAGTTTGGAAGCTTATAGTTTAAAATTTTATTAAATAAGAGTACACATTGATAAAATTACCTTTGATTCTAGTGTTTACCTAAAGACTATAAAAATACTCATACAGATGGGCAGACAGTGGGCCTATGAAGATGCGGTTGGACATTTGTAATTCCCTTTCATAAGTAAAAGATTTATTAAGTACACAAATGTGGCGTTTGAGTTACATCCCAGGATCATGTATTATCTTCTGTTTGAAATGTGCAGGAACTCCTTTGGCCTCTGCTGAAAATACAAAAAGATGTAACCTGAGAAAAAAGTGAGATAGCCTACATTTATTTAAGTCACATACCACACTGAAGAGTCTTTTTTCAAAGATGTAAGAATACTTACCGTTCTTGATACACTATTTCTTGAAATGTCAGGATCCTAAAGAATTACCATTAAGCCTCTGGACAGCATGTGCTTTCCCAGACTGTGCCTTCTACTGTTTATCTGAGTTCAGAACTGGGCCCAAATAACTCAGAAAAAAAAAAAAAAAAGGATTCAAGTATATTAAGCCAAGCAGCACTGCTCACAGTGTTCCATATATAATTGGTAAAAAATTAGGCATCTGGAATAACATCACCATAGAAGACATCATAAACAAATTGTACCCCCACCACTTTACTTTTAATAGAAGTCTTCAACAATGATACTTCAAAAATCTGTACACTGTTGTGTAAATTGCATGCCCTTAGTGTGCTCACATCCTCGCTGCGGGGCTGAGAGCCAACTTGGAGCACCTACCGTCTGTAACAGTGTCTTTTCTTTCACTACCCTGATTAACTAAGTAATGTTCACTTCCCAGGAATCCCCCATGGAGCAGCAGCATTCCTACGTGCCTGGCCATTGCACCAGTAATGACTGGAATCGGAGAGAATTTGAAAACCTTCTTCAATACACTTATTTCTGTTTTTCAACCCATATTCAAAGCAGTACTTCAGCATTGTTATGTGATTTTTGACAGGGTTACGGTATGCTCATCATGCTAAACTGAAATGTTTCTGGCAGATGTCTACTCTGCGACAATCAAACTATGTGTACAGTAATACGTGACAACCACAGAGCTACTTTTAGTTCTAAAAATTGCACACATAATGCTTTATTAATGCTAACCGGGTACACAATTATGCAGTACATTATTTATTTTTTCATTAAAATTTTTTATTACAAAAAGTTGCTTCAGTACTATATATGGGACTAATTTTAAAAATTTAGCCTGGAGTCAAAAACTGGTATTAGTAAAAAAGAAAATAAATAAAAAACATATCCTAATAGAAATAGAGTTTCTTTTTTAAACCTACAGAAGTTTTTCTCCTAGCCTTTTATCAAGTTACCTTCTCAGCTCTTTCTACTTTGCTAATTGAAGGCTGTCCTAGAACAATGGATTTAGAAAACTATTTGGTAGGAAAAAAAGCTTGATTAGTGGGGAATACCATCAAGCAAATGTTGCAGAACAGGAGTCAAAGAACTAGGATTTATTTTGAAAGCAACTTAAACTATTCACATTTATGGGGATTGGGCTTAAGTCACAGAAAACAGTTTGTTCCATGAGTAGTAGAATTAAAGAAAACTTGCTTCTTTCCAATTGTATGATTCGCATTTGTCAGCTTATTTCCCTTATGTTTAATACAATATGAGTTTCAGCAGCAGTTTTTTTGCACAATTACACATTTTCAGAATCCTTGTGTGGTCTCTCTAACAGCTCTAATAAGAGCTGAGCAAATTCTGCAAGTTCCTCATCAGTGGGGTAATAATATGCCTCACTGTTCTCTATGCAGTTTTCTTTGTTATGTTTTTTTAATTGCTCCCATTTTTCATTTGGTTTACCTGGGACCAACATGCTTAAATTATATTAGTAAGGAATAAGGAAACGGAAAAAAAAATGCAAGTGTATATGTCACAATGGAATATTAGGATACTTTTACACTAGGAATAGCAAGAAAATGATTTTTCTATTTGGGAAAATTTCCATAACCCTCAAAACATAGTGTAACAATCTAATAGTGTAATAAACTAATCATTTACATAGGGATCAAAATTCCATTTATTATTTGAGTAACTCAGGAGCAACACATAAATGAAGAAGCAGCAAGAAGAAAGCAAACAAAAAAGCAAACAAATAAGGTATAGTTTTTGAGTTACATTTCTCCTGGAGTAGGGGAATAGAAAAATCTTGCTGAATCAACTTAGCACAGCATTGCATTAACCTATAACTAAGGAGCAGGGAAGTGAAACATGCTCAAAGTCTCTACACACTCCTGACCTTCCACCTGCTCTGTAATTTTCTGCATTGCAACATGTCATGTTAACACATACCAAAAAAAAAAAAAAAAAAAAAAAAAAGCCAGCACCCACTTCTTTTCATCAGCCCAGGGGAATCAGACCTTCTAGCTCTGTATTTTTGCTATTTTAACATTTCAGAGCAGATCTGTAATGGTTATGATCAGCCTACTGACAGCTCACAACACATCAATCCCAGTGGACAGTGGATTGCATTTTGTTTGCAAATTTTCCATGAAGTTCTATATCATAGATGAACATTCATTCTTTATTTCAGTGAGAGTGGACTATTTATCTTAACAATGCTGCTCATCTTGCTTTCGTAGCCCGTTTTTATTAACTTTTTTATATTAAGTAAATTCACTTTTTATCTATGATGTTTGTTTTACAGGTAATTCATCTAATCTAAAGTACTTTATTTGGGACTTCAGTTTAGCTTTGCCCTTGACATTTAACATTTAATGTCTTACTTTTTTTTTTTTTTGCAATAGAAATTAATATTTATTTGAATTATTAGTCCAGAACTATAACCTTCATTCACTGTATTTGAATGATGGTATTGAAAACATCTGTGACTGCTATGTTATCCCAGACCAAGGAGAATCCACTCTAGCAAAAAAAACCAAAACCCATTCTGTAGATTACAGACATGCTGGTACTTGTCATGCCCTCACCAGTAAAGTGAAATGAAGTAAAGAAGGGAAAAGCAAATAAACAACCCACAGGGGCATTACTGAAACTGTTCTGGAAGGATAGTCAACGAGCAACCTGTCTTGGAGACCCAAAATACCTGTCCCTGCTTTGTCATACTTGCACAGCATGGGGCAATAAACATCGCTTCCTCATTAGATTTTATCTCTGAATAAAGGCGTGATAAGTAGACTGGAATTCTGGTACTTTTGTTATATATCTAGAATAGAAAGAGATAATATGCCGATGACAATCTTATGAAAGAACATTTCTTTCTATTCTTTCTATTGTTTGATGAAAGTAATTCTCTACCCATTCAAATGCTTAAAAAAACGTATTAGTGCTGTTGTTAGACAACAAATATGTGAGTAACACATAGAATCACAGAATCATAGAATCGTCAAGGTTGGAAAAAACCTCCAAGATCACCTAGTTAAACCATCCACCTACCACCAATAATGCCCACTAAACCATGTCCCTTAGTGCCATACGTAAACATTTCTTCAACACCTCCAGGAATAGTGTACCACCTCCTTTTCCAGTGCCCAACCACTCTTTCCTATATCCTTGTATTTTCTTATATCCTTTCCTAATATCTGAACTGAATCTCCCCTGGTGCAATTTGAGGTCATTTCCTCTCATCCTATTGATGTTACCTGGGAGAAGAGGCCAAAACCGACCTCACTACAACCTCCTTTCAGGCAGTTATAGAGAGCTATAAGGTCTGCCCATCATCTAACCTCTCCAGTATGAATGGAAATTAAATTCCAGCCAGTTCCACACTTGCTGATTACAAATGTAGGTCACTCCAAAAGTAATGCTTCCTATTTGTTTCTGTGGAAACTGCAACAGATACAAAGAACAAAATAACAATATTTGATAGAGGGAATCCCTCAGCAACAAACATTGTTTTTCCAACATAGTCACTACTATTAGCCAATTTGCACAGATGAGCTTATGGAGATGCTCTTTGTTTTACAGCTGTGTGACAGCTGTGCACGGCTGTCTGGAATGAGGCTTGTCTTTCACATCACTGTCTCCACTGCCAAACTGCACCACCCACCTCTTCACTGTGCTCACATCCACTGTTTTGTCTCTCTATAGAGTTCAGCAAGATCAATAAATGTCAATGAGTTCCACTTTTTCTGCACAGAGGAATTCAACAACACACCTTTGCTTCATACGCACTTCCATGTCAGACGCCATTTTGTCAGAGTGCCCCTCTGCTGCCATCTGTCACACAGCATTAAAATGTAACAGAATGTTGGCGGGAAGGTTCAGCCTCCACTGCTGTACCACCATCTGCTTTTGATGTCTTGGGCCAACAGAATAACATAAGAGGCATGTGTGTGTGTGTGTGCATGTGCCCATATATATATACATATATAAATAAGTAACATTTTCTCTTTAAGTCATATGTAAGTGTGTACATAAACATCTATGCATACAAACAGACAGACTTTCCAGGGTATCTTCCAGAAAAGCATTCAGGTTTGAGCTAAGATTATCAGGAGGTATGTAATCAAATGTTGCCTGAATAGTTTATTCTACCAATTATATATTCACAGATATAATCAGATAAGAAATCAGACAATATTTCTTTGCCTTTTGATTTCAGTGCATTCTGCACCTGACAGAATAAAAAAAAGCCCAAACTTTAGAACAAAGTAAATTGTTGACTGTGAAGATGCTGGTACAGTATAATGATGTCCCATCTCAGTCTTCTGTTTGATAATGACTAGATTAAGCTCTGTAGTTCTCTCCTTATAAAGCAATTCCATGACACTAAATCATTTCTGTGGGTCTATTTCAGACTATTGATATTTTTCAAAACAAAAAAAGAAACTGGGTTCCTGAACAGACACGCTTCCCTGCTCTCTCTTACTGCATTGCCCATTTAAGAGTGTAAAGGTCATCAAGAAAGGCCAAACCATTTCAACTGAAAACCAGTGTTCATTCAAAGTGTTTCAAAAATCTTCTTTCTTTGAAGAAAATAGAAAATATTTCCTTTGTCTTTCTTAGTGTGGAAAAAAAATTCTCAGCATACGTCCCACCTACGAAATCCAAATTGCTGTAAATGAGCATAACACAGCACATATTTAATTCACTATTCCATCAAGTATTGATTCATCCACAAATTTTGCTGGAAAATTTTCCAGATCATTGAGGAAAATGTTGAATAGCACCAGGCACAGTACCAATCTTTGCAGAACCTCTCTAAAATCATCGGTTTAACAATTATTTCATCTGACAACTACTTCTTGAGACCTAGCAGTTAACTCATTTTCAGTCTATAGCATATGTATGTATTACAGCATAATCTTGCAAATCAGGATGTCATATGAATTCTAAGTCAGATGTCATAAGAACTCAAGTATATCACGGTTATATGATTATTTTATCTGCCAAACTGTTAATCACATTTGTTAATAACAGTCAAGACCTATTTCCCACAAAACTATGTTGACGTGTATTAGTACCTTTCCTATAATTATTCATTATTTCCAGAAAAAAAGTTTCCAGTGATTTTCCTGTGGAATTAAATCAGATTTCTCCAAATTCTCCTAATTCCCATTTTTGAATATGAAGAGTATTGTGGTAATCTCCACTAATTTAATAAAGAAAACAACACTTTTCATTATACGGTGTTTTTTTTGTTGTTGTTGGGGTTTTTTTTTTGTTGTTGTTTTTTATTTTGTTTTTTTTCCTGCATAGGTTGGTATGCATTATTCATCAAAGAAGCAATGAGAATCAATAGAACTGGACAGGGCGTTTCACTGAAAACATGGAGGATGTTGGTTAGGAAAAAGACACTGAAAGCTGAGATGGTGAAAAACACAGAATCAACAAATGAGGATAAGCTTTAATGATGTTCTAGATTCAGTTTCTCTTTTTATTTGTTAAGACAGCAATCCAAATAATCATCCTGGAAATTTTTAAAAGTTTTCTACAAATCCCAATAAGATCTTTTCCATACTGCACAATTTTGATTCTTTCAACTGTTTCCTTCAGAGAAGGTGGAACTGAAGTACCATCAATTTTCTTGCCCAGAAATCTATGAATGTTATTGACACAAATGTATTTCTTACCTCAATTCTGTGTGTGACATCTAAGCTTCTTATTTCCAGAGAAGTCCCTGTACAAGTTGTTTTCTCAGTCTCGTGGTAGTTCGAAACAAGAAGCAAAAATCATACAGTAGAGAATGCTTAAAATGGATGTTGTACTGAAATGTTGAACTTAAGAAGAAAGGTTGAAGAAATTAGAGTGGATTTCTTTGGACTAGGTAAATTAGGCAGAAGTACACAAATTATATGAAAGGTTAATACAGGAAAGGTTATGACAAGAGAATGGTGATTGTTCTACACATCCATTGGGAATAGAACATGGATACGTCAGCATTAGAGAAATAAGATTAAATGGGATCTTAGAAAGAAGCTTTATTTCTCTAATGACTACTGTAGCACTAGTGCCTACTGTCTCTACAGTGCCCCAAATTCCCTTCACTGGAGGTAATCAAGAGCATAGACACTCTTTCAGCTTACACTGCAGAACTACAAGTTCTCTAGAAGTTCCTTCCAGCCATATACGTTTGCTTTTCCTCGATATTTATGTGTGCATTTTGGAATTAATGTCTTGCAATATTAGTCTTCTTTACAAAAGTGATTCTGCAAAGTAATTTGCAGCAAAAGTTAGAAGATGGTATTACTTAGAAACACAATATATTTTTGTCCATTCAAAATAATGTGAGATACAACTTCAGTATTATATAATCTGTTTTCAGTAACACATACATATACTATAAAAATACTACAGTTCTAGTTTCAGATGCTATAAAAATTAATGTGAGCTTTAGAAGGATGTGAAACATGTAAAAATATCAATTTAACACCCAAAACGCATTTTCACCACAGGTCTTTGTAACAAGACTTGCATACACAATACATGGAATGATTTAAAAATCATTTTGATACATTATGAATCCCCTGTAAAAAAAATAAATAAGTGAAGACATTCTCAATTTTGGTAAATATTTATAGAGCCAAACAATATGAAGTATATGTAACAATCAAATTTCTAGTGAAAATGTGTGCAAGTAGGTTTATTTTGAAAGGAAAATTCCTACTCCCAGTGTCATACCCAATTAAATTCTCCAGGTAATGACCCCATTTGCATAGAAAGCTGAACCCACAAGTGGGAATTTTAATGGGCACACCACCTGAGTACATTAATTGAGAGTGACACTACTTGAACTAGTTTTGTGCTTACCCCACTGAAAATTCTACTCATATTATTTTTAATGTCAAGCTACAAGTCAAATTTCAAGATGATGGATTTGTTCTTTTTTAAGCATTGAATTTGAATAAAAGAAAGCTTTAATTCTGTTATGCATTGCATAGCTTTAACTAATCTGTAGTTCTGATTCTCACCACTGCTTCATTTTTTTTCAGTGATTGGAATTTAATTTTATTCATTAATTTATGAATAATTAGATAGAAAATAATGCCTTCAGCAGCTAAATTGCATTTGGATTGCTGTTTAATGTACTTTCACCAGAATATGTGTTACAGTTAAGCTGGTGCTAATAGTTTACTAAAATGTAACTGTGTAAATAAGTTTAATTATTCTTTCTGAAGAAACAAGACAGAATATAAAATTTCAGTCATGGATACCTTAATGTTTTTTATACTTAACCTTATGAAAGCATGATAGCTGCAAAGCAGATTACTGACGCACAGACAGCAGTTGTCAACAGTGGCAAAATACTTGTGCAGTGTTTCGCTCTATCCTTCAGACACTACTCATAATGACCTTGAAGTTATGGATTCTAAACCATCGCTGTTAGTCTACATTAAATATGTAATCAAGGTGTCTCCTCATCACAGAAGAAACAGACAAATGGAGCTAGATTTCCTAGGGAGAAAAGCAAACGCATGGTGCTCAGTGCATTTCCTTTTCCAAGCATGTTCTTATTAGTCTTCAGTAACTGAAAATAGCACAGAATCTAAACGCTTGTATGACACTGCAAAATCTATTAATTTTAAAATAATGTATTGGTCTTATTCTTGTGAGAAGAACTATTTTGAAGACTGTTGGTTTGCAAGACTGCAGAGTACATCTCAACTAACAGAACTTTCAGTTCCTTATTTCAGTGAGCAAAGTAGAATTCAAGTTTGTTTGAGATTTGTATGTTCAAATGTAAAACACGTGAACTACAGTAAATTAGATATATTCTAAATTTCCAAACATGCCACTTCCACAAGTCTTTGATTAGGAGTTGCACATAGTAGTGAACACAGAGAAAGGAAAGAAGTAATTTAGAATGTAATATTTTCCTACCATCGCATAAAAGTCCTTTGTCTGCTCTTCTTTGAATAATAAAGATAGTTAAAAAAATAAATAAATACACAACAGCAAAAATCACAGTGTGATTAAGTTAAAGAAACAGTTACTGTAAAAAAAAAAAAAAAGATGGTAATGTGAGAGGCATACAAACTGGAGTACAGCATATTCACTGTGTGGTCACTCTTGCAACAACTTGGAGATGAGAGAAATTGCAGAAGCCTATGCCACTGATTGAAGAGGAATTGTATAGTGCTTGGGCACCAATTACATACCACTGAGATGATATAAAGAGCTTCAATTACAGTGGAGTATTTTGTCAGTTAAAATAGCATATGCATATCAATGAAAATTAGTTAAGATACTATTAAAGGTATAAAAAGGTACTATAACATCATATTTTTATGAGTACTGAATGGTAATGTACAACAATTGCTATAATATATATACATAAAAGAGGCAACCTGGATAGTATCTAGTTTTATTAAATTATTTTCAAGAGAGATGAGCTGATATGCTAAAACCTATACAGAGCTTAAGACTAACTAATCAAACTCAACACCTGCTGTTTTGCAGAATGGTAATTAATAGAAAATTCTTGTATTCCATCTACAGTAGAAACAGGCCATCACATCAGAGGTTTGTGAAGGAGAGGAAGGCCATCCTTTTATGTCACTAGCATCAAATCACTGGTAAATAGCATAAGAGTGTGCTTATGAGAAGGCTGAATTTTGTAGAAGCAATCAACTCAACATTTGAGTTTACTGAGTACAGCGAAAAAGTTCAACATGGAAGTGGGTGCAAGGTATTATTTTTATTTATCTTTTTTCAATATACTGATACTAAAGATTGAGGTAAAGTTGAATTGCTCTTTGTAAGTGAAAACAACCGGCAGAAGGTTTAGAAGATTAAAAATAACACTGTAAGATTAATGCCTAAAGCTTTTGTTGTCACTACCAACATTAAGTCCTTCAACATGTGGTGTACACATACACACAAAGAACAAGAGACAGAGAGAAGACAACAGACATATTTCTCAAATCTTTGATTTAATTCTGGGTCTAAGAGTAAGACTTCAGATACCTATGTTTCTTGCACAAGGCTAGGCTGCTGATAAAAGCTTTTCTGCGGAAATACAGCAATATAAATGGCAATGTTCTCAAATAATATCCATCATTTATTGCAACCATTAAGATAAGAAAAAAACATAGATAAAAGCTTTTCATCCAGAGACTACACCAAAGGATTCACCATACTCAACATGCAGTTCTTAGCATGAGTACTCTAGCTGAAGTAGAATCATTCAATCCAAAAGCTTCTTTATGCTGCTGATCACGATCACTTTTCATAAAAGCCTTTGTTTTTGTGGGAGGAGCTGGGGGGAATATTAGGTGATACAGACACTGCCTAGAACACAGCAGCAAGTCTCAAGTGGAGCTACTTGTGCCATTATTTGCTAGTTTCCAGCATAGTCTCAGTACCAAGAACTTATGGTACACACCCAAGCACAGAATTTCTGTCTCATGCTACTTGTGAAAACATCTCAAAGAGGTGTATTTTTATTTTAGACATTCTGAAAACCCACGCATACACTGACACAGTAGAACATTCAATAACTTTAAAACAGATGTATGAAAATTAGTGCAAATTAGTAGTTTCTACAGTTTTAAAGTAGCACAAACCTGTTCTCATCTGCTTAAGCTACATGAAGAAATACCTGCTTAAATCACACATGAAATGGTCTACTCTATCTGAGTTTAAAAAAACTGATTTTAATTTTTTTTTTCTCAATTTAAAGCAGTGGTATTGTATATAAACCTTCAGTTTCATAGCCCACAGAGGCTATTTCATCATTATCTATTTATAGCACCGTTATGAAACAACCAATACTCAGGTTGTTTTTAGAAAACCAGATACTGTTGCAGCAGCTGTATTTAAATATGTCTCATTTTAATCAAATCTATTAATGACTGGAATTCCATTTATTAATTACACTAACACATGAATTTGGCCCCTTAATGATAAACTGTTCCACTGTTGTTCTGTATGATGGAGTGTCATGCTAGGAGCACCTGAGCTGTTACAGATCCACCTGTAATTCTGCTCACCTACACTGGCTCAACCTCTTTGTGAAAGCAACCGAAGGGCAAAGCCTTCAATAAACATTGTAACAGAAAAAACACAAGTAAAACACGAATTATTATTCACAATAAAAACTCAGTAGAATAAGATATCCCAAAGTTTCAAAATAAAGATCTTTATTTCAAAATAGTGTTTGAGAATAGCACATCCAGTTAATATAAAATACAAAAAGCAAGTTACCATTTTTTCAAATGGGCCAGTTTGCAGAGCTATATACTGAAACACTGTACAGGTTCACAAGAACTGTTATAAAACACACAGTTAAGTTCTGATGTTTTAATTTTACTTAAAACTATATTTTCACATTTGTCTCCTTCTAATTCTGCTTATTTTAAGTACACAAGGTGCTTATAAGATTGCCTATGGAGTGAAAATTACAAAACAGAACTTACTAATATAAATACAGGAAGAAAGTCCTTAAACTACACACTAATATTCTCTGCTACGAAGATACATTTTACAAAAGTGCTAATATCTCTATGACAAATAGTAGCAATTACATTTAAATGACAAACAAATCCCACGTTTTATTTTTTAAATTGTCTGTAATACTTTGATAGTTCTAATCACTGCAAGGGTAAACACAGCATTTTCAGTTCTTAGTATTTCACAAAGGAAGTGGGAAAAAAGTAATATATCTGTATATGTGTGTATGTGTACACATGTGTAGGAGTGTTTGTACACATGCATGTACATATAAATAGAGCTCTCGTATTTAGAATTTGTATTTTAACAGGAAATAAATTCTTAACAGTAAATACATTTCTTAGGATCTCATAATTTCAGTTAAGCAAAACAATATCTGAGTTCCTGTAAGTAGAAACAAGGCTTATGTAAACTGTATGAATTTTTACATAGAAAAAAGACTCCCTGGATTGACATTTACATTTTCATACTATCTTAACCTGTGGTAAAAGTAATTTTTACTAACATCCAGTATTCACTGAAAGCTTCAAATGCAAATGTGCAGTTTTCCAAACACGAAGCAGGAACTGCTCAGGCAGAGACATCCCAGCAGGACAGGAGGCAGGAAGTCCTTTTTCCCACCTCCAGAAGCACAAACAGACAAGAAACAGCCATAACTCACCCCTCTGTGATGAGGACACAAGGAAGGACAGCTAGTGTTGCTACCTAGCCCCAGAGAACATGTCCCCATCACCACCGTGTCAACCACAGGCCTCCGATGGGTGAAGCACTGTCTACACTTTTTCCAAGGTGCATCAAGTCCCAGTGCTCAACGTGATGCCCCCAATTTCCCCAGAGGCATTATGCCTTACAAAGGCAAAATGCCTCCAGGCACTGCCACTCAACCAATGCACCTCTTCCCCCTTCCCAATGTGGTTCAGACTTTTAGGAGTCATAATTGAGCCCCATGGGCCTGATTCTGAGCTCAGGGAATTTATCAATTTAACTATATGATTGCTTATTAGCCTGCCTATTACCATAATACCTTTGTGCTTCCTAACTGGAGCTACACCAATGGAAAATTCTGACATTAATGGAAATGTACTTAGTTAATGCAACACTGATCTGAATCTGGCCCAATATACAGGGGGAAATAAAACAAAACCAAAAAATATGAATCAAGAAACAGATAAGACAACTTCTGAGTAAAACTGCATCGCACCAGAATATACCACAATACTGCAGATGTTAAGGCACCTCCCAGCTTCCTGTTTTAGTTGAGGATTTGGCTATTTTACCTTCAGTGATAACTTGCAGTAGTAAGCACTACTAGTCAGTGTTCACAGGGAGAAGCCTGGGTTAATATTAGACCATTTGTTGACTTAGCTTCACATTCCTGCAATATTTAGTTTGTCACATTTACATAAACTGAATTCACTACAGTGGAAAGAGACATTAATGGTCAATTCACTTAACAGAAGTAAGGTATTGGCTACTGATGACCTTTTAACAAGTTTACTACATACAATAATCTACAAATGGGAAATCTGGAGTGTAGATAGGAAAGTTACACTATGTGAAATCAAGATGTACAGGTGGTTTGTGCAGAAAAGTTAATAGTTTACAGATGTAGAGGGGAGAAACTAGCAAATGGGAAAGAAAATGGGTACCATTATTCCCTAAATCTGGGAATGTCGTAAACCTCTTTATGTGTTGGACCAAATTCATTTCACAGTTTCAATGACAAAAACAGATATTAACTAGAAAACCTTAACGGTGTAATAGATAAAAAATTGCCAACCAAATCCCAACTTATCAAACATTTCAGATCATGTTATTCTTTTTTGAAAAGGATACACGTTTCCAAAGTATAAATTTTCTACACAGCTTCTTTTTAAGTAACAATTAAAGCATGTATAAGAATACTGTATTTGCTTTTTGCCTATGACAACAGAATTCCTTGATTAATTCAGTATTAATTTAGTCTTTATACCGTGTTAGAGGATGGTGCTATCCTCTATGGATATTTCCCACACAGTGAAGAAATAAATATTAAATTATGCAACACTATCTGTGAAACAACAAAAACTGACAGGATCATTTATGTTTTGACTCTTGAGTAAACTTTCGATCATTTCCTTTTTATAGCCGAATTTTAAAGATTTATTAGTCTGTTAGTTTGTTAGTGTAAGGATACATTTAATGTCTACATAAATTGCCAAAGTCTCTTTCTAAAAAGAAGCATTTCAAGTAATATTAGTACTGAAGTAAAATATAAGTTCTCTTTTCTGCCTTGACTGATAGCAACAAAATCCTGGTATTCTAATAGATGGCAAAACCTATATTTACTTTAGTTTGCCAAACCTTCACGTATTACCAACAGTGGAAAATATGAAAAATCTCACTCAAACCAATGAGATATTCAAAACAAAAGAAACACTGTCAATGTGATGTCGGTAGCAAAATCAACAGTAGATTACCTGTGCTAAGAATTTAACTTAGATTAAAATTATAGGTTGTTTTCAACCCCTAAAGAGACTGAAAAAAGAACTTAAGA
Source organism: Phasianus colchicus (assembly GCF_987193195.1). Taxonomy (NCBI): domain Eukaryota; kingdom Metazoa; phylum Chordata; class Aves; order Galliformes; family Phasianidae; genus Phasianus; species Phasianus colchicus. The sequence continues at coordinate 26,457,585 of NC_143436.1, forward strand.
ATTCCTGTAAAGGAATGTTATGTATGGAGCCACTGGAGCATTTAAATATTAAAGTAGGTAAAGACAAGTACTTAAGGCTTTGCCCTGTAGTCTCTTCTCCGACCAAAACCTGTCACTAAATTCAAATGACAACTCTGCCCTCATATATCACCTGCAGCAGCAGGCCTATAGTTCAGTTTCAATAAAATCTTCCATCTGCAAAGCCAAAAGAAAGCTGGAATGTAGTTTGAGATTCACATACAAAACTGTACAATTTGTGTTAGAATACAGATTTGAGGATTGCTTAAAAAATATATTTATATATCGGGAATGAGCAGTGCAATACCAGTTGGTTGTGTGAAAATCTTACCTTGTCTCTCTTCAAATGTATTTAAAGAAAAGCTGTCTCCAGTTTTTAAGAGAAAAAAATAGGAAAAGGAAGTATTTCAGGATGGGAAGCAGATCCCACAGCATTCCATGCAGATCTCCAAGCAATCTGAAGATTCACAACATGCGTCCATTATGCCACAGTCCATATCACACGGGCAGTTACAGTCATCCCCCATCTCATCCCCACAGCAACAGCAGCAGGCCTCCGATGTGCAGATGCCACAGGATGCTTGTCCCAGAACAATGTTACAGAGGGTGAGAAATTCACAGAACAAGCAAGCCAGGATACAGTGAACACAGCAATCTTCACGTGTTCAGTAGAACGTCACATATTAAAGAGAAAAGGAAAAACAAAAAAACATTAATATGTCATTTGAAATGTCAGATAAGTAGTTGAAAGACAACGATTCAGAGTAGACATAATCCAGCATCATAAAGAACATGTTCCCTATCTTCAAGGTCACTTAAGCAGCCTTACATCTCCAATTGCCATCAGTTTTGGTGGAAGTTTCCTTTTCCTACACAAGCCTCTTGTCAATCCTTTTAATGTTTTACTTTGTTTCAAGAGAGTTCATAACAATAACTGAATATCAAAATGCATCTCCCACAGGTATTAGTAAGTTACCTGAAATAATTCCAGAAGTATTCTACAAACTGTCAGCAAAAAAATCTGGCAGCCAACAAACAAATTTATAGAACAGCTTCAAACAATTCATACATCAATTAGACATGACCAACACAAACCCAGCTGTAGAACCTTTTACTTTGCCTTGTCAGATGGCATGTTGTTCACATGGGCCCACCTCTTGAGCCTGTCAAAGTCCCTATGGATGGTACTCCTACCCTCCACTGTGTTGATAGCACCACACAGCTTGGTGTGATTCACAAACTTGTGGAGGACACACTCAATCCCCACTGTTCATGTCACCAACAAAAATGTTAAACAGCGCTGGTCCCAACACTGTTCCTTGAGGCACACCAGTCATCACTGGTGTCCACCTGAACATTGAGCTGTTGCTCACAACACTTCCAGTGAGACCATTCAACCAACAGTAAGCATAAAATATCCTCTCATAACAAACGTACTATTTACGAAGATTCTAAGAGGCAATGAACAACCAGTCTAGACAGAAAACCGAAACTTAAAAATACACAAAATGTTCAGCTTGAAAAATATTGCTCTTTTCTAGACTGAATTTTCATTCTTCATTTTACAGCTTGCAAGCTTTTAACTCCTTTAGTCACAAACAACTGAACATTGGGAAGGTGTTTTGGGGAAAATATCCTTTACCACCTCATTCTTTTCCTGTCCCTAAAGTTCATCACAAGTATCTGCTACAAGAAACTATTAGCAAAGACAGGATATTGAGCTATATGGACATTTATTCTAACCAAGTACAGAATCTTCTTAAAATTCATAGATTAGAGGCTGTTACTGTAATGGAAAGCTTGCAATTGGTTCCAATAGTAATATCAAGACTCCAAAACACTTAGAGTATCAAAAATGATCATGTTATTATCTTATTATCTTTACAATAGCATGCACAAATACAGAAATGCAGTTCAAAGTTCAACATCATTTAGAAAATCTTTCTCAAGAATGAAATTAACTACCTTAGCTCTTAGCTCATACTACCACCACAATGCAGACGAATTTCTCTTCATTACTACTGTCATATCCACACTTAGCTGAGGAATGCCTGTACTGCAATGTTGTCACAGTCACAATATACACAATGAACACAAACAATCAAAAGAAATGAAAAGCAAGAAGAAAGAACTCTGCCACAAAGCTCATGTTACTGTGCGGGAAGTAAAACTGGGAGGAGAACACAGGTAAGACTGATTTATTTTTAAAGAAAGTTGTTGCGTGTATTGAAAGGCTGCTTCTTCTAAGTATATGCTGTCACTAAATAAATGACCTTCACAGAAAACCCAGAAGATATGTGAAAAAAAGCTGGGGAGTATCAGTTCACTGAAGAGGACCAAAGCCATACCAATAGCAATTAATTAGCTGGTTGTCATGGAGATGGTGTTAAATTTGTTCAGGTACAATCTCCTTTCAGATTTTCTTCTAATGTGAAGGAGAAAGATAAATTAGCCAAGAGTTGTAACTAAGAAGCCTTCATATTTGAGGAACTGAGATACCTATTGTTTTGCATGTTTAAAACACAGCTGCAAGAAGCTAATATAACAAATTTTCAACTACAAATATATTTTTAAATAAAATACCTCAATAAAACTTTCTGAATATCAGTACTGAAAATAGGATGCTCAAATAAATCATGTCATCATGTCTGCTTCACATAGGGATATACAGAATTGCAGGGTGAGAAATGAACTTTTACATAAATTCTAACACAGGTATTTGTTACTTGGCAAGAGAGACAATCCATAAATTAAAACAAAAGCACATTATGGACCCAAAATATATTTTCCCTGAAATACAAAAAATCTTCACACTAAGTCAGTACTGACAAGGAGAGGCCATTCTGATTTAAATGATGATAGGTCCAAGATAACAGCAGACACAAATAACATTTTTTTGTCTTTAGTGGTATGATGCAACCTCTGTAAGTCTTTCTTTCCATTTTTTCTGTACTGACTAAAACACTGTTAGAGTATTTTTCTACTGTTTGATTTCCTTGTGTCAGGATTTTAAAACTCATCTTTACCTAACAATTTTACTTAAAGTGCACAAGCATTTATTAACATGAAGTTACGATACCTTTTGTTATCTCCTCAGTCTTCATTTGTACGGTTAAAATAAACTTTGATCTACATTTCAATGACAAAATTGAAATAATCATGCTTTTATATTCTTCATGGTATTGGCTTTTAATAGCTAACCATGTAACAATTACTAAGCACATGACAAAGCATGGTCTTACTTCGCCCTCACTAACCAGCTAAATTCAGAATCACATCTGCAATACCTTTCTTTCTGTGTAGATGACCGAAAGAATTTCTTCCACGTATGAAAACTACATCTTAGCTTCTCATCTACTGATATAATACTAGCAAGATGAATAGATATCAGACTGGTTTTTGTAACAGCAGTGATATGAGACCTTAAGGTTTCCTAAAATATTAACACGTTACAAAACTCACACATCCTTCTACAGTACCCCTATTCATACTCCGAACTGTCAGCTCCTAAGAAGAAATCATATGGTTTTAAATGCTTTCTTTGGTTGCTGTAGTGGTGTGCCACAGCCAAAGAGACATGGCCATGAAGAAGATACTACAACATACTCACTCCCAAAGAGATAATCACAGGTATATCAGTTCCACCTTGGAGACAACTAAAATATACTTCAGTACTTGCACAACCTGGTAATTCTTCCCTAGTTCCATGACCAACTATTTTAACACATTAAGACTGTACTTAACTTCCATTCTTTGACCTTACTACATAAAATCCTAACAGTTTCTGTAGATGAGTGAGAAGTGGAACACTTCATTCAAACTGCTGCTGCTGATACAGCATAGCTGCTGAACAGCTAACTTACAAGTTTTTTGAAATTTAAGTTTTCAACTAAATACTTTAAAAGACAGAGAATTTAGCCTATTTCTCGTTATATAAATCCATTAATGAAAATAAGATTTTCCTCATGACTTACAAACTAAATTGTAACAATCTCAAATTTCCTTTGCTTTTCAATTCTTCAATCTACTTTTCTCTAATTAACACTGAAGTACTGCACTACAGATGAACGCTACACAAAAATATGGATGTGGGGTGTTAAACATTGCACAGAGGTATATTTTGCACATTAAAGTAGAAAAGGATATGTCTGCCCTTGCTCTTTTATCAAATACATTTATGATTTCATCACAACACTGTATCACATTTGTTGACTAACACTCAAGCTCCAAAAGCTCTGCTGAATTGCATAAATTATGTTAGGCTTGGTCTGTCAGCTGAGAAAGTATCTCTCACTAGACCAATCCACAGTAAAGAGAAAAAAGCAGATCCACCTTCAGATATGCAAGTTCATTCAGAGTTATCCTTTCATTTTGAATTGGATGAAAGTAAGACCCAAATTAAAAGAGTCATTCCATGAGGCATTTTTATATACAGATGTAAGTAAAGCTGTTTCCTTAGTTCTTTGGCACATCTCCAAAAGTGACAGATTTGTTAGGGAACTTTAAACAATGCCAAGGCAAATAGAATCTCAACAAACTCAGTCAAGCTTTCATTGCTTAGATCACAGATGCAATTCCAGCTACTTTGTGCTGGAGCGCAAGAGCGTTTATGTTACAAATAATAGATACTTTAAACGGGATATACATATCTCAGATAATATCCAGACTAGCATATTAAAATCTGACCTTCAGCCAGCAATGTGCCCTCGTGGCCAAGAAGACCAATGGTGTTCTGGGGTGTATTACAAAAAATGTGGCCAGCAGGTCAAGGGAGGTGATCATCCCCCTTTACTCTGCCCTGGTGAGGCCACATGTGGAACACTGTGTTCAGGTCTGAGCTCACCGGTTCAAAAAAGACAGGGAACTTCTACAGCGAGTCAACTGGAGGACTATGAAGATGCTGAGGGGCCTGGAGCACCTCCTTATGAGAAGAAAGGCTGAGAGATCTGGGGCTGCTCATCCTCCAAAAGGGAACGCCGAGGGGAGATCTGACTAATGTTCATAAATATCTGAAGGGTGGGAGTCGGGCTCTTTTCAGTGGTACCCAGTGACAAACTGGAACAGAAGAAGTTCTACGAGAACACGAGGAAAAACTTATTTTCTGTGAGGATGATAGAGCACTGGAACAGGCTGCCCAGAGTGGCTGTGGAATTTGCTTCTCTGTAAATATTCAAAACCCACCTGGACACTTTCCTGTGCAACACATTGTAGGGAACCTGCTTTAGCAAGGTGTGGGTCTGGATGACCTCTTATGATCATAGAATAGTTTGGTTTGAAGGGACCTTAAGATTGTCTAGTTCCAACCCCCTGTTATAGGCAGGGACACCTCTCTCTAGAGCAGGCTGCTCAAAGCCCCATCCAGCCAGGCTCTGAATGCCTCCAGGGCACTCTGGGCAACCTGTTCAAGTGTCTCACCACCCTCACAGTAAAGAATTTCTTCCTAATATCTAGCCTAAATCTACCCTCTTCCAGTTTAAAGCCATTTCCCCTCATTTTGTCACTATCTGCCCTTACAACAAGGCTCTCCCCAGCTTTCCTGTAGGCCTCCTTCAGGAAAGCTGCTATAAGATCCCCCCAGAGCCTTCATTCCTCAGGGGAGGAATGAAGCCTGATCAGCCTGATCCCACAGGGGAGGTGCTCCAGCCCTCTGATCATCTTTGTGATCTGCCACTGGACCCACTCGAACAGCTCCTTGTCCTTCTTGAGTCAGGGGCCCCAGAACTGTATGCAGTACTCCAAATGGGGTTTCATGAGAGCAGAATAGAAGGGCAGAATCACCTCCCTCAACCTGCTGGTCACACTTCTCTTGATGCAACCAATGCAATTATTCTATGATTCTGCGAGTCTGTGAAAAATGTCTACCCACTGATACTCAAAGCTCATAGACCCCAACACTGTATCTTATCCCAGTGACAAAGTTACGTTCTATTAGGGAAAAGAAACAATATTAACAGTAAAACAACTTCAATTTTTGTAAGCGCATGTCTTCAAACATTTGCGCAAGTATGTACAACATTATTTATTTCTAAAATATTTGTGTACACGTTGCTCTAATTTACTTTAAATACTGAAACATACATTTTTTTTTATTTCAACTTCCTTATCTTCATTTTTACTAAAAGGTGCAGTTCCAGTTAAGAAACACATTTTAAGAGATTTAAGAGATCATCTAAACTGTATAAGATCTGCAGAAGTTAAACTGAAAAAAGTACAGAGAAACGCACAGTCAGGCTGATCTGTGCTGCTTTTGTAACGTTTGACATTACCCTCTCACAAACTGACCCAATATGCTTTCATTCCAGGCTGGCAGGTCGCACGCGATAAAAGGTCTCCCTGTCTGCAATGGTAAATAAGCTCACTTACAGAATGGTGACCTTGGTCAGCTTTTTACTAACTATATCCACTGAGTTCAGACAACTCAAAACAAATCTCCAGGCACTCCGCTGTCTCACAGCAAGAATCAAAAAAGGGCAAAACCACAATCAAAGATCCCTCAGTGGGGGATCGCGCCGAGCCCCTGCAGCGCCCTGAACAGAAGCCCCAGCAGGCACGGTGGGCTTCCTGCTGCCAGCACAGGCTGGGATAACCCACAGACAGGGATAACCCACTGCGAGGGATAACAGCTCTGACCAGAGCACCACAGCACTCACCTACCAACAGGAGTGAGCCATGGAGGATTACCCCCAGCCCAGGTTTGCAGGAGGTATGTGGTACCCACACTGGGATGTCAGCTTAGAGTGGTTGCATGTGTGCACGAGCAACACTGTGGCCATAATATATGCAGATTCTGTACAGCTTCTGCTACCCATCCCCTTTTAGAAAATTCACTACACCCAGTAAAACTGTGACATGAAAATAAGAAATCCAGAGAGAACAAACCAATGTTACAAATAATAGATACTTCAAACGGGATATACGTATCTCAGATAATATCCAGACTAGCATATTAAAATCTGACCTTGAGCCAGCAATGTGCCGTCGTGGCCAAGAAGACCAATGGTATTCTGGGGTGTATTACAAAAAATGTGGCCAGCAGGTCAAGGGAGGTGATCATATAGCTATCCTGGATAACAGAGCCACATTTATTTATATGGGGGACAAGAAAGTTACACATTATGATAGGTGATATTTCAGCATTTTAAAATATAAAGCTATCATCTCTCTTGATCAAGAAAATTAAAATATTGCCTGAATGGTTAAATTACATCACAACACAAATGGAAACTTTCATCAAAGCCTGTATTTTAAACTTTTAATATAGCCATAACCTCAGAAGAAAAATGATCCAGCTGGTAAACATACTATGAAACATGCAAATTTCCAATACCTAAGGCTTCCTTTGAATCTGCAACTTTCATTCCCATTGCTCATCATGGCAAATACTGAGACTAGTCAGATGCCAGCTGGACTGTGACCTTATAAAACAGATGCTGTGGAAAGACCTTTCTTCATTACAGGCCCCGTGTTCCACTTGCTCATTTAACACAATGTGTAAATCACCTGCCAAGATTTCTATGCAAACAAAATATAAACCACACTTAAAATACAGCACTTTTCAAAATGCCTTCTTAAAAATTATGATTTTGATCATATGATGTTATCTGAACACTGACTGACAACTGCCTTCTGCCACAACCTTGTCTAACAAAAATACTGTTAGAAATAGTGAAGTACTGAGGCAGAGCTCCAGATTAAATCAAGTTCCAAAAGATAACATTAGAACTTTTGGCACAAGTAAAGAGGTTAGAGAGATATTAATTAAGTAGTTGCCTAAATGCTAGTGGGATGGATTTCAAAAGTGTATATAAGAAAGAGAGAAATGAAAAGAGAGAAAAGGGAAAGAGATGAAGGAAAATAAAAGAGGAAAGGAGGGACTTTAATGGCTAGTAGATATTTCTGCAGTATTTGGCTATCTGTGATACCAATCCAGAGACAGAACAGTATACAGAAAAAACTACTGCATCTGAGAGACAAAAAATCCTATTCAAAATCATACGCCCAAAAGGAAAGGGAAGTTGACTGAAAACTATATCAGTTTATATAAAGTTATATAAACCAAAACAAGATCCACTACTTCAAATAGAGGTCTATTATCCTGCTAAGACAACTTCTCACTACTTTCTTTGTATATGCACATATTGGCTCTTAAGACTGCAGCTGTAAGACTGTTTGTTGGATTTGTTTTGTTTTCAGTTAAGACTTCAGTTTCACATTGGATATTCTAATTAATGTAGACAGCAACACAAGTCAAATAGCGCCCATCACTTCCAAATCTAAAGCAGATGATGAAGTTGATACTAAATTGAAGAAAAACTGTTACATTCAAATGCACCCTGAAGTGTTGAATTTTCAACTTCTGATTTTAAGGAAAAAAAACCACGTTGGGTGAGATTGCTTGCGGAATCTCTAATGCAGGATACAGAGGATATACAATCCAGAAGATTTTTCTTTATTTGTCTCTCTCCTGCAACCAGGCTTCTCTCATTTCCTATAACTTATCTTTACAAAAAAAAAACCCAGAACTTGGGAAGAAGATGCTTTCTCCTGCCTTCCTGGTTTAGATGGCTTGGGAAGAAATGTATATATAGCAATCAGGTTCATAATCTGCTCATCCTAGTTTAAAAAGCTGCCTTTCCAGATGAGCATAGTAACTGTGTATGACCTCGACCCTGACAATGAGGAGTGTCACCCTAAACTCAGATTCTGACAAGCTGTTACAGCTGTGGTAACTGTCCTAAGAAATGTAGTGACCTGTGGACTTGTGTGGTCACAGCAACCTGACCACACGCAAGAGTATGTCATTATTACTTACCTTTCATCATTCTGATACGTGTGTGTACTCAGTTATTAACGCTCTCTTCATTTCCTAACACCTAGATTTATCATACAACTGCCTCACTGCTGTCTCCTTTAGACTTCTTTCCCTCTTTAAGTTGTTTTGGGCAGAAAAGAGATTGCTCTCCCCTTTTCTACAGATAAACATAGGCTTCTAAATACAGCAGCTGACTTTTTCTAAACTCCTTTTTGATTGTTTTTTCAGTTTTCCAAGGTTTCTCTGTGCTATGCATAATAGCTGCAAGAGTGCCAATGCACTTTGCCAGTGGTCTGCAGAACACAGCATTGGAAGAACTGCAACACCTCCAACACAGATCACTTTAAATATTATTAATGCTTCTTTGAATTAAAAACAAACAAACAAACAACTTTTATTCCCAACATGCAGCATAATCTATCCAGTCCCTTTGAAAAATTGCTAGAACTGAAAGTGTTCAGAAATGTGGGTTTTTTTTTGAGAGAGAAACTCCTTCTGTTTCATAATTCCTTTCCTGTGGGGTTTGGGTGGTTTTGTTTTGTTTTGTTTTTTTTTTTGCTAGTGTAAGTCACCCTAACCCTATATAATTACAACTCTATATAACTACGACACTATTTCTTCAGGGATGATATGGACTAATAATAGATGCAGAGGAAGAGCAGAGCTACTGAGCACACTTACATCCTCTTAAGCCTCACTGTGTGTGAAAGTGTTTCTAAACAGCATATCCTGGTGTGATGACTTGACTCCGTAGATGATGTCCTCATTTAAAAAGACAGAATTAAGCTTCTGTACATTACTACCAAATTGTCTTTCACATTTTAAGCACTTCCAATACAACTTCAATTCCTAAAACTCACGAGATCTAATGTTCATTACAAGTGGAGCTTGAAGATGGAACAATTAATAAGTTGTTAACTATGATAGGGGGATTTTGGTGGGGAGTAGCAATCCATACTGAATTTTAATCTGGCCACTTTTATTTACTTAACAAAACCAGTTATCTTCCTGATTGCCAATAGTGCAGAGGATTCAAGATATCTTCTGGGGCAGGGTAGATGAAGTAAAAGCACAAGGAATGTGTTTCAAAGAAAAAATGGGTAAAGTGAAGCAAAGCAGAGTGCAGAGGAGCAGAGTGATGTGAAGCAAAGAGAAGAATAAATATAAATTAAATCTATACATTCCAAAGTCAAACAAGGAATCACATTTTTTAATTAAAGTGAATTAGAACATACATGTTTACTTGTACTTCCTTCAACCAAAACTGTCTTAGATACACTGGTAAGTTGATATGGCTAAGTTAACTTCAGATGACATTATTAATATAATTTATTTCGCATAAGATTGCACACAAGATCACACAAAGGCTGTAATGCTATACTGTACAGATGTGCATAAGCACATCCACTTTCAAGTAAAAGCAAATCCAGCAGCTCTTCAACACTTCACTTGGCTTGTGAAGTTAGTATGGCACAAGTTAAAGAAAAGTAAAGCTGATAAGAAAAATACAGAAGCTTTCAAATTGTTTCCTATCCTTTGCATCTTTCTGTAAATCTTTTCAGTAGTTTCTACAGATCCATGTCACTGGATCAGAAAGCAGAGCTGCTCACAAAAATAACACTACCCACAAAAGATTCAGAATGAATAAGTTGTAGAAGTTATGTTTCAATTAACTGACCAGCCTGAAAGAGTGAGTTTGCAATCCCCATTTACAGAACTTGTTAATGCACTCTTCCAGTACTGTATTGTTATATGAACTCATCTAGCATATGTATTACTGTTTTAAATGCAATAAAGTTCTTTTGAACAAATAACCTAATTATATCTTTTTGTACATACAGATTATAGTAGAGATTTCCAGAAGAATTCATAAGGAGTTAACACTTCTTAAATTCATAAGCATTTTTTTTTATATTATGGATAAATTATTTTTCTTAACATTATGATTTGTTCTTTGTATTATTTTTTGAATGCCAAGTGACCACTGCCAGAGTCCCTGATTGAGACTATTACTCAGAGCCTACAGTTCCTCCACACAGCCTCACAGGGTAAATTACTGAAAAACTGAAGAAACTGTCAGAAGGCTTGCATATGTGCACTGTGTAGACACAAATTTAAAACGTCTGCACAGAACTGAAAAGCAAAATACAATTTTTTTTTTCAACAACTATTCCCCTTTTGGCATATCTGTGTACTCTGGATACACCTTAACCATAGACAAGCACAACAGAACTAATGTTTCACTCGTGTTGATGAACAGAAAACTTAGAGCAACAGACATTCTTAAGGTGCACCAAGCTACTCAGAACACATGTCCATCTTACAACAAAGAAAATTAAAACATTACAAGATTATATGTATAATTCTGAATATAATCAATCCTAGCTACTACATAAGTCAAAAAACTGAATGTTATAGTAAGGATTACTCTGCATTTCCATAAATTCTGTATATTGCATGAAGGAACAATGTACATAAAAAATACCATGCTGGAGGGTGAACCAATTTTCACAACATAGAAGGAGACAACAGGAATATATTAAGTACAGAATTATGATTTGGGAAAGAAATTTTAAAGGACTGGAAACCAACTGAATATTAGGCTCTTGAAGATATATATGAAAATAGGCTACAGCAAGGAGGACCAGCCCATGGCACAGTACAAGTGAAGCTCTACTTGATATTATTACATAGATTCACTCAGTAGGTTTGATTGAAGTAGTGGAAGCCAAGAGAAGTCACTCCACTGAAATCAGTGGGATTCACTCAGGCCAGTACATACAGTCCTTCTGATCCCTTTTGCTTTCATCCAGGCTATGAATCCTCCCCATTTCACTGAACAGTACAGTCTCCCATTTCTCTGAAAATCTGTGTCTTTACTCACCTCTCACTTTTTTTTTTTTTTTTTTTTAAACTAGTAACATCTATGCATCCTGCCTGCACTCTAAAAGCCTGTCTCAAACAAATAAAATTTATATAGCTTCTGTACCCTTGTCGTAATGGGCAGAAGCAAAGCCCCCTGAGTATATCAGTGCTAATGGGACAGCAATGAATTGAGGAAAGGCTCACGAAGACTGGGACCATTAGAGTAATTGCAAGCAGTGAAAACACACACACAGCTAAAATGTAAAGCAAAATTATTTACTTTTGCTTATTTAAGCTGTACACTGGGAGTATGAAGCTTCTTCATGCAAATTATTTACAACATAAGGCACATTCATTATCAAAATACAGGTCTAAATTTTATTTAGTGTTCAAACCTCACAGGTAGTCAGAATATCTACTAACACAACATTCTCAAAAGCAAATTCTACTCTTGTGGAGCCTGCCATTAATGCAATTAAGTATTTACTGTGTTTTCAACTACTGCTTTAACTTTTTCCTGATTTAATTGTGATGTTGTCGACAGGAGTTTCTGTCAGTTCATGATACTAAATACAAAGAAGAAAACATCACCAGACTATGTTGGCAAAATATTTGAAAGCAACAAATCTCCCATTGCTTCAATTTCCTTCAAATACTTAATAGTTTCCTTTGGGGAAGTAACTTGCTTTTTATCATAATGATTTCTATTTGCTTCTGGAGCATGAGTCATGCTCTTCAATTATTTTCAGTTGATTGTGTAATTATTAGTGAGAATAGGGTTTGGCTAGTCTTCATTTCATTTGTTTTTTTAATAAGAATTTCTGCTTACCTTCAGGTGAAGGCTTTTGAGAAAACGCAGAGCTTATTTTACTCTTCTTGCTGCCATTGCTGTTGACAGACAAGGTGGACTGAATTTTCCTGTGCATTTTTTCTGAAACAGGAGATGAAAGTTTTCTGTTGTCTGCAGATACATGCTTGACCCCGTTGTGCATTCCACTTCCATTACTCAAGCCCGCGTGGCCATTTTGCACTTTGCTGCTTTCTTCCTCACCCCTTTCCAGTGCTGAAGTATTTGGCTGAGGCAAACGTTGAGGTTGTGCTTAAAATGAAAAAGAAAGAAAGTGTTAATTAAAACTGTAAATTGAACACTGAATACTTTAGGCTAGACTGGGCAAAAATTAACATCCCCAGACAAAACAAGATTAACAATAATTATAATTAAACATTTATAAAGTGCCTCATTCACGTCTAGATGAGGCCTAGAATCCCTGTTCAGCACTGCACTTGTTTGTGGTTCTCTGTGAATTGGGCAGAGAGAACAAGGCAAGCGATGGGAAGAAGGAAAAAGCCCAGAGCGGGATTAAAAAAGAATGAAAACTGAGGTAAACTTGAGTTAAAGGGAGCCCAATGAAGAATTAGGGAAACAGAAATGAAAAGGAAAAAAAAAAAATGTATGGAAGAGAAGGTAGAGTCTGCAGTAACAGAAGTGAAACTGCTGGCTGGGCAACCAGCCAGTCTAGAAAATAACCCGAGTGACAAGGGAAGGCCACCTCAAAAGACAGCCACCAGAGATCGGTATATTAGATATGAATAAGAATATTCAAGTAATTAATACCAGTTAGAAACTAAGCTCGTGGATTGCTGGAAAAAAGAAAAACATTCAAAATCGTCAGGCAGTGGGGGGAACACAGCACAAAGCCATGGCAGGCTAGAGTCCCCCCATTGTATTTCACAATCACAAAGTTACAAATGGCCATAATGGACATATTAGGGTTTTAATGACAGCAAAATGAAATGGTCAGACAAAAATATACAAAAGCTGTCAAGGCACAAGGCAGGAATCTGCAACGTTCTGGTTAGGACTCCAAGAGAATGTCCTCATTCTAATGAGATGTCATGAAACTTGATCGTTCCTCTCCTTGTTAAGCTACAGTATCATAAAGCAGTCCATTTTTAATAACATGGGAAATACTTCATGTATTTAAAGTCCATATATCTAAGAAAAAGAGAAGATAAGTTTTTAATGTGAATCTTTATAATAAAAACACTAGTTTCCAATTAAGGATTTTTATTTAAAAAAGCCAATTTGCTTCTGAAACTAATTACGCTATACAGATAGTAACACAACAAGATTTCATAATCAAAAAGTATCAGCCCAATCACCTCTCCTAATCAAAATACTACTTTATCATGCTTGGACATAAAGAGGTTTTCAAGCAGGCCTATCTTCAACCATTTTCAGATTTTATGCAGAAGAAAAAGCCCATATTCTACCGAACGCAGCAAGATTAAACAGAATCAACAGTAAAGGAAAACTGCTCAGAACTGTAGTTCATTTTCTTTTCAAATGATTCACATGCATTTTCTGATGATTTCACAGCATAGCTTTGTTTGTAGATTACGTATAAGATAAAAATGTGTAAATACTTATAGCTAACTTCCTTTAAAAGAAATAGCTTCATTGATCAGATTGATATGACTAAACTTGGACATATACTACAAGGACATGCACAGCAACAAAGTCTCTAAAAGAACTCTCAGTTCTGAACTGGCCTAATGAAGTCTCAAGGACTTTTATCAGTGACATCGATACCATCGTCAGATTGCTTCCTCAAATGATTACCAACTTACCAGATTAAACTTTAGACAAGTCTTAATTTAAGTCTTGGTCACACTCTTGGGCAAACAGAGATATTTTTTAGATAGTTTAAATTTTGAGGAAAAAAAAAGAACTGGTTGATTTTTTACTTTCCATTGGATATTTTTGTTGGATATTTTTAGCTACAACATGTCCAATTTTAAGAAGACAATCCACACTGACAACCTCAGACTAGGTCAAGGCAACCCTAACAGTACTCTTACTTTACAGAAGTGAGAATTGTATGTTACAGGAAAGAAAGGAAGTGCTGGGATAGACATGTCTGTTGTTAGTTTCCCCAAAGATGTAGCGGGACAAAAATGACTCCCTTCCAATACCAGCAGTAACTGCTTCAGAGCTAAGTTCAAAGCTATCAAGGACACTTGAACTAACTTGTCCCAAAATGTTTTCAATGGCAATATTGAAGCAGCTGTTCCTTTCACTGAAAATATCTTTGCATTATTGCGTAGAATCATAGAATCGTTATGGTTGGAAAAGACCTCTAAGATCATTTAGTCCAATCACCAACCCATCACCACCATGCCCACTAACCACGTCCCTAAGTACTACATCCACACATTTCCTGAATACCCCCCAGGGACTTTTCAACTCTGCACACATGTTCTGTTAACGCTTCCAGACTATCGTTAGAGTTCCAAAACAACTGTGAAACAGGAGTAGATTCATTACAAGTATAATACAAGGAATCCTTTGTGTAGGATTTTCCATGTATGCACAAAAAAAAGCTATTCCTTCCATTAAAAAAAAAATCTTAGCATAGACCTAACTTCAGTCAATAATGAAATCAATAGCAGGATCGGGAATCAAAATTAATACTCTCTGAAGTTTAGTGTTCATGCTCATAACTCCTCATAGCTTTATTCTTACTATCCCATTCAAATGTAAATGTTATTAAGGAAAAGCGTTTTTCATGTTCCATCCAAAGATACTTTCTTCATACTGCACTTCCTGTGATTCTCAGCTGCGGAGTGGTACTGATAGCCCAAACGTAATACAGAGAGGTTACCCATACAAGCAACAGACGATACTAAAAATTCTGTATGCCTGGACATGCAAACATGCAAGTTTCTAAAACTGACAGTTATGACCTTTTCCATGCCGGCTGAATTGGTGGCTGCAGTTTGCAACTGTTTGTGTATCTCTGGTACTCTATTATAATGCAATAACTTAATAAATTATCCCAAATTCAATCTACAAAATTATCAGATTTTCTATCAAATTGTGGGTGAATAGGAATCTAAGAAGTTAGTTGGCTTTGCTTTCATTACTACTTTTACTAAGGTGAGCAGGTTGTGGGTTTTTTTTGTTGTTTCTGGGTTTTTTGGGGGGAGGAGAAGGGGGAGCTGTGCTTTTTTATTTTTTATTTTTTGATAATCCTGTTCCCGAAGTACCCTTACTTCTGTCTTTTTCCATTACCATAGAACTTTTTAGCTGACTGACTTTACAGTATTCACATGTGATACGCAGGTCAAGTCAGAACGGAACAAAATCCCAAATGAATTAGTTATCTTAATTTAAATTTATTTTAACTTTATTGATAATTTTGCATTAGGGAGACTTGAATCTTATGGTTAAAACACACTTGAAAGCAATTAGGAACCATATGACCGCATTCTAGCATAAAGAACAAAAGCAACTGACAGTTCCAAGATTAAGCCACAACCACTCCGTTTAAAACAGAAATATTTTTACCTTATTTTTTAAAGGTTGTGTCTATCTTAAAAAAAAGAAGTGTAATATGGGGAACGACACAATGCTTCTTAAAACACAGTGATACCCAGGGACTCTCACTCTCTCTTTAATGATCCACTGCTCTCATTCAGCTGTCTTTCTTTTTTCAAATCTTTACATATGTGACAGCTCTCAAAAGTAGACCATAGACCATCTGGCATTTTCAGAGGTGTAACTTGTGCAAATTCAGCTCTACTGGGAACACAATGCTATCTTCTGCCTGCGTTATAAAAGATACAATAGAATGTAGAACTTATGAGTTGTTTTGAATTATTCATTTTTTGCCTGTATATTCAAGAAATTTTACAAACTCTGCATTTTGTACTACATAATCACATGCGTTAAAGGTACAAAGAAACTTTTTGACACCTCTTTTCTACAGAAAGATGGCATTTTGTTTGATATGTGAACATTCAGTGCCTGTTATATCATTCTAAACAGGCCGTGTGCTGCTACAAAAGATCCCATTTTACACTCTATGTATGAGCAAAAATTTTATTCTTGATAGTCAGTAACAGCAATACACATCGAAATTTCAAATATGAGTTGGATGAATGTTCAGCATCTTCAAATCAGGATGGCATTGGTCACTTAGTATATGTTGAAGACTTTTTTTTAATTCCTTACACAACACAGAAATACTGTCTGTTTAAGCATCCACAATGAGTAGTTTCAAATGTACTAAAAAATACTGTGCTTTTTAGGTTAATATGTTTTTAATCTTTAGCAAAACCAGTACATTTAAATCAATATTTCATACAGTACTAACACCAGTGGATTTTCAATAAGAATGATAAATACTGGATTAATGATTCAATACACTGAATCTTTTTTGATAGAAAACTAGCAGATAATGTAGCTAGTAATAACTATACATGAATCTGCTGCCTGTGGAAAAGCAATAAAAAGGCAATATATTGCTATAGCATATAATCTATTAGCGTGTTTCACTGCTTTCTTGTCACTGCAAACTGGGCCTTAACACAGTCACTTCTGCTCTTATTTAATTGTGTGGTTACTATCTGGTGAATATTCACATACTAAACATTTGCTGTGATTCTGATGGTTTTGGATGAAGTAAATATGCACATTCTGACTGTATAATCCTAAAATGGATACGTATGCCCACTGACAGTATGTTGTTTAAACCTCCACAAAATAACAGCTACTCATATGAGAAAAATCCTGACGTATGCATTTAACAGAAAAATGTATGTAAACACAGGGAAATGCTCATCAAAAAGAGGACAGTTTAAGCTATCATTAGGGATTTTAGATGAAAAAAAAAACCAAACATGCACAGAATACAGGCTCCTCAGAGTCAAAGTGAATCAAAAGAAAGCATCAGGAGGGAGAGAAAAATTGAGACAGCTAATTAGTAGCCTAATCACATCAAAAGCAATTCCAAGGCAGCTGATACAGATGCCCGTGGAGTTTATAGGCTGGCCAGTGCCACCGATGGAAAAAGTACTCTCCAGTTACAGCCTGGTCATCTGACCACACACCCAGAGAGTTAAGAGCACTTATTTTCTTCATTTATTACAGATCAGTTCACAACATCAGATCAGGTCAGAAAGGCAATATTTTTCCAGGTGGACTAGAGTGGAAAAAAATGTACAACTGCTGGGTGTAAAAAAATATAACCTTTGGCATTTTCAAATATTGGGAAAATACAAAATAGGATTTCAGTTCAGAATATCCTTCGCATTTCTCTGCCTCCCCCAAAAAGTTGCAGTTGCATCTGCAATAAGCAGATGAACTCTTTTAGGAAACAGAGAGGTCCTGCTTTGGTCTGTTAATGCTGAAAGCCAAGATCTGCATGCTAATTTGAGCTTGGGAAATTGTTTGATCTCAGTGGTAGCTGCTCCTGCTCGCTCCGCATGGATCACACTGAAGAGACCACATGCGAGGAAGGTAAGAATCAGGCCTCTGTTCCTTATCAGTACTGCTTCATAACACAAACCCAAGCTTGAGGGGAAAAATAAAGCACATGACAGATAGACATGAATTGTACAGTAAAACCAGGAGCTGCCTGTATTCTAGAGTAAAATTAAGGTAATTCCACATTGCTTCTGGAAAAGACATAAATTCCTGAAATATAAAAGGCAACATCTCAAACTGACTAGAAAAATCTCACCTTTTCAAAAATATTACAAATTATATGTATGCATTTATATGCTCAATAAGCATAAAATTTCAGTGAAACTGGGAGAACTCGGTCTCTCTCCCTCCCCACATTTAAACTAAAATCCTGACTAGTCTCTATGTGGATCTTCAAACTACATCAATAGTTTCCTCTGCCTAGCTATCCAGAATATTAACATTCAGATTACAAGATGTGCCTCTGAGTCAACGTGTGAAGTGGCTTTTGTCAGCAATTATTTTTGAATATTTTCTAGGACATAAATGGCATATACTGCAGCTTCCATATCATAGAAAGCATACATTAACTAAATAACAAGGTACCATCAAGGTACAACCTATCTTTTAAAATCAATTTTTCACACTGAATTTTTTATACCATGCTGACTTTACAAGGAAAACAAAGTTCAACTAACGGCATCAACCACTTTTTTAGAACTGTATCTTGTAAGACACGAGGACATCTTCAAAATGAATACAATACATTATTATGAAACAGGATGCCCTTTGTAATGAAAATACTGCAGTAAAATTGCTGCTATGAGTTTTGTAAGACCCACACTGAGAATACTTTGTTAAAATATGCCCGAGAACATCCAGGGAGCGCCAGGTAAAACAGAAATGGGGCTGGAGGGGGACAAAGGGAAAAGGCTGTCAGCTCTCAATCTGAGAAGGGCCAACGAGAATGGCATGTGTGCATGTGTGTTTATGGGTTGAGAAGGTGACACATGTGCACAAGAAGGTGCCAAAGTACTCTTCAATCTGTGCAAAGACACCTGCAGTGCCTTCCTCTGGAAGCACCGCGGGATCTCGCACATTGTTTGAAGAGTTGCAGAAATTGTTTAAAGACGTCTTTGACATACTCCAAAAGAAGCAGTTACCACAGGGAAGCATGAAAAGGGCCAGTAGCCAGAGGTTTACAAAGTTGATAGGCAACTGAACACGTGGAGTGAATTCCTGTATTTACAAATCCTCTTCCCTGAAGTGTTTTCTCAAAATGAAGAAATGCCTGCTGATTTTTTTAATGACAGCAACATCAAATTTTCATCATTGCTAGATTGAGTAAAGCCTTCACATTTTTTTAATTACCTGTCATCTAGCAGCTATCTCAAAACTCCAAACATCCTTTTGTCTTCTAATTACCATTAGGTTATCAGCAAACTCTGCTTCTTTATCATACACAAACCTTGCCACCATTCACAGTGTTTCTTGGTGAGACTGAAAATATTGGCATCTATGATAAACTGTGTAGATGACAAAAAAATTCTTTCTAGAACGTAACACAGAAATAAAAACGATTGACATAATGCAGTGATTGTTATACTACATCTACATAAAGTGGGATGCAGCTCTCTCTGCAGAATCATGAGAACAAACAGCTGTAGTTTGCCATAAAAAATCCACGAGAACCCAAACACAAAACAGGCTATTGAGATAACAAGCACTCAGATTTCTGGGAAATAGATTTCTATATAAAGCTGTGTTCAAAAGTAGGAAATTTTACTCCAAGCTTTCCCCTAAAAACAATTACCTACCCATTTTCTACCTCATACGTTCTGCTAGGGAACTGGAAAAGAACTGTAGTGTATTTGCTCTTATGTTCCACCGCATTCCAACTACTTACAGCAGTGGCAGTCAAGGCACAGACATGTGCAAAACCAGATTAATTTACAGTCATCATTCCAGCATTCTGTGTGCATACTGATGGTGGTTTACATATTCACTGATGACTTCTGAAGGTGATTTTTTTTTCTATTTAGGTAAAATGCTTAGGTATTTCTTCCTATGTTTTCCACACAGCTTACTTATTTGGAGGCACTATGATTCACTTTATTTTTTTGTTGTTCTTGTTAAATGTTGTTTTTTAAGGAACGGTGACTTATAGAAACTAGATGTGAAAACAAAATGATACACTAAATAAGAATCAGAGAATTAGGGTTTTTGTTAAATTCTAAAGTGGCAAAAGTGATTTATTCCCTGACCATAAATAATTGGTAATTCAATAAATGTGAAGACAGTCCCCAAAGCTATAAAGGATACAAAGGGGTGCAAAACCAACACAATCCCATCTCACTGAGGAACAGCACTGTTTGCTTCTGGAGCTCTAATTTTGAAAGGAAGGTTAATTAACCACCAGGCGCAAAAAAGTAATCCAAGCTGTTGGCATGACAATTACAGCACTTATGCAATTAGTACATATTACAACATATGGTTATACCAATGCATAAAGGCGCACTGGAGTCCCATGAAACTAACACATTAAATCAAATATTTGGAAGAGTTTTGATGCCTCTCACCATTGTGTTACTTGTTCCCAAATCAAACAAACTTAAAAGAGAAGCTACAAACAACAGGATATCTCTTGCTGGGTATTGCTTCATAAGCGGCACAACAGGATGTACCAGACAGGAGAGATAACCTGAATGTCATTAATAGCCACAGGCTATACCAGTGCACAAACAGGTCCTCTTGGCTCCAGCATCTTCTACTCCCTTCCTCCAGAGGTCAACAACCACAGACAAACTAGTGATCATTGAACTGTAGGAAAGAAGATGGAATGGTGAGGCAAAGAGCAGAGCTGGCTTCGCAGCCAAGCCCTTTCAGCACTCACCTTTGAGAGACAAACACCCCAAGGTCGAGTTCATTCACCACTGACTCTATATACAAAATTTCCCAAGACTCCAAGAACTTCCCCAGCTCAGATGTCTCTAGCCCCTGCTCTTACTGCTTTGTCTTGCATCATCTCTGTAATTCTAAACACTTCACAGTACTGCTATCAACAAAATTAACAAGGCGCAGAAAGAAAGATACAGGATTAAAAACAAGACAAGAAGAAAGAATGGAGAATGTGAAAAGATAGTGAGTGGGGAAAAAAATAGAAGATCATTACAAAAATAGTAACATAAATTGATATCTGAGATTCTGACCTCTCTGCTGCACTCATTTTCTCTGTGCTATTATTTCTGGCAATCTAGAGCTGATGCAAAATTTGGCATCAGCTATCGAGTACCAGAAATCCAAAGGAAGAAAGAAGTAAAGCACAGCTGTGAGGAGAATGGAAGAGGAGAAGCAAATGGGTAGTAGCCAAAAGGAACATGCAAAAACTTGGGATTTTACACTATTAAGCCAATAGCAGGACAAAAACATCAAAAGGAGCAGATAGTAAATACCCAGAAGAAGACGGCACTGGAGGGGAAGAATATAGGAAAGGGAAAAATACATGATGAGATGAGCCCCCTTGATCTGTGAGGGCAGAAAAGAAGAAAAATTGTACATAAAATCCACTAGAGATGAAGCATTTGCTACAAACTTTACATGTAAGGAAAGAATGAAATGACAAGCCATTCATTGATAAGCAATGAAATAAAATGAAGATCATTTTTGCACAGTGATTCAGATAGATTTGAAACAACAGTTCCCCCCCTTCTGCTAAAGGTCAGAGAGGCTCCAGGAGCCTAGGCCAGCAATCAGCCACATTCAGCAACACATGAATGATGAGAAATGGAATTCCCGTGTCAGCAGCAACTGAATGTGAAGTCCACAACAATACTTAATTTTGTCTTTGCAACAGAGTGGTTGATTAACAAAGCGACTCTCAGTGGGAAAAAGAGAAGGGGAAACATAGCAGAATGTATGAGGTGTCCAATTCCCAATCCTGAAAAAAAAAACAAAACGGGAGGAGAAAGAGAAGCAAGATGTATCTGCATAGTATCTGCATTTCTGCCTGTTGCTCACGCACACAGCCCTTACAGAAGAGCAAATGTCAGAGTGCTGACTGTGTCTGGTGAAGACTGAACTTCCTGTAAAACGATGCACTAAGTTTCCTGAAAGGAAGCAAAACATAAGCTGCTCAAACAATTCCCAAGAAAGCTCTGATATCAGAGTCACACAATTGCAAATCTGCACTGCTAGAAAAATATAGTGTCACATTAATAATCACCAGTGACAGGCACAAAAATTCAGAGAAACAATCATATTAATTTAAAGGAGAAAGTACCAGATCATATGATGAAACAGGCAAATTGTCTTAGTTGTATAAAACAATCCATACAACTTTTTTTCATTTTACCCTGCAACTGAGCTAAAACTCTGATTCTCCTTTCTGTTCATGAAACAAGATATAAATCTCTGTGAAATTATTATGCTCAAACCATTTCAATATAGTAGAGGCCAGTAGCACTTGCAAGTCCTTATGCTACAAAATTGATTGAATAGCAGTAGAATACTGGGTTTTATCTCTAACGTACAGAAAGCGAATTTTCTTATTTCAACATGTTCAAAAGCACTCAGCATACATGTGGAATCATTTTCATTCTCTATTAAATATTAAAAATACTTCTTTCAACTTATAAAACTTTATTTAGTTCACCTATTATTTAGAAATACTCCTATAGCATTTAAATTTGGATGAGGCCCATGCTTTGAATCAGGATCTTTTACGATAAAACCTTCTGCTTTGTCTTTTATTTAGAAGACACATTTCCTTTTATTTGGGGGAAAAAGAAAATTAATTTTCACACCAATCACAATTACTTTTTTTGAATGGAGTGCAGGTAGAACAGTGAAATTTGTGCTATGTCAGCTTTATTCTCTATACTGAAAAATATTGGTTTTTACATCTAAGAACTCTTGGTTAGAAGGTTTTGCATATAAGCAGAAGGACTCATAAGATCGAAACAGCACTTTAAATGAAAACATTACAGTTTAAAGTTACACCCGTGTGTTTTTTTTTTTTTTCCTTTCACAATTCAAGAGCTTCAGTAAGTCACAGCACAAGCAGGAACCCTTTCTTCCCCAGAAGGATCAAAAGGCCAGCGGCAACCCTCATTCCACAGCAAAGACAGCAACTATATTACGTGCAAACAACCTTCCTCTGCTCTTCACAAAAGCCTTCAGCCCCACAAAAGCATTCATGCCTTCAGCAGCATCAGCAGCTCAAGTAGGTTAGCCATCAACAAGCCAAACTGCCGCCTCCGTCCCTTTGTGCTGTGCAGTTCTTTGGCACCGAGGGAATACCTCAGCCTCCCTCCTTGCATTTCTTGGCCCCAAGCAGAAAAACTCTTAGGAAACAACAAACCAACTGCCAAAAGGACACAATTGCAACTGCAGCGTTTCTGAAACATCCTTATCAACTCTACTAAAGTTTCATGCCACCTGCCATTTTATTTGCACTGCTGCCATAGCCTTGCCTCTAAGAATTAACACCAGCACCCTTTTTGTTATTGTCCCTCCACCATAACTAGTTACATTTTACTGTGCCACATTGTTTTTCTTAGGCTGCTGAGATTAACAGAATACAATGGGAACATCCCCAGGCTACCTTATATTTAATTAGTGTCCTGCTTATTTAGACAGAATTCCTGGTTTATTTCCAGCACAGTACTGCCAACTCAGATTATGTAAATACTATCAATCATTTTATCTTTAAATATATCCTTTCTATTGGCATTCTCAATTTTGAGTCTTTAACTTTCAGCTTTTGTTAGAAACTACAAAGATTAAGACCAAGTTAATGTGTTTGTTTTATGAAAACTTAAATCCCACATAATAACATGACTCCAGAAGCTGACATTTTCATAGTGCACTATGGTACTAACAGCTGGTCTTTTTCCTGTATCCACCATACCATACCTTTTCATAATTTTAACTGACTGTTCACTCTCCAGCAATGAAAACAGTGATTCTAGTAAGAAGGTTCTCATTGCCACTTACAAAGTTGTTTAAAATGTTGATGTTAACACACCAAGTTAAAGTGAACAGGACTTTATACTGAAGTGCTTTAAAGAGTTTTCCAGCCCACCCTCTAAACACGACCCTCCTGTCACTGCTTCCAGTTGTGTTATTCTAATAGAGAAAGAACTGGGAAATACTAAAAAGGATTGGTAATAATTAAAAAAAAAGAAGTGAGGGTAAGGTTGTGGTAAAGAAAACGATGCAGAGAAGAGAAAAATGCCCTAGAGACAGTAGCCAGAACAAGAATGGATCATCCTTTTCTTTCTATTTATAATTTATAAAATTAAAAGGGAAAAGAGGGCACTGAACACGGTTTATTAAGAATGAGAACAAACTGCCAACATCCCTCCAACTCTGACTCTACCATGACAGCCATCACATCTCTTCCAATGATGTCAAGAATCCATATTCTTTATTTTCCTTCAAAATTACCATAATTTCTAAAGGAAAGATTTTATGATTAAAATCTTCAATTGCCATTCCTTTATAGTATCTGTGAAGATTATTTTTAATACTAAGTTTAAGTTTTGAGAGCAAAGTAGATCCCTACCTGTGCAAGAGCTAAGAAAACAAGCCATATTTCCCTTTCCACAAGAACTTGTTCCACAAATATTTGAAAAAATATCGATAATGTGGGCTATAGTTCTCACCCTATTCCACCTATTCCAGCAGAATCTCCAGTGTGGATGCAGATATGTCAATAACAGAAAGTTTTTGGTAGGTTATTTGCTGTTGTTCAGCAAGTGAGCATAACAGTAAATGAGGTCTCCCCATAAGAATGCTTTGGTCACAGAGCAGATACCATGTAATACACAAATGGTCAAAACAAACAAATAAAACAGAAGAATTTATTTAAAATAAGAACTGAGTTTATCACTTGAATTATAGGGAAAAGATTCCTTAGGTAGAGCACTAACATACGTATGGAATTAGAAAATCAAACATACACAACAGTAAATTAAACAACAAAGGAAATAACAAGAGCAAAGAACAAAATAGGTAACCACTAACAAAATTCCTCCCTTGAAATTTCTCCTTCTGTGCTGCTTCTCCCCCTCTGCATCTTTTTGAAGTTAAACACTGTCTTCTTTGTTTTAAATATGAAACTCACACTGGATTAAAGTGTCCAAGTCTCAAGCCTGAACAGAACAGTTTACAGAATAGCAGTGATGAGGATGGTTACGAAACATGGGGAAGAATTTTATGACTACACAAAGGTACACTACAAAACACTTTCTAGAGTGGTTTGTATATAGTTCCACTGAAAGGTCTATTTCCATGTAAAAATATTTCTCAATACCGATTTTACACTACAAATACAATATTGTCACTACAAAGTGAGAATATAATCATATTAGCATGCATTTATTTATTTAAGAGGGAAATATGTTTATTTGTAAGTTCACAAAGTGAATACTGAATTGTTAAATGAGTTGGCTTAATTTAAGAGAATGACTTATATAAAATCTCCATATGCATCATCCCAACTTAGCTCTTCACTTTGTCTTATCATCTGAATTTTATTTTTTTTTCCAGTCACCTCTACAAAAAACTTAATTTGATGACTCAGACAAGCCTTTCCAGTCAGGATGATCCCAAGTCATCTTGTCAAAACACATTTTCCTTGTGTTGGAAATTCAAGCAAAATGAGTATTATATATCTATACAGAAGACCTAAAAAGCGTTCTCCAGTTTAACTGCTCTTACGGCCAATTGTGGTCATCATACAAATCTTTCATTGCTTTTCTGTTAAAACACAGATTTTATTTTAACTTGCAACTTACAGAATAGCAGTCAAAAGATGCATGTCTCCTAATAAAGAGCAGTGCCTTCTAACCAGATTAGAGGTCACACTTTTCAAGAAAGATGTATTTTGGAGCTACTCAGACATGAAGGCAAGCTTACTCCTGCTCTGCTAAAGAACAGGCAAACAGCATGTACCGTCTCTCTGGGGCAAAAACTTGCCCTGAAGGTCAAATCTGACTCACAGGACACATATTTTATAGGCTTGCCTAACAGTTTGCTCTACTTGACTTGTCTCAAAAGCAAACTTCATAACACTTTATGCAAACATCATACAACCTTAAGTCTGAGCCATAAATCAATAAAACTCACTTAAACTTGAGGAATCTCTGTATCAGGAAATAGTTTCTTACTTGAAATTCTGCTGTAATTAATATTAACATTGCTCAATCTTACAATTTTCTCTAAGCAAATGTCACAGTACTTGCAGCCTTAAAGTAAAAACACGACAAACAAGATTTTGCACAGACTCTGAGAGAGGCAAGTTTTCAAGTAAAATTTGTCTCTTATTTCCATGTGCCCCAATATAGAACTTGGCATTTGAAAACTCTTGTGTTAGAATGCTGCTAGAATGCTCTTAGTTAGTACTCATGATCACAAATTTCAAGAGAAATCACCACAGAAAACTGTATTTCCTACATGCCTGAACACTACAGCTCAGTTATGAATAGCCAAGACTCAGGTGGCAAGTATTTCATCACTTCCTCAAATCAAACCTCAATATTTCTGGAAGCGTACCTCACTAGTATAATGAGTTAAAATCAGTATTAGAAATAGCCTGAGTGACCACCACTGTTTGACATTTGAATGTTTTTCAAAAAGGATCTTCTGGGTCTGGGTCATGATTTTTTTTTATATTTTTATTTTTAAGAGAAAACAGAAAACCAGCACAACAACATGCAAATAGGCCACAGGCGCCTGTTTTTGCTCGTCCTTTACAAAAATACCTTCAGGGAAAGGGTACTTGTGGGCACTGCAGACATTACCAGAATGCAGAGTAAGTAAGTAGTATTCAGACCTTACTTTCCTCTGGATCGCTATTTAAGGAAGAAAAATATTTAACCGTAATTACTTAGCTAAGCCTTCTGATGTGACCTTAAGCCTCTCTTCATCTTTTCCTTTTATATCAGTAAATACAGCAGTCAGAAGATTAGAAACTAGTTTGGCTCTCTAAATTTTGAAGAATTAATTTCAGAATTTTGATGTACACACAATATGCACTATTATTTTCCAGGTGTATAAAATTACTCTGAGTGATCCACACATGATAACAAAAATAAAACATTGACAAAAAAAAAAAAAAAAAACACACAGATGTTTTGCCATGGTTTACGTTCAAGATATTTCTACAAGAAAACAGGTTCCCAGAAGTACAACTTGTATGACGATACTTCCATGCACTTTGTAATTTGGTGGTTTTTTTTGCTAAAACTGGCTAACTGAATACCATTATTACTGAAAATAGCAGACTGAAACTACACTGACTCATTGGTTTTGTATTATAACATTTCAGGCAGAACCCACTCAAGAGTTCTATTATTTTTCCTTTTAAGGAACCACTACGAACATACTGTGCTTTTTTCCCCTATATAGAGGAACTAATCAGGAAAAGAATAAGTATTATTCTGCACTAAGGCACAACAGCACATGAGTTCTGAGACTGTACTGATATAACAAATGAAAATATTCTGAAATTAAGATACAGTTTACTTCAGGCCAAAACACAGCAAGCACAGTCATCTTTACATTACTTAAAGAACTTCACCTTTGTCTGGCACTGATGATTACCGCCATCCAAACCTCTCCAGCCTCAGACCATATATTCAGATGATGTTCTCAGAGTCAGAAGTAAGGTAAA
This sequence comes from Phasianus colchicus, assembly GCF_987193195.1. Taxonomy (NCBI): domain Eukaryota; kingdom Metazoa; phylum Chordata; class Aves; order Galliformes; family Phasianidae; genus Phasianus; species Phasianus colchicus. The sequence continues at coordinate 26,485,206 of NC_143436.1, forward strand.
ACAAAAAAATGAAAGGCTTCAGGTAACTCTGGCTATCAGTGATATGAACAATACTGCATTTATGACATGGTCATCTGGTGCAGCGTAAAGTTCTTGCTGAAGTTTAACTACTGTTCTACAAACCGATCAGCAAAAGCAAAAATTTTATTTCTTAGCATGGAGTCACCACAGGGTGTGCAAATTCCTTACCAGTCACAGTCCATCATTAACTGCACCGCTTCAAAATGTTCAACCTTGAGTCAAAGGACAGAGGCTACACAGAAACCTTCTGCGTCCCACTAACACTGCAGCACTGACACTCAGATCACCAGCGGCTTCAGAAAACACTGAAGACCCAGTCTTGCATTACGAAGACTGTAATTGCATCTTTCTGACTAGAATGGCATTTAATGAAAAATAAATGAAAATGCTATGGTTGTGTAACAAGGAGTTGTGAAACGTCTTGGATACAAAACTTTTCTTATCTGAGTCATGTCATCCCAAAAATTCCAAGAGGAAACCAAAATGGCAAGAAGACAGATACACAGTCTGCAAAAAAAAAAAAAAAAAAAAAAAGCAAAAAACTTCTTTCTGCAGAAGTCTTCCAGGCAGAGACTGGGAAGAGGGACATAATCATTATCATTATGCATTAAAACCGCGAGAGAAAAACCTTAATAGTGTCAGCAGAATCATCAAATCTGTGCGCGCCATCTACAAACTGCTGAAAATTACTGGCATCCTGATAGTAGCTACTTATGGCTTCCTATTTGCACTTCTCAGCCCATTGCAAGACCTAATCCTTATTCTTCTCTTCAGCCAAACAGGTGCATCTTCAAAGTAAATTAAATCCAAAGGTCCTGCACAGGTGTTATAGCTTCTGTGTGTTCTAGAGGCATTTAATGATGTACATTACCTTGAAAGAAATTTTTCAAAAATGTATATATTGCTTACCATCTTACTACAACAAGTTGGAATAAAAAATAATAATATAAACAAATAATAAATAATAATAGAACATCAGGCTCATTGATAAGCATGAGAATAATTGAGGAATTTTGGAACAGAAGCAGTAAGAGATCTGCCAGGTCAGAGGGAGAGTGACACAAGATAGCTGTCTGCTGGAGAAACGATTAGAAAATCTTTCTGGGAGGGGAGTTTGTATGTAGAGGTTTCTTCACACAGCATTAATGTCTACAAGCCAGATTTCTCAAAGACTTGTCTTTTTTTAAGAAGACAATATTAAAAACTGCATTCCTGTATTTCAGTGTTTAAGTACTGAATTGATTGAAGTCCTATTCATTCACAGCCGCCGTCCCCCCCCCCCCATTTCTTCACAGCCAAAAGGAGCAAGTACCTGCATATATAGGGAACATTATGCAATCACTTCTTGAAGTAAAAGAATACACCCTTCAGACTCAGCAAGATATTTTGAATAATTTCCATTAATCTATTCTACACAACTTCTATACTCACACATTCGTTTACAATGAAAGAAGTCTGTAAGTGTCATACTTTCTAACTTTGAAAAGAGCCATTTAAGTTATCTCAAGAACTGGTAGTATTTTTTAGACAGTATGAACACAGTCATCTGAAATAATCACAATCACAGTAAGATGACTGTGCTCTACACAAGAAAAGGTACTTTTGTATGATTATCACACGGAACAAACAGCTCTAACAACAAATTATCTACTTGTTTGCAAAAACAGTCCCAAATCCATAACTATGGAAGTCACCCATTTAGCCAGCAGGAAACCTCCAAATATTATAATTAAATAAATCGCTGTTATAAGTAAAAACATCAATGTAAAATGTATCAAACAAAAATAGAAAAAAAATCTGATTTTAGATTTCAAGGAAACAAAATGCAAGAAAGTACTAATAAAAGAGTGAGCACGGGAACACACTAAATTGTTTAATTCCCACAGAGCTGAATGAAGCATCTCCTTCCCTAAAGAACCACTCTTATCAGGAGGCTGCTTCCTGGAGGAGAAAGAGGCAATTGAAGCTAGGAAATGATGGATAGCAATGACCTTTCTATCTGTAAAACATGGGCATATTTTAGGTATTTAATCTTGAGAATTGGATTATTATTAATCAATTATTCATGACAATTTGAATCTATGGTAGATGTTTTTTGTTTTCTTAAATATCACATAGCTAAGGTCCTGCCTGAGAACTAGAAACGAGATTAAATCCTCACAAGCAAATAGTGTTGGCACTGGCATTTTCTTCTCTCCTAAGCATTCCTTCCCCTACGTAACAGCACACACTGCCAATTACCTACCCTCTACCCTCTGCAGAACTTTTGACTAAACATTCTGAAATTCACCTTTACCGTTTTTTTTTTTTTCTTAAAGGACAAAATTATGTTTTCTAGAGAACAAAGCAGGTCATTGTGGTAATGCAGAGCAGCAAAAACTCCTACGTTTCATTCCTGTTGCCGATGGCTATGCTGCTATGTGGTTTAACATTTGCTCTTTCTCACTTGCCAAAGGTGAGTGATAACAGAAGCAGAACGTCTCCAGTAAAGACTACCAGATCATAAAATGAAAGTAAGAAGAAGGTGTTTGCAGATATTAAAAATACATTGCTGAAAACAAAGAAAAAGCAGATGGAGCTATGTAAGTCTAAGATCTTTTTAAAAGCAAGACCTCCACAGTCTTAAACAAAATGCAAACTACGTATGCATTTGTGAAGGGTAAGGAACAGGTCTCAGCACTGCTCCAAATAAATGAAAAAAAAAATATGAAAAATCTAGTTATTCCAGTTTGCAGAACTACACTGGAAAAGAGACTCTTTCTCACTAAAGTTTTGAAACTGAAGGATCTGAAAAGCAATGGTCACTTCTCAAAGTCAAATTAATGCACCTAAGGAATATCTCGCAGTTCTAATGGTCCTCTAATAATCTTTAATTTAAACTTAATAAATGCACCTTATTTCCAGCCCAAATGAATTTCCATACATTCGATCCAGTTCTCCCTTTGCTGTTCTTGTCTGCTACAGTCGGAGCATTTACCAGATTTACCAATCTTACCGGATTTGTTCATTGTGGCATCATGCTTCTTAGGCACTAAGCAAGTCTGAGGCGTAGACCTGTTGGAGTGCATCCAGGGAAGAGCCAAAAAAATGATTCACAAAACGGAACACCTCTCCAATGAAGACAGGCTAAGAGACCTGGAGACTTTCAAAGTGAGGCTGGATAAGGCCCTGAGCAAAGTGGACCTAGCTGTGGTGTCCCTGTTCACTGCAGGGGATTTGGATTGGATGGCCTTCAGAGGTCCCTTTTAACTCTAAAGATCTATGATTCTGTGATTCTAAGTCATTCCTTGTTAATACTGAACAGATTGAACTCCAGGAGTTTTTCCACAATAAGGCATGTTTTCAACCATTCCTGAGATATTTGTGGTTCTTCCCTGATCCTTCTCCAACTGAACACAGTATTCCAGTAACAGTTATGAAAACCATTAACAATTAATACTGAGAGGTAATATAAACATTTCCATCTTATTTAGCTCTCCCTGTTTACATGTCAGTATACTGTAGCCTTTTGAAGCACAGGGTTGTACTAGAAGATAATTCTCATCTATCATGACTCAAGCTCTTTTCAAAACCCATTAATTCCTTGCTAAAATAAATACATAATACTTTCCCAAGATTAGGCATTTGTACCACAATATTATGAAAGTTTTCATTCTGAGGATAAGGGATGCTCCAAATGAGGTTATGGAAGGGATAATTTGGGGGAAGTCTCACAATCTAGAAACTTTTCTAAAAGTGGCTTGAGAAAGGGACTGTGAAGTAAAGGTGAACTGAAAGTATCTTCGTGTGGAAAATGAGCGCAGTATTTCAGCTTATTGATGTTGCCTGGTAAACTGAGTTTACAAGTGCAAATAAGAAATCATACATAATGAAGTCATTACAGAGTCTCTAACACTGGACTTCGTTGTTGGTGTGCCAGTAAAACTGACTGATTAATCTACTTCCATATAACAGCAGGATAAAACAGCTGCAAACAAGGAGAACCATGGAAAATAAATGCTGGAACCATTTATAAAGTGAAAACTAACGAACACTAATGGATTAAGAATCAGCTGTGGGGCAGGAAGACAATGTGTATGGGAAAAAAAAAGAAATCAAATCACTAGGATATTAGTGAATAGTTGCTTAATCCGTGAGAAAACTGAAGTGTGTCCTGTCTAAAACAGCTTAAAGGAACAGTTTTAAAACAGTTTTGAACAGTCAAAACACTGTTTATTCCTAATCTCAAGTCTATGTGATATTCCACAAAATTTAGTCTAGTGAGATAAAGATTTGGTCAAATGGAAGTGATTCCGAGCTATATCACCTGTTACTTAAAACTAAGTATTTAAGTGATAAACTTAAATGATAAAACATCTTCTCTCTCTCCTACTCCTGTTGTTCTAATTTTAGTTACCATATAGATTACTTTGTAGACCTTCTGCATGCTACAAGAGATATCTGTCATTCCGTCTTAGATTGTTCCTCAATTTTGTCTTCTCTACTCATAGACACAGACAAAAAAAAAAGTAAAAAAAAAAAGCTGCATTCATTTCCTCATTTCCAATTCTTCCTTCCTTCTAGAAGACTGCTTGCTGATAGGAACACTAAAGGGTAAAAAAAAAAATCAAACTTGAAACAAAAAGTAGTGTGTCACAACAGCTACTCAAACTCATAATAAAGCCACTAGTATATTAAACAATTATCAAGACAAGGAGTTACAGAAACTGCCAATTTTCACCTAAATCTGCTTTCAACAAAGGTGAACCAGGAAGAACTTCAGGAAGGGCACATTTATGCCCTATACAGAACCTATACCTCTGAATTTTACCATGTATGTTGCCTTTTTTCTACTCTTTTTTTTAATTCCCATCCCAGAGACATACAGCTGCACCGAACTGTCGAGCCTCTTCACACTTCTTCCACTACCAGGGACTTGCAAAATCTGCTGCAAAATCTACCATACACTGAAAAACATATGCAGTTCCTTGGTGCAACCAATACACACCATTGCAGCAAAGAGATCAGAGGAAACATAGCACTGCCATACTACTGTCCTTGATTCTTCCTTTCTTCCATAGTTCAAGAATCCTGTTAAACCACTACCAGCTAAATTCACTTTCCCAAAGGTCTGGGACTAAGAAATGGGTAATCAGAGTAAGAACACTCCAAAAGTAGCCAACACCATACCTACCTTCCCACATCCTCAACAAAAAGTACCACCCAATTGCTTGTACTAGGCCTACATTAATAATCCTTAGGGATTAAGGAAACTCCCAAATCATCTAAAACAATTTTTTATTGCCCATGAAGAAATAATTTTATAAATTGTGAGATTTTTATCTGACAATGCTAAGTTCAAGTTCTCCTATAAGGAATTTTGGTAACTAATCAGTACCCTAGGGGTGTAGGTATTTGTCATTACTTTGGTAATTATTTAGGAAAGAAATTGATTATCTACAACAATCAAAGCAAAGAAGTTCACATGCCAAGACAAAGGTCAGGAGAAGCCGATCAGATACATTAAGAGAAAAATAAACTCTATAACTCCAGAGAAAATGAACAATTACAACAACGGGCTCAAAGAATATGAATTTAACTGACTGTGAATAGTGGAGTGTATGTGCAGTGTAAAGAAAGACCGAAGCATGTGGTCAAACAACGATCTCAGACTGGGATTTGGAGCACCACTCCTCTTTCAGCCCATTTGCTTCCTGAATACACCCTATAATTAAGAAGAATTTTTCATGCTGCCTCTCCCTTCAACATCCAGATTCAAGAATTCACAGAATTTTAAAGTAGCATTAGCTCTGGCAACTAAAATACTTTCACCCCAGAAGAGTACAATTGTAGATGATCTTTTGGACAACACAGTATCCTGAAGAAAGAAAAATGGGAATGATCTTACACTCATTATCATTCAAAGCACCTAAGACGTAAACTAGGAATGTCGGCTTATAGGAAAAAAAAAAACTGGAAAAAAAAACAGCAAGCACCTAAAAACCCCAAACTATAATATTTCAGGTCTGAAACCTAGTTGTGCCACATTCTTCAACTTTTGAGAGGACTAGCTACCTAAAGATTCAAAGATTCTTTATAAAATTACATCTGACTCAGTGAATCTGGAAGAAACTGCTTTCAGTATAGTTTACCTCCATAACCTGAGAAATGTGAGGTGATGAGAGTGAGCACAGCTGCATACTGCAGCTCACATGCCTACTAAATGACACAAATCTTACTAGAAGAATATATAATTAAGAGTTAAAATATTGATCCTGTAAAGGTATATATTATATTACACCATACTCATCACGCTGTTATTTCAAATTGTTTCTTAGAGATGCTGACAGAAGTCATTCCAGGAAATAAATTCTCAGACATGCATGACAGTTGCAAAACAATTGCATTTGACACACATTTAAGAGAGTCAACAGGCGGTATCCCCTTTACACGACTAAAGCAAGCCTAAATGGCAGCAATTTGTTCTGGAAATACTTACTTCTGATGAGGTCACCATCAGTGCGATTTCCCCAGACAGACTGCTCTTGTATCTCTGGCTGTATACTTTGGTTACTGGAAGACTGGTTTATGTCTTTATCTCCTGCTGCAATATTCTGTTGATCAGTTTTTTCTAAGGCAAAAGAAATGTGAGGTTATTAGTTTCTTTGGTATTTTTCTTCTGGTTGAGCAAATCTCATATTTGAAAGTTAAAAATTAGAGAACATACAGTGCAACTTTCATTAACATCTCATATATTTTCCTTAGATATAACTCCTAATAAAGACAATATTTGTTTTCCTAACCAGATGAAAATGTTCCTTCCTTAAAAAAAGTCTTCATCATCATTTGTTTAGTCACACAAAATAACAGTCAGCATCTTTTGTAACAACAACAATTGAGTTTATGTTCAGTTACTTTCCATGACATTTTCAGATAAAAATTTCAATCTGTCACACACACACACACAAAAATTATTTTTGCCCATGTACATGTGCCTCTGGCATATAAAAGCTACAGAAATCCCACAAAAGTCTGTTTTCCATTATTTACAATGCAACTTATGATTGAAGATCAATATTTTTGAAATGTAAATGATGACTACAATTAAATTTATTTTAACAGTATGCCACTAAAAAATTAGATTGTGAATTAGTGATTATATTCAACAGCCTGTAAGGAAAAGAAGAATTATTTTCTCTCTCCAGGTATATACAAGATGCAAGAGAAGAAATTCTTATGTTTATTTCAAAAGATAGCAGATATTTTTGTTTTGACAGCCTTTATATTCTCAAGCCAAGGTGAGTGACAGCTTTCATATTCACTGCTGTAGAATATTAGCTTATATCATTTTCAATGTGGACTACTTTTCAGTACATGTATGAGAAGTAATGCCTACTGTAAAACTACAGTAAAAGAGCAACTGTTGAAAACTGTTAGATCTCTTTTTTTTTCGAACTAGAACCTGTTTATAAACTATATATATATGTGTGTGTGTGTACATATATATATATATATAACATTTATCACAATGTAATGATTTCATATACACTAGTAAAGCAATTGTTCTGGTTCTGAGATGCAGAAAAATCACTTATTTCTACAGCTTCTACAGTTAGTTTCATTATGTAGCCAACAGTAGTCTGACTTTAAATCCTAACTTTCTGCCTTTGTTATTCACCCTATTAAACTGAGCCACTGAACATCATTCAAAATAATATATGCCATATTATATGTATAGTAGCATGAGCCTTCAAGCACTGCTGCTCCTCTTCTATTATTTTCTACCTCTGAAATTTCTGACTCTGCTACCTACATGTTACTTCTCTCTCAGTGCTCCCTCATATCACCATCTCCTCAAGTCCATCCTAAGATGAATAGTTACATCAGGATTGGTGTAAAGTTACCTCACAGATTGGCAAGATATTCATCAACATCAATGAGGAATTTTGCATACTGTCCGTTATAACCTTCATCTGGACACTCATCCTCTCCAAAACCAAAACAAAAATCAAACACAGATTTTCTTGAAGCTCTTTCACAGACCTCAGTCACAAATTATTTATCCCAGATATCTACCAGACACAAATATGACTGTACTGAAGTATAACAATTTTGTCTGTGCAGTTGGGCATTAGGTGCAAATGTATCTCAAAAGTGTTTGAAAAATGCTCTGAAATAGGCTGAATGAAAATAAGTAGTGTCCTGGAGAGTGCTAGCATGAAGAACTGCAAGCACAGTACAATCTCCTTTTCATACAGAGTAAGCTTAAAGGAGCTATTTTAAGAGATTTTGCTCTTGAACTCCTTCACTGCAGTAACAACACTTAAGATTAAAACAATATCTACCCTGCAGCTGTAGTACAAAACAGGAAAGTTGCTGTATACAGCTTGTATAGGATACAAGTTTGTAGTGCCTTACTATTTGACACAGTAAACAACAAACAACTGTAAGGAAAGATTAGTATTAGCATTTGTGGGGCTGTTGGTGTTCTAGATTATGTTTTTAACTACAAAAATGGAAGGAGTGCAGAATGCAACCAAAACATCATTATTCATAGGAATTTAGTTTTCATTCCTGTGCTTGTTTTCTGCTCGGTATATATATAAACATTTTTCTTCATGGGTTTTGTGTTTTCCATGTTTACTTCCATTGTTCTAGCTGGATATGACAAACAGCCAGTCAAAACCTTGTAAACAATATTATCAGTGAACAAGAAAGAGGAAGCACTATTAAGAAACAAAGAAAACAACTGCAATTGAATACCAGTTAACATGAATTGAGTGACTATTCTTTGATTTATTGAATTCATAATAAATCTTTCCCATGAATGTTCCTAACAATAACTACAAAATTGCACCAGTGACATTAAGCATTTATTTGATATTTTACTTTCCACTTCTTCATCACCCCACAGAGAAGCCAGACTCCTGCCAGATGCTGCCATAGGGATGTGGTAGGTCAGAGCTAAGCACCATACAGCTGCTCCTTCCCTCCCCAGTAGGGCATGGGGGAGAGAGCAGAAAGAGCAAAAGTGAGGAAACTTGTAGGTCAAAATATACTAGTAATAAGTGACGATAAGGAGAAACAAAGCAGAAGCAAGTGATACAAAGGCAATTGCTCACCACCTCCCACAGGTTTTCAAGCAACAGATATATCGCCCAGAAAACCTCTCAGTTCTTGCTGAGGAGCATGAGGGTACGTGGTATGGTCAGTTCAGTCCAGCTGTTCCAGCTGCCAGCTTCTTGCTCACCCCCAGCCTCTCACCAAGTGACTGAGGGACATGCTGTGGAAGCATGGCTCAGCAACAGCAAAACCACTGGTGTGGTATCAATGCTGTTTTAGTCAGAAATCTTAAACACAGAACTGGCTGCTATGAAGAAACCTATTTCCATCCTAGCCAGACTTGCTGCAGTGGGGATTTAGAAGAAGTGTGCCTTAAGTTGTGTATATTTAAATTTTTTTGTAAGTTCTACTACTAAAAAACTTATGTGTGTGCGAACACTGAAAATAAACAAATAGTGGTGCCCTAATTGTTATTTTTCTCAGAAGTACACCAGGCCTAAATTTTAGTACAAAGGCATTTCTTTATTGTTTCCTTACAAGAAATAACTGATGATGGGATGATAGTATCTCTTTTTTTTCTTATCCGTCTTGAAGTGTAGCTACAACATATCAACAACTGATCACACATGAAAACAGCTTCAAGAACACTCTTGACCCTGTATTTCGTTGATGTCATTATTTTTTGGTTTAGGTGCATAAGAATAGTTAAGGGTACTTTATAAAAGGTAATGAATTTAATGAATTCATGAGAACAGTAAAAATCCACATAAAGGCCTCAGTGTTCTCTGATGTGCCATGCTTGTGGCAGAACAGGGTTAATAAAACCTGCAGCAACCACCAGTACTAATGGCTGGATATTGCCACAGTCAAGCATGTCATTTTTCCGCTGTATTTTCAAATAAATTTGTAACACTTCTCTGCTTTAATTAAGCTTAGCCTTAAGAAATTTTATGTAATATTTACTTGGTATGTTAGCTTCTGCTTCATCTAGTACACTCTTCCACTCTCCGGTGACTAACCTTCAAAACTGACAGCCAAGAAGAAAACCAGATGCTCTTCCTAACAGTTCAAATAATGGAAGGAAAAGAATCATTATGTTCTGCGTCTGGCTGTGCTTAGAAATCCAATCTCTCCTCAAAACCACTGCAAGTTACTCTAGGTTATGTCACAAAAGCAACACAGGCTTCTCACCCAGATACTTGGTACTACTGATGTGTTCAGTCCCCTGATCAGTAACCCTGATGGCTATGTGCCTCCTCTAGATGAGCAGCAGTCCCTGAGCTGAGCTCCCAGCCAAGAGCCCTGTGGGTTCGACAGCCACACAGATCACTCTGTGATTTATCCTGAACATAAGCATGGGCACAAACTCTACTTGTGCAGGGAATAATGCAGATGTAAGGTTTAAATAAGGAAAAGAAGGAACATGGAGGCCGAAGGGACAATTAACAATCTTATTTGTATCTATATTATAGGACTAGATAAAAATTAAAAACTTGATTGATGTCTAAAAATGTCTCTTTCATGAAATAAATGAACAAAGTGAACTCGTACTTCTGAGTTATTTGGAATTAGTTTAAAAGCACATATAAATCTGTTTTATGCTACATTAATTAACTGAACCACAATCTTTTGATATTTGTTTTTAGAACTACACAGCAATAAATACATATTTCATGGAATAAATCTTTGTATTTGCAGTTGCAAATGACTGCAACATTGATTTTTAAGTTCTGTTTTGGTTTCATTAGCATGCAAACTGACTGAAAATACAAAATAAAGACAGGTAAAGGATGTGCATTTGAAGGACACATCTCAGCCTTTGACAAACACCCACCTCTCCTTCTTTAAGTGCTTGTCCATTCATATCTTTACTTTCTAGCTGTCTCCAACCACCTACTGTCTCTCCTGAGCTCACACAGAACTGTGTCCCAGTGAGTTCAAACGCAGCTACAGCAAGACTGAGATATCAAACATAGAAACATACCTTAATGCACAGAAACTGTGTACTATCCAACCCCTCCACAAGCAAAAAAAAGAAATCGACTTCCCATATTGAGTGCGTCGGGTAACTTCATACTGTCACAGGCAGCTGATTTCTATTCATTATATGACACATAATACCATAAACTGACATAGCCCTCTCTTTCAAAAAGCTGAATGATGAAAAGTGCTAGACCTGCAACATGACAAAGTGGACTTCCAGTTCAAAGTTCATGTACTGATACAGGGGCCTGGTAGACAAAGAAGGTTAAAAATCCTGCAGCTGTCACAACTAAAGGCTTTGTTGTTATGGCATTCATTTTCTGCTCACCAACATGGGAGGCAGCACCAAATAAAGTAAAAGCAGCTGCTGGGAAAGCCCTCTGGAAACCTGAGTGCATCATTCTCATCAAGGATGCAGGAACAAGCAGAATGGACTTGCATAGCTGACCACCACGAAGAATGCAGAAATAAGAGCAACTCAACACTTTGACTATTTAATGGCAGAAGAATGATGAAAGTGTGAGATAAAGCTTACTTAGACACCTAGATATGTCACTGCTGGGATGTATAAAGGCTGCTCCAAAAGTAATGCCTCCTATTTTATTATATCAGCCCGCAATGTCTGAGGCAAATATTGGTGGTATGGCAGTACAGACTGAACCATCCCATCAACATTCCCTTACATGGTGTTGCTGTGTGACAGATGGCAGCAGAGGGATAAGTCTTATAAAGCAGCATCTGACATGGAAGGGTGTGTGAAGAAAGGGCGTGTCAGTGAATTCCTGCATGTGGAAAAAGTTGCATCCATTGAGACTCGTTGATGCTTGATGAATATATATGGAGACCAAACAGTGGATGTGAGCACAGTGAAGCTGTGGGTGGTGTTTCAGCAGTGGTGACATTGACAGTGGGTCACCTCTGCTGGCACAGACTTTGAGGAGCACAGCATGCAGGCTCTTGTTCATCACAAGAGAAAATAAACAGCTAATGGTGGTGACTACGTTGAAAAACAGCATTTTTTAGCTGAGACTTGTCTGTGTCAAATAGTGTCACTGTATTCTTGGTCTCTGTTGTAGACTCATGGAAATAAATAGGAGGCATTACTTTTGGAGCGACCTACACACTCTGAACTAGTGCTCTAGTCTCAAGATCATTTCTTGGCTAGGGTGCATCAGGCACATTCCTACAGTGCATCTTCCAGATTATTTAGTTCAAAAGGAATCCAGTCCAGGTCACTCCCCAAGAAAGCAAATCAAAGCAGGGGTGAACAGGAGGTTCAGTTCAAAACAGCACTACTGATCCAAATGAAAACACTAGCACAGACACACTCATCACTGGATACTACTTAACAGGAAGAAAAATCAAGTGTTTAAAGTGAAGCCTAACTTCTGAAGGTCTGAAATAGAATTTGAGAAGAATGATTGCAATATAAAGCTTGCCTATGAGATGGAACAAAAATATTTCAAATTTGATGCAAGACCTTAACAGTCAGCTCTGTGAAATACAAGTCTATCACACCCATGTAGACATGAATCACTTTACTGGAACCGCATGCACATGAAACTGAAAGCAGAAGTGTATTATTATGACTAGCTAGAGTCAGACACTTCTGGAAGTTTTAGGTACTGTAGTTAGTAATGTTTAATAAATGCTTTACTGCTGACAGAAAACTATAAAACTAATTAACACAGATTCTCTAAACTCTTTTCAGATTAAGCAGAAATTCAAATAGGGCAAACCCTTCTTAGGTTTGAGCAATTTGCGTGTATAACTTAACCATTAAAACAAAAATCCATTACTCTCAACACTGGGGCATTGCTAGTAAAATACAACAGTCACAGTGACAGTAATAGGTGTTGCTTCAAGAATTCCCAAACATTCCCAAAGTGAGTTTTCTGTCACCTCACCTCACCTAGCACTGTAGTGCTCCTGGTCATGAAAACAATTGAAGACACAAAGTACTAAGGGGTTTGAATCACATTACTGAAGAAGAGAACATTGTTTTTGTGCTTTTCCCAATTGAGGTTCTGAATGAACTAATATTGCTGTATATGGTTTCTTCAGGCACCAAACCATAACTGCATCTCCACTCAGCAACAGTGACATGATTTGCACAGGAGAGAACAGCCACTTACAGAATCTCTTAGTACTTCTACTAGACTCGGCCATACACACCACATCACCCAATAAAGAAATCTAATGGATTTCCATTGTCTAAATGGCTATTAGAAGTTTAAGTGTGATTATCATTTTTTTTTCTTCATTTCTTTAGATTGTTTGCAAATTCAGAAAGTCAAATATTAATTCACATGTTGTTCTATTCAGTCAGTTGAAATAATGGGCAAAAGTAGAAGCATTCCAAATACTTTATAGATGATAATGCTGCATCTTCTAAAATGTGGCTTGATTCCCAAAATATAGTTCCACGTTTGTTGAAGTTCTCTCTTGCACTCTCTGGTTTATTCAAAGAGGATTTAATGGAAGAAGTCTACCCATAGTCCAACCAACACCAATAGAGGTGTGACCTCTAATGTACAAAATGTTCTCCTTAAAGCAGAAAGGTTGCTGATCACAAATTGCCAAATTCCTTGCTTAGGGATGCTGAACTATTCTGGCACTTGGCAGTGCTGAAAATACTTGATCATAGTCAAAGTAAACTGGTATAGATACAACACCATGCATTCTGACTACGTTGTACTGCACACAGGTAGATGTAGCCCTACTTTGATTCCAAGGCCTATGGAGCCCAGAAGAGCAGAGATGATGTGAGCAAAATCTTGAACAACAGTTCACAACTAGACTTATGCTTTTGCAAGGACATGGCAAAACACGAACCCAATGTTTGCAGAAATTAGGTTAAATCTTTCATCCTCTTTCAGCTGCACACTATTCACACAAATAATGGTTCAAAGACTGAAACGGAGTATTGATATTACCAAAAAAGAGCACCATTTCATCAACTCTCTCTCATAGTGTGGAGAAGCAAAGTCCCAAGATTCTCACAAATATTTATATATGCATTAAATCAAAAATGAACTAGAAAAGAACAGTGGCAGAGGAGAAGATAAGAGAGTATATTGCTTAAAGCAATGCATGAACGTTTTCTCAAGTTGAGAAAGTCAGAGAATGCCACAGCTGTAGGCCTCAATCCAAAGTTAAGTTGTTTTGTTTCCTCCACATTATAGCATGGTTATTTGCTGAGTATTTACAGTTCAGTTGGAGTTTCTTTTCCTTTCATGAAAAAGAACAATTAGGTTTCAGCATCTGAATATTTATGGGAGCAAACAAAGCGAGCACCTCAAAATTCGGATTCTTTTATGACACTTCACCAAACTTCAGAAGAAAACAGAAGTTTGTTCTCAGGATGCAAGATATCTACAACAGGTAATCAAATATAGAACACATGTTAAAGTATGTTGCTATCAAACAGAAATTCTTGCTCATTAGGATTTCTTAAAACTTTGCTATATGTAAATTATTTTTTTTCTGATTAAAGAATTTTTATATAGGTGGATGCAATCTACAAGATCTTATCGTAAATATAGGGAGTCATCAACTATCTATTAGGAAATGATTCCAAGTAACTTAATCATTATTTCAACTTCCTACAACTCTAGCCCATTTGCAGAAATAATGTGAATTTCAGCCACAGCTTTTACAATTATCCCCAAATTCTACAGTAGTTGATGTACTTTGTGTACCCTGTGGGATGGTACAGAAAGTGCTGGAGGGTGCTGAAAGTTCCAGATATATTATCTGAGATCTTCAGTCCTGGAATATCTCAACTACCTAACCCTGTAACCACTCACTGCAAAGCTGACAACAGAAATGCTGGAATATAGACTGGAAATGTTATGAACTCACCTCTTCCTCTTTCCACCCCCATTTCCCCAACAGAATTAGACTTGAAAAAAGCAACAAATATCCACAGTTAACCTTAAATCTAAGTTCACTAGAATTTTTTTTTTTTTAGAAAAGGCACATTTGAATGCTGAACCGAGTAGAAAAAAAAATGAAAAAGGCTTTATTTTTCTATCCATGTCTCTTAAAACTGATCATGTGCCTTGAAAGGTGTGGCCGGTGAGCAAACCTGAGTCAACACATTACACTTCTTTGTACCTTAGTGATCCCTGAAAAAGTCATTCTACAACCTTTCACTCTGAAGCTCTGAGCTGCAGCTGTGCCTTTCAGACTCTGCATAGAACCTGTCTGTGTGCAGGCTACTGCTCTTCTCCTTACCTCCCTAAGAAGAAGAGCAGGTACTGAAAATCTTATGGAAACTGAATCATACAGAACTTTATTTCATAATTAAAACACAAAGTGGTACTGTAAGAAGACTGTTTTCCAGGCTACATTGCTCACTGGCTTGAAACTCCCCTAACTCTGATGTATGGCCTCCACAATGCATTTAACCAGGGTGGCCATTGGATCACATGACAAAGAAAAGCATGGAAAATAAACATGTATCACAAATACTGTTCTTTTCTGGCCAAAACATGATTCTGAGAGTTCTGTTCCGCCTGATCTTCTGTATCTAATCTTCTTTTATTATTTTTTTTTTTACTGTTTAGAAGTTATGAGTCATTCTCCAGGACAAAAAAAAAAAACAAAAAAAAAAAACCAAAACAATAAGATAAGTATAAGCCAATTTAATATGTCTCCCTGCCAGATTTTTTTTTTTTTTTTTAAAGTTTGCTATGGATACTTTCTGGTTTCTCAAATGAGTCTTCAACTTTGATTTCACACAGCTATTGATTTTCCATGTTACAAAAGCAGAGGCTGCATCTTTAATCCGTTGTTGCACAACCGAGTTACCAGGCTCTGCAAAGTTAACCTGTTATGTATAAAGTCACAGCCTTTGAACAACCTTATTTGTCTGTTCTTCAGAGGCAGAAAACTTCTGTCAGAACTCTGAAAAACAAAGCAGTTGCTGTAAATGCAAGAAAAGAAATAAGTCTCATCTTCACAGGCCAGAACTCAGCAGGCAAACACACTGCCCTGCTTTGAGGACAACTTACAGAACACCTTGTCGAACTCCTCTACATGAAGGTGATCAGAGCATCAATATACTCTGTGCAAGTGCAAACTGCACAGTTTGAAGGATTTCTTGCTGTGATGATCACGCTTCTGAAGAACAGTTGAGCAGTAAACACAAAACATGTGAACAGACTCTGAACAGGCATTAGGCGCAGCACCACAGTAAACTAAGAGGAGAAACAGGAGTGTGCCCTTCCACCTGTGCAGCACTGCTGGCCCAGGACTGCCCTTCTCAACTCACTGCAGGGCTGAGAAGAAGAGGAGCTTGGCAAAGAGCTCTAAAAAACCAATGCCAAAGCTGAGCAATGAGGAGGCGGTTTCAAGGAGCAGCATCTGCCTCTCAATGACTGCAGTTTTTCAAGTGGTGAGAAGCAGCATTGACATCAGTGCATCCTTTATTTCTTCCCCTTTTGCGTACATATCCTATGTAAAATAGGATATTTCTGGCTAAAACAATAAAGGCGGGGCAGTGAAAGTGTTACAGAGGTACACCAAGGAGGGGCCGGGGAGCAGGGAGCAGCGAGGGGTTAAAGCCAGTCAGTAAACGCATCATTCAAATAGAAGGCGCAACAATTACCGAGAAACTTTAAAGCGACTCACCTCGAGGGAGCGAGATCAAAGCGCCGCCGTCACTCGGAGCCCGCTCTGGCCCTTCAGGCCCTGGAGGAAGAGGTTCCCTCACTTGGGACATCTGCCAGCTCTCACCGAGTAGCGCAGAGCCTGCACTCCCTCCAGCCGAACTAACACGCCGCCCTGCAGGAACAAGCACGCGAAAGGACTCGTTAGCGCGTTCTACGCAGAAAACTCACGGCTCGGGGCGCGGGACCGCGGAGGGACAGCGGACGGAGCGGCCGCAACTTCGCGGCCGGGCGCGCCGCCCGTCCCCCGCGGCGACACCCGCGGGACCGGGGGGCGGCGGCCGCGGGCGAGGGGGGAGCGGCGGCGGCCCGGCAGCCGGAGGGCGCGGGGCCCCACGCGGCGCGGAGGGGCGCGCCCTACCTCCGCATTTCCTCCCGCTCCGCCGCGCAGCCCGTCCCTCCTCCGCGCCCCCGCTCCCCCGGCGACCGCCGCCTCGCGCGCCCCGCGGGCCTTCCCCCGGGCACACGCGTGCACTCACGCACCCGCACTCGCCCCCCGCCGGCCCCCCGCCGCCGCAGTCACTGCTTTGCCATCATTTCCGGACGATGAAACATCCCACTCCGGCTGGCGGCGAGCGCGGCTCGGGGCGGCCGCTGTGCGTGTCCCGCCGCCCGCCAGCGCCGGGCCGCGGACTGGGCCGCCCCCCGCCCCCAGCCGGGCCTCCCGCCACGGGAAGTCCCCGGGAGGCCGAAACCCGTCAGGCAGAAATAGGGAGAAAGGGAAAAAAAAGAAAAAACAACCAACCAACCACCACCCTGAAAGGAAGGCTTTCATGCCTGGACAGTGCTTGCAGCTGTAGGGTTTGGCTGAGGCACTTCTCATGGTGCAGCCGCTGCCTCAAAGTTGTGCGTTGCGGTGGTTACTGGTTGCCTTCGTCCCGTCGTGCCTCAGAAAGCGGGCAGCCTGGTCAGGGCTGTGGGCTCTGCTGCCCGCCCAGCCTACCGCCCCTCACACCTGCCCCGGCCTGTGTGCCTCTGCCCACAGCAAGGGTATGCGAGGAGGAAGGAGGGGACAAGTATTTTTCAGATGCAAAAACCCAGAGAGCAAACCACTCCTTCCGCTAGTACCTGCCGAGCAGCCTTACCTGTGGTTCTCTAAACACATTTCTTTCCCATTACACCAATTGGTTTGGTTGGCTTACGCTCTGCTGCTGCCCACACTATGGAGTGTTGCCATTACTGCAACACTGTACCCGTACATTAAGATACCTTGCACATCCTACTGCAGCTCTGTACACCTCTCTCATTACGTTTTCATCTTTAGTCTGTAATTTCTTTAAAATTAGAAATTTTAGCATGATTTAGTTAAGATGCTTTACTGCTGTCTCCCATCACAGTGGACAAGCAGGTACCTTCTAGGAAGTTGGAACTAGGAATTAAAAATAGCCAAGTTGGCTATTTTTATTTTTAAGTTGGCTGCATCCTAACGTGGGAAAAGAGAACTGATGGTTATTGCTTCTGATATCATAAGTACTAAGTAATGTGGTCAGATATTTAAAGTTTTCTTCTTAAAGCTGAGCATTTCCCTGCAACGCTCACAAACTGACAGTACGGCGTAAATACCTGAGAGGAGCCATTTCCTTTGGGACACCACCCACTTTAGGCCCTCTTCTAATTGCAACAGACATCACTGCTCAGCTTTGTTATTGGTTACTATTGGTGCAAGAGATAAGTGTGATGCAATTAATAAGAAATGCTGTTTCAGGTTTATATATTTTCTGCTGAGATCATTTTTAAGTATTTCAGTAAACTAAGATGTTCTCTGGTACAATGTAATATTTCATTAAGCTTTTTCATGATATAATGGAAAAAAAAAATGCACTATGTCCAGAAGAAGCCAAGTAAAAATTTCATTTAGCATACACAAACTTAATATTGCATTGCATAATAATAATGCAGGTATCAATATCTGCACTTCTCATCTAAGAAAACATTGCATAACTTTCCACAGCACCAGTATACAACAGCTGCTTCTCTCCTCGCTGGCCTGGAGACAGAGCACTTCAGGCATAAGGTAGAAGGACTTACCTCAAACTTACAAGTGAGTCAGTAGCAGAAGAGAGGTTATGACTCATCCTCAACGTCCAAGCCTGTGTTTTTCCCTCTGAAACTGGGAAACAGCACAGAACAGTGGGAGGAGCGACAATTTAGCCGGCCACACCCTGCCTTCAAAATGTTTCATTGGATATACGTGTGTATCTATCAGATACCATGCAGGTTTTATGGCTTTTTTTTTTTTTTACCTTATCTATAACACACACATGGTAAATGTCTTGGTGTTCAGTTTATCTTTTTCAAAAAGATGATGGCATGAACTCACTGCGTGAAGGTTCTGCTGCGTAGCTACCTACATAGAGATTGAAACAACCAAACGAATGAGCTGAATTGGATCTTCAGATGATGTTGCCATACTGCCATCGATGCAGTGTGCAATAAGCCCAAGCAAAATCAAATAAAACAAGTTCAGATAATTCAATATGCAAAACGTTCAGTTCACTGAAATAACATTAAAAATACTGTGCAACACATTCAACTACACTGAAAAGCTGTGGTGCTGCTTGTACCACAATTGTTTTACTGATTGTGAAAAGATAGATCCAGATGTGGTCACTGTTAGTGAGATACTGTAGATAGACAAAATTCATTGGCAGAAGCCAGCAATATGGCACACTCCTGACAGCCTAACACTGCTAATTAAACTGATTGTTTCATACTGTTTCTTAAAGTTTAATTTTTCTAAACTATTATTGAAACTTCTGAGGGAGTGGGCAGCCTAACAGCAGCAGCCCTTCAAGTACGTTACAAACATGAGACACAATGGATCTTACTACAGGAGCCAGGGTACAGGCTATTCACTATTCCACTACACTCTTTCATTGCTAGATTAGAAAATTCGGGTATGCTTTTCAAGACCATAATGGCAGATCTGGGAGGTGAATGTGAAGGTAAGCTCAAAATATTTTTAAATGAAGTAAGTATGGTTTGTAGTCACGTAAAAATTTCCTAAAAGCCTGCTCTATGTTTCTTTCCTTGTTGAACATTTCAGGAAAACAAAATCCTATTAAAAGTGCACAAAATGCAGAACACAGTCATATGTCTTCAGGACAAAACTGACCTTCACACAAGACATAAAATAGATATCTCCTCCAACCAAAATAAGGGCTATCACTGAGTGAAAGTATTTTAGAAAGACACAAGTTGTTATTTAAACTAAATCCATTATATCCCAAAATAAACTGCTCCAAATTTTAAGGTATTTTTACTTATATTATTAAAACCTTAAGCTGTATTGTAGCTTGAGTTTTCCAAGTAAAAATTTCAGTCTGAATTTTTTTAAATATCAGTTTCTTAAGGAGGAAGTTCTGGCTAGCAGTTACTTTTCTCAGCAATGCAGAAAGTTTGTGTAGAGCTTCCAAGAAATATTACTGCTTACATGGGAAAGACGAGTGATTGTTGAATAATTGGATCGGTACAGGTGTAGCTGGGATTTGTTCCCCATACCTTTAGTTCCTCAAGGTTACTCTTAAACAGATGTTGTCTTCCTTCAGTCAACAAGAGCAGGGAAAAGTGCAAAAATTTTATGTCCTTAACATTCCATGTAACAGGTTTCTGAAAGATGAACAAAAATAGTAAATCCATGATTGATAGCTAGTACTTTAGTACCTGTGAGCTCAAGTCATCCTTCTCCTATACCTAAAAGCATAATACTGAATTTTGTAAAAAGCATTTTTAGCATATGTTTATTATTTTAAACTTCACAACTGTTTTCACTGACAGGATACCCCAGGCTCTCTGCCCTAAATATTTTATAGTGTAGCAACACCGAAATGGGAAGACTGCTATAGTTGAGAGGGATAAAAAAAAGAGAGTTAGTTTTAAAGATAAATAATGTTATAAAATAACAGCATTTGAAATTAAATTTAAAAATTCATTTTAATTTATATTGAAATCAAGAATATATGTAATATAAGAAGGTCAGCAGAAAAGAAACACACTAAAGGGCAATTTGAAGGACATTAGCATGCCTGAACCGGATAGGTTCTTGGTTTTCATGGCCTAGTTTGTATATTACCCTTCTCCAAAACATCTTTAGAAGCCACAACATAGCTGGATTCTGCCTGCAGATTGTTTTAGATTAGGTTTTGTACTCTCTAAAACATAACCACTGAAATGCGGTGGGATTGACAGCACTTTAAACATCAGCTGGTCGTAGCAGGGCAACCAATCCCTTCTATTCCAAGGAAATCCATCTCCATAGAGCACAGAGAGAAAAATAAACACTAGGGTGCCAAAATGAAATTGGAGGCATATAGATTTAAGTACTTCCACAATCAGAAATGGAGTCAAGAAATGCAGAGAAGCAATTAATTCCAGTAATGCTGCACTCTGCCATTTGGAAGAAGTCTTTCTACCATAAATGATTCTTGCCCAGGTCTAGTGTTTCTCTGCCATGGGATGGACTCCTCAGTGGGGAGAAAAAGAATGTGAGGCTTAATGGAGGCTTTATGCAGACTCAAGTTGGCAATTAGAATTACAGTTAAAGTAAGTATGAATTTTAAAAAAGAAAAGAAAAGAAAAAAATATATCCTTCTTCTCTGTGCTGGTTTCCTATTTATAATGAACTATTTTCTGTGAAATATTATAGCAAAGATTTCATGAAAATTGATAAATTGTGAAATGAAACAAAATATATTGAGAAGAATTATTCCTGATGTAACTCCAGTGAAGCCAAAGGAGTTGTATGAAAGATGAATGCAGCTCAGCAAGCTTTATCCTACTTAGGGCGAAGCACATCACATGATATGGTTTATGGTAGTTTCAGCTATTGCTTAGCAAGCTCAAGCAAGTAGCTCACTCAGGCAAGTAATAGATCTCACATGAAAAAGTAACAGATCATGTATTGAGGCATGCAAAATGATGTTTCATCACAACAAAACGGCAACTAGTAATTTATTACATTCCTACAAATAAGTCACAAAGAAATATTCAATATTCAATTAAAACTAAGTCTGCTGGATTGCAACATATAATTTATTTGCATATATTCTTTTCAGTTACTCAGCTTTTCACTTTGCAGTTAATATTGCACCTTAATAAAAAACTTACTTAATTCTTCAGAAGAAACTTGAAATTCAGCAGAAGTGAACACTTCAAATACTTTAAAGGCTATTCAGATTCTTCAGTGCATTCAAGATTATTTGGAATTTCTTTTGACATTACAGATCATCTCTGCAAAGAGAAGTGATGGACATCACCATCTCTTGAGTTAACAGGACAGTTAAGCAGTTTAAGTGAATATGTATTAAAAATTGTGGCTAACTAAATAAAAAATGTAGAAACATGGAATACATAGAGATTTAGTAAATTTAGAATAACTTACTGAATTTACCTAAACACCAGTTTTGAAATGATGTAGGTAATTTCCTCCTCACTCTTTCTGGTTATTCCAGTTGGTCTACAGGATGAGGTGGGACAAGGCCAAGTCTTCCCAGCTTGTCTTTTACTTCCTGGGGGAAATCCCCATCCTGTGGCATAGACACAGAACAACATTAGACCTCGTCCCAGAAGCTTCATTTATAACAGGTGAAAGAAAACCAAGTTAGCAAGGCTTCTGCAAGCTGGGCAGTATCTGCATCTGGCATCATTCTACCTTAGTATTTCGTGCACATTCTTAACAATTGTGAGTATTCATGAAATTTACATTATCATTTCTCAGCACTACCAACCTAACTACCAATATCAAATGAGGCTTGCAAAAATACCATTTCTACAATTTTACAAAAATAAAAATATTTCCATATAAAATGAATACCTAATCAATCCTTCCCAATTATATTAAAAGGAAAAATACTTGAACAAGCATATTTTACATATAAGTAAATAATGCAGTAGAACAAAAGACGGTGTGCTATTTTGCTGTATGACATCATGGAATCACATCCAGAGATCTCTAAAAATTTATCTAAATCTGTGCACCTTCAATATGAATTCATAATGAACAGTACAGTACAGGTGTTGCTTTGGAGTTTTCAGTATGCTATGAATCAGATATTAAAGATACTGTGCATCTGTGTTACAGTTCTATATAGAATAGAACTATAGGTTCTATATAGGTCTTAGTTATGCATTACATATTATTCCTAATGCATATTTGGAGCATATCTTATAAAAGCTCCTTTGGAACCTCCAGCATGTATGCTGTGAATATATGTTAACAACAGAATGCACTTGCATATTATGAGTCCATAATGCTGAAAGCACAAACAAATCTTTGATAAAAAATTGTTTCTCTACTGACAAGCAGAAATTATTTGCTCATGCTTCTCACTCAAAGCTGTGCACAGTAATTTCTCACCCTGATCTTTACAACTCACAAAAAAAAAAAAATAAAAATAAATAAAATAAAAAAATCCACTTTTGCAAACATTCTTCAAACTATGACTTTCTTAAGGTAAAATATTTCACGATATCTCTTTTTCCACTGTTTTTTTTTTTTTTTTCTATCTGCTAACTATAATCAAAATATTGTTTTTTTAATTGCCTGAATACACTCTCCATTTCTCATTTTGGCATCCTTGTAAGTGACTGGACTAAGGTCTTAGCATCAAGTGCTTATTTGAATATTAAGTATACATACAATTCTTCTACTAACCCAGTCAGTAGTCTGGATTGGACAAGGCTCTTTCTTCTACATCACAAAATATGATGGTTTTTGAAGCAACAATTTGTTGTTTTCTGCATTGATAAATGAACATCCTGGCAACCCATGCAAATAAAGATGGAAAAAAAGGCAAGGAAGTAAATAAAGTCTTCTGCTTCAGTTTCTTGTTATCTAAATGAAAGTACTGCAGATCTTGGAATCTTGAGTCCAGGTCTACTGTAGTTCTGAGTCTGTTCCCACAGGATGGGGATTTCCCCCAGGAAGCAAAAGAAAGTCTAGAGAAGACTTGGCTTTGTCCCACCTCATCCTGTAGATTAACTGGAATAACCAGAAAGAGTGAAGAGGAAATTACCTACATCATTTCAAGAACTAGATTGCGTCCATGGTGCAGAGTGACAAGTAATAGTTTTTAAATATTTTCTGTTGTACTACTTTAATAAGTAGTACTGAGAAGTATTTCATGGGTTTTATACTAATGCAGACATTAGCTCCAAAAAGTGTTCAGATAGGCACTTTGGCAATTAATGGCAAGTATAAACCGAAAACCATGTAAGAATTAAATATTTATGCCCTTATAGATAAACATTATAACATCTCATCTAAAATAATAATAAAATTAGAAAACTCAAATTAGAATCAAGAAGTCCCACATATGCAGCGCCTTCAGATAATGCTTATGGAGATATGTTCCTACCCACTGAATGATGGGTGTGATTATACTCCCTGGTACAATGTGTAATGTCTGTTACATATCAGAGAGAGAGAGTGTGTGTGTGTGTACGTACATAAAATCAGTGGAATTTTAGTGATTTCCTTTAAAATAAATGGTTACATTTTAGTATAGTGAGGAAGGCTATTGCCATGTACAAATTCCTCAATTTCTCTTTTCCTCTTTCTGTGGTTTATTTTAACCATTTTAAAGTATTAATGAAAATACTGTAAAAGTTATAATGTTAAAGTATAATTTTATTTAACATTGTTTTACATGTAAGAGCTATAAACAGGCTGTAGTAAACTTATACAACCAGTTATCTTGAGGTCTGAGCTGTTATTTTCTTTCTTTTATGACTGTAAATAAAAGTAAGATAGTTATTTTAGGTTTCTAACATGCTAGCTGTTCTGTCTCAGATTGTTTCAAGATACAAATGCCAGCAGTTCACAAATTACTGTGATCGTCAAGAATCAGAAAAAAAGTCAAATAAATTCTGTAGTTTTCCAAGATGACTTTTATATCTTTGCAATAAATTATTTGTATTTTCATCCCATATGTTTTATTATAATAAAAGTAAAGTTCTGGTAACCATCTCCTACAGCCATGTAAAATTAAATCAACCTCAGCATTGTATCACTGCTGGTTTCACTGCAAAGTAGAATCACTGGTTTTCCAGTCCTGGAAATCTATCCATTCCACCAATTTTTGCCCAATTTTGTTTTAGTAAAATGGAAAAAAAGCTGTCAGATTTTTTAATTCAGTAGTACTGGACCTATCCTGAACTTGATCCAATACTTTAGACAGACTAGTTTAAGTTTCACACACCTGTTTCTATGGTCAGGTACATTCTTCTAGTTAGTTTACACCATAAATGTAATTAAGACAGAATATTTTTTCACACAAAGAGTACTGCCATTTTTTTCTCAGCTATTTGTCACTGGCAGCAAGGATATGAGAATTCCAGCCCCCTCCATTTTCCATCACATTACCATCAGTCTGTTCTGGGGCTGTAAGTAGGAGTGCTCCTCCTGTAGTGACCCTGCACTCCAAAACAGTAAATGCTGCTGACTGTCTGATGATGTCTTTCCTCCTCATGTTACCATTTGTGAATAGTTCTGAAAAGGAGTCATAGCTAATTTAGAGAAGAGTTTTTGAAGTGTTCTCTCAAAACACTGTAGCATCACCAAGGTGTCATTTTCCTAAGGAAAAAAAATACGATTTACATCAAAAGTTTCTGTTGCAGAGCACTCAAACTAATATGAACTCTCCTACTCATCAGCAGTTCCAAAACATAGTACTAGTTCAGAAATGTATGCATGATGCTCTTCATTCCACAGCCCAGGTTTAGTCATTGACTAAAGTGACAGTAAAACTGTGCAGCAGAGAAAGTCTTTTCAACATAGGAATGTGTCTTCTATTCAATACGTGCCTCCTTATGCTTGATGTAGTAATGGAATCAAATACACTGACAAATAAAATATTAAATTTAAAAAAAAGTTTTAAATTATTGCAAATCATGCTGCAAAAACATGCACGAGGATTAGTATTCAAAAACTAAATCTTCAGAAGCATCTGGGCTATTGTTCATCAATTTCTCCATTTATAAAATTGAAGCTAGACATACAAAAACATGAGGGTAAGGAGAAATATGTAGATACATAATTTTTTTATGATACAAAAGAAAAAAAACCAGCAATCCCTCGCACATAACATCTGCTGCTTCTTACTTCTTGTAACACTTCAAATTCTCTTTCTATATAACATTTGTTATGGAACGTGAAGTGGTGGATAACAGCGGCCATCTCCTGCGACAACAGAGACTTCTTAAAATAAAGAAGAACACATTTGATCTTGCCTACTCAACATAAATGAGTGAAGTTGAGAACAATACCATGACTCTTGCCTCTCTCTGATGCAAACAAAATGAGAATCTTGGTCCATGGATATAGCAATGTGCAAAATACTATATTAACTTGCTCTGCCAAGAAATGCACTGTTTGGTATAATAGGGTGGATGTCTTAGAAATACACAGTAGACTTCTGTTCATATACATTCATGTTTGTGTAAGTATCTGTCTAGACACCCACAGTTAACTACACTCACATTGTGTATGTGTAAAGAATATGCCACAAGAGACCATGAGATTATACATTTATCCTCATTTGTGAAGGTGGATGGCTAGAATTCTTGAATGGAAAAAGATATATTATAAAGTATTTAATTCTAATCAATATTTATTAAAGGAGACAAAGTAACAGTAAGGCAAACCTTACAGTACTTAAGAAAAAAAGCAGAAAGCTGTATTTCTTATCTTGCAGTAGTTAATGAAGTTCTATGATTTATTTTAACCCTGAAGTTGATTTCAAAAAACCCTAATTATATTAATGTACTAAAAGAAATACAATTGTCACTTAGTTTCATTAAGCATGACAGGTGACTGTTCCAAAGATAAATGCTGAAACATGTGAAAATTGCAAGTTCAGGTTGAAGTGACAATAATATGGGATGGAATTGGGCTGCTCACTGCATCAATCAATACTACAATTTATTTTTTAATGTATGAAGAATATTTAGGCTCATTAATTTATGACAAGGTTCTTCCTACTTTACTCTTCCATTCAGTCTTCAGACTTTGCTCTCCTCTTAAAACACTCTGGCTGTTTATAAATCTACAGCCATTCTTAAGAAATACCGCTGTTGGAAGAGAATCAGCTTTCTGCATGCCGTGTGCAATTTGGCAAATTGGGAATATAACTCTATCAATTAAAGGAGATATGGCTCTGTTGAGATCAGAAAAGTTGTAGAATCGTCACCCGTGCCATACACTGAGCAAAATCAGAAAAGATTTAAAACTGTTCAGTTTATGATGTCTCACTTATCTTCACAAAGCATAGGCTATGCCTCCAAGCATACAGAAAGCCACAGATTTTTATTTCCAGTTGCTAACACATACAATACTGTACCGAGTCAGCGTTATATTTAGATTATTACAGCCAGAATTTGTGACTTGAACAGGGACTGAGAGGATCCTACCATAATGTAATTTCGTTGCAACTTTATGACTCAAAACACAAACACTCACACACTGTGCTGCCTCATACAGCTGTGGTTTGCTTATCTTATAACTCATGATAGTTCACATTGTTGAGTTTTAGTGCTTAGGGATAGGCAAGCTGTTAAAAACTTTAATTTCTTAATACAATTTATGAGCAGTGATCAGGTTTGTACACTAGGCTTTTATGGACAGCTATCAGCAAGAATGCTTACAGCACCTTGTATAAACACATATTCAGGAGACTTTTTTAAAAAAATATGGTTAAATAACATACAGCCATCGATGCACAAAAAAGAATATCCAAAAAAGCCATAATGCATCCATTTACGAAATCTTCTTCACAGTATTATAGAATTAATACATAAAATATTTGGCTCTAATGTGGAATATAATACCTCTCCCATGTAAAAATACTGTCAGTATTAGTTATCAGACAGAACTGAAAATTAGACTTGTTAACAGGTCCTAATTAGTGTTTTGTTTCTTTTTTTTGAACACACTTACAGATGAGAAATAACATAAAAACTTTAATGCTGGATGTAAATAAATACATCGTGTCTAGTGTAAATGCATGAACCAGTTGGTAGCCTTTTCTATTAATACCATGCATTTTCTGCTCTGTGCATATTGTGTGAGCTCTAAGTTAAGGACTTGCCACTTTTATTGTTCTTTACATCTCCTGTGCATCTGGCTCATTATTCTTATGACCTACCAAAATCCACATATAAGTGGGTAATGTCTCTTAAACTTATTAGTCCAGTTTGATTAAGAGACAGTGTTCATAGTGGAGGAGTATATGAAGCGATTTATAGCTTTTGAGGGTGATTAAATGCTGAAGTGGAGTTGAGGCATTTGATAATCACAGGAGTTATTTATTAGTAGAATATTCCAGCCTCACTTTTCCCATCAGCAAGCAAGATAAGAACATTCAATGGACAACATTAAAAAGACAGATTCTGCTAGGTAAATGAAACTTTGAAATGCTGTGATGCATATGCAGATGAGAGCTCCCACTTGTTTCACGTGAAGGGCAGGTATAGGCAAAGCACATGAAGAATTCATCAGGAACATGATCATCTCCTTAAGAGCTGAGCTAAAGGGAAATCATTGCGCGAGGGAGTTACTTGTGTGGAAATTGAGGGCTGAGACTCAAGTGAAAATATATGTGATTTGAATCAAGATTTATGATTCATTTTCATTTTGCAACTGTAGATGAGTAACAACTGTCATCTGCTAAGCTGGCCCGTTAGCCCATGTTGGAAGCAGGTCCAAAGTGGCTGCAATTCTCCTGTCTTCTGGGAATGGGCTCATTTCATTTATACCTCGAAAAGTATAGATGAAGTAAAGAATGACAGTGTAGAAATAGGCCATTATGGAATTAGAAGAAGGGAGGCTCTGCTGGAAAACCCTTATGAGAGCTTGGAGAGGAAACTGGAGTTGAGAAATTGGGGGATTTTGAATTATTTTTTTTTTTAGTTAATGCTGTGAGTCACAAGTAAAAACAACAATGCTGAGATCCTACTCCGTATTTATTTAGACAGTGAATGCCAGGAGATACAAATCATTCACAGAACCCATGTGGTAGTTTGCTATCCACAAAATAACCATGTTTATTGTTTTTTTTTTTATTTTTTTTTTTAATTTTTTTTTTTTAAAGAAGGCATCAGTGGTACTCTTGTGAAAAAAAAAAAACAAAAACATACAATGTCTTCTGCAGCTAAATCATTAAAACCAAGAATGTGCGACTGTAATCTGTACCAATCTCATCATGGTACTTCTGCTCAGGATACTCCTTTGTCCTATTCTGAGCTCACATACTTCAGTCTAAAGTGCCAAGAAAATCAACCCTCCTTTCATTTAGTGGAATCAAAGGAAAAATTGGAAGGAAGATGCTGAAGAGTCAGACAGATTGTTTTGGAGAATGTCTCAAAGTCTACATTGGAAGCAGGTGACATTGCTTCCAGTGATAATCTGTCATTTCCATAAATGCTAATCAAAAATAAATAGAAAATATTTTTACTTCTTACTGACCAGTAGGTAGAAAAAGAAAGATCTCATTTGTCCCATCAGTTTCCTGCCTTTCAGTTTTCTTTGTATGTACTAGCAATGATCTTCATGGGTAAAAGGAAGGAAATCTAAATTGCTGAACATACCTAACAGATTTTTTTCAACAGCATCCTAAGAAAAACTGGAGATGGACTACTACAGGAAAGTAAAATATGTGAGTACTTCTATATACAATTGTTGGATGCCTAATTCTTTCTTCCTAAAGAATTTCGGAAAATAGATAGGAAATAAACAGAGGAACACTGTTGTGGGGGGGGACCCTGCTTTTCACTCCCCTTCACTCAGAGGTGCTCCATAACGCTTTTTTTTTTTTTTTTCTTTCTTTTTCTTTTTCTTTTTCTTTTTCTTTTTCTTTTTTTTTCTTCTTTTTCTTTTTCTTTTTCTTTTTCTTTTTCTTTTTCTTTTTCTTTTTCTTTTTCTTTTTCTTTTTCTTTTTCTTTTTCTTTTTCTTTTTCTTTTTCTTTTTCTTTTTCTTTTTCTTTTTCTTTTTCTTTTTCTTTTTCTTTCTTTTTTTTTCTTTTTCTTTTTCTTTTTCTTTTTCTTTTTCTTTTTTCTTTTTTCTTTTTCTTTTTCTTTTTCTTTTTCTTTTTCTTTTTCTTTTTCTTTTTCTTTTTCTTTTTCTTTTTCTTTTTCTTTTTCTTTTTCTTTTTCTTTTTCTTTTTCTTTTTCTTTTTTTATATATAATGTAGGAAACCTCCATTTCTCTTCTAAAATCTAGCACAAACTGTCATATTTTCAACAAGCAAAACAGTATGTGCATGCCTTCTTTTTGTTACCTATGAAGTAAGGATAGTAGGATTTACTTCCCAGGAAAGCTATAGTCTAGCTTCTCACCAGCAAACTCCAAGCAGTAATTCTTTGTTAATAATCTCCAGAGCACTATCTGGGAAATTAGCAAATGTACCTGGCAGCCATCCTGTAGAGGATGTCAGGAGGCTCCATTAGGAGGCACCATTGCTGGATTTTCAGTTTTGTCTCTTACTCTGGTCCTCAGTTTTGGCCTGTCTCACTGGCAGTATTATTGACAGAGATTGCTTTACTCCTTTTCTCTTTCCTCAAAGAGTTAGTGAAGATGTGATGACAAAATAAGAGCTACCACTGTGACAGCAGGATAGTTATCTCAGAAAGCATACCAGGGCACAGTTTCAGAACAATCCCACAACACTATTTAGAAGTTGACTGACTTCTTGTTAAGGACATAACAAATCAGTTTGTTCATTCTTGGGATGATAATGCCATTTCACTGAAGTACAACTGAGCGCCTTTTACATTTTCTGTGCACAGCAAAAAAAAAAAAAAAAACCATAACAATACTGTTGAACCTTCTGAAATGAATACCTCTTGAAGCAATAAATCCGTTAAAGGAAAAATGGTTTCTGGGCACCAAGGCTATGTGTTTAAGGATTTGAACTTTCTTAATGCCTAAAACCTGGAAAAAAAGTCCAGAAAGGACACCCAATTAGAAAGATATTGACTCATCCTGACAAAGGGGAAGGGGGAGGGAGCAAGGGAGGAAGGAGGGAAGAGATCAAGGCTCCCAACAAAAGGCCTATTCATTTATAACAGCTTGGCTGTGGAGCCATTCCAGCATGCTTAAAAATACTTTATCCATTAGTTGAGAACTATTTTCTAAATGCTAGCTTGCTGCCCACGTCTGACCACAGCCAGGTCCCTTTTCACACTGAGGACAGCAAGGTTCACGTTGTCAAAAGCTGCTTGCCGCCTCTTCTGGACCTTGTGCAGGAAAGATACGATGTAAAGCAGAGGTGCCCTGTGTGAAACAAAACCGCATGACCTCCAGCCTGTATACAGGGGAAGTACAATGCTGCTCAGTTCCTCCCAGGCTATTTTAAGAAAAGAGGACAAACGAATACAACATTTAACTAGAGTTAGCCTCACACGAGAAAAAAACAGGAAGATCATCTTAGGTTAATCAAGTTATTAAGAATAAGGTCATATAATGCCTTGGTATACAAGGTCAACAGTAATACTTTGCAGTTTTAGATAAAGCTGCTTTATGCTAAGCTCTGGTCATACACCTAAATAAAATCATTGAACATAGAGCACCAGTATTCTTATTGGTAATAGCCAACAGATGAACGTTTTTAATTACAAATGCTATGTATTTTTCGAACAGCAGAATGTTTAAATCAAATGCTTCTCTCTTGCGAACATTTCCTTCCCATTTATAAATGACATCGCTGGTACTATTAATATTTTATGCTAGACACTGTGGATACAACTTCATATAAAAGCATTTCTTTATCTGAAATGTGACTGTTGCTATAAAGTTGGCAGTTCTACCTTTTCCCAGTATTTTGTTGCATGTGGTTTCAGAGTTTAGTTTGAGAAAAATGAATGTCTGTTTTAATGTGTGTTTATTTCTCTTGACACATACGTAGCATACTTATATTCGTTTGCATTGAGACTCTGGAGAAGATGCTGGGAGAATATCGTGCAGTTGATCTTCTCATCAAAGTATCTGCTTTTCTAAATGCGTCTGTCACTCAGCTACAGCAAAAAGTACTCTAAATTACAATATATGCCAATTCACCTTTGTAACCTTTTCTCATGTGGATATTCTTAATAATATCAGCCCTATGTGAATGCGAAAAGGCTACATCTGTATCTACAGCATCTGTTTAAAGTAAAAATTCAATGAATAAATGCTTAAGTTCTTAAAACAAAGTATTCAATAATTTATATTTGGGCTTTAGAGTTTACATCTAGTGAAACAAGGTTTGCAAGAATTCCTTGTTTGCATTCCTGAGTTTAATTATTTTCAAGCGAGGATGGGGAAGCAGTGAATAAAGTGGGCACTGTAAATAAATATTCACACGCGTCCAGTTGCACAGATGCATATTTTTATTGTACAGAATTCAGTGAGTGCAAAAGAGCTGCCTTTTTAGTTTCCTGAGACACGATAGCTATTAACCTAGGTTCGCAGGTACCTTGAAATATTTATGAATAATACAGTACAGATTTGAAAATATGATCTCCTTTTATGAATACTAGCACATTGTAAGCCAGCTCTGCAGAAGACCTAAGAAAACTGGCAGGGCAAGATCAAGCATTTGTTTACATCTCACCTCCAATGAAATATAATTATACTTTGGCTGACCTTTAAGAAGATATAACAATTATGTAATGAAGTAAAATGCAAGCCAAAAGGAGAAAGGGAGGCCACTGGTCACCCAATCCAGAATATACTAGAAACAAACTCTAGTTGCAGTGTATCATGAGAAATCCTAAGTTTTACGTGTAGTGTTGGATTTGTAAATGTTTCTAATTCAACAGAGAAACATATCCAGATGTTAATAGTTCATTTCATTTTTTAAGCTACATCAAAGAGCAAGATGACCTCAATGCAATACCAGGAATGAAAAGAATTCCTGAATTCTGACCCTAGAAGCAGGCTGAGTTCAGAAGCCTTCCTGCTGCTGCTTGCCTTCTCCATTCTCATGAGCTGGGTGTTGTCTTTTTTATTATTGTTATTTATTTAAGGGAAATGCATATGCCATGTGAAATACGATGTGTGCTGGGAAACAGAGCTCAGTGCTGGAAGTGCAAAGGGTAGTTACAGTGCTGTTAAAATACTGTCTAGGAAGAAGTGCTTGATTAGATTTAAACTCCTTGCTCCAACATTCCTCAGAAAAGATATCAGGGTAGAAAAATAGGGGGTCTTTTTTCTTTCATCTTTTGAATCCAGATTGGAAAGTGTTCTGTGACCTCAACAAAGCTGGTACAGAGTTTGCCCTTACTGCAGATCGGGTGTTGAACTTTCCATAAACCTTTCACTCATCCCTCTGCTAAAAGTGCTTCCAGCTGAGGTTGAAACTTAACCAGTGTGCAAAGTGGACCATCAGATAATTCTGAGCTTCAAGCAATCAAGGTGATCAGCTTGGTTACACAGGTGTAAGTCATATATCACATTTTACTGGTGTAATGCAATGGAAAGCACAATAATGACAGCAGAATAGCAAGGTCCCAGAATGCAGCAAGATAGAATTTGCTCAAATGCAACAACTGTGGGCTCAGAAATGAAAGAAAGAGGTTACTTGCCTGCAGAAGGCCTCAGGTATTAATAATAATTTTATTTATTTCCTGAGTCTACTCTTCTAGATCAGAGATACTTGCAGTTTAGAACTAACTGGACAATTCTTGCTATTCAACAGCATTTTTGAGAAGTCTGTGGATTTTGCTTCCAATTTTTTCTAAGCTTATATCAACTTTTAGCACCACACATGTCCTGTAGTAACATAATTGCACAAAGAGTTATTTCCTTTTAGTTTTGAACTTGCTATATACTAACTTAATCTGAGAGCTGCTTGTTTGGTGCTGTCAGTCCTTGTTTAACTCCTTCATAATCTCGATGTTTTCTTAAACATCCCTCTTCACTTGTCTTTTTTTTTCTAGCCTTACAATTCTTAAGTTATTTAAGTGTTGTACTGAAACTATTTCATACTTTTGATTATTCTTGTGAGTTTCTCTGTATCATTTTGACTTGGAGAAAAAGTGAGGGGAAAGTGGGCCAAAAATATTTACAGTGTTCAAGATGTGAGCACACTGTGAAATTACAGAGAGGTATAATAATATTTTCCATTTTGAGCTGACATTTTCATAGAACTGTTTCTCTACAATTATCTACTATTTATAATTTGAAGATCTCGTTCCTGGTTGACAGACTGCATCTGTTAAATTAGAATTTATGTATAATTAAAGTTGAGATTATTTTTCCCCATATTTATTTACCTTTCATTTAAATTGCTTTTTGTTACCAAATATTTTGTTTTGCAATTTTTCTCAGATGGTCCTCATCTCTCTTATCTTGAATGACTTTATAATACCAAAAAACTTTGTTGTTTCACTCTTCATCCACCCTTCATCCTCATTTATGGCAATGTTGAAGATCATAGGTTTAGCACACACTTTTGTAGATCTCTGCTAGTTGCTTCTCTCAACTGAAAAAATTGCCTATATGAACTGATTTTTTTTTCCTTTGTATTTTAAGTGATTATTCATCCATTCAAAACTTTGTTTCTTACTCAATGGCAACACAGTCTGTTTTACAGATCTTTAATAAGGAACATTGTAAAAAGCCTTTTGGGATTGCAAGAAGACTGGCAGCTGGACAGCTGGATTTCTCTTCTCTAAATGATCGCTGGCTCTTCATTCATTCTTGATTTTTTAGGTGTGATTTCTCTTTACAAAGACCAATGCTTTCCCCTACGAAACATTTATTTATTTACGTGTTTGCTAATTCCATTTTTCTATTCTGTTCGTACTTGCCAAGTTCATGCCAGAACAAGTAGGTTCCTTGATTCTCCTTGAATTTTTTTTTAAATCAGCATCACATATTTGCCTTTCAGTTCTGAGCTATCAAAGCAGTTTAAGCAAAAGATTTCACTATATAGTAAATTGTCTGGCATCCTCATATCTGGATTGCTCTAAAGTTATTGATTTCATAAATTATATCCATATCCTTTATATCAGTGTCAACCTTTTAGTCTTGATCTTCTTCCCATGACTTATTTTGTTGAAACAGATCTCATAGTCCCTTTCATCACATTAAATATATAAAAATGCTTGTATTTTCATTTACGGCTTTGTCTTCCCTTAATACTTTTGGTATATCTGATTATCCAATATCTCTACAGTCTCTCATTTTCTTTTTACAAATTTCTTGTTTTTCATTTATTTGGGGAAAAAAAAAAAGAACAGAAAGATTTTTAATTCATGCCTTCTGCAAATTTTTCCACAATTCCTACTGTCCCCTTTCGTCTCTCCTTTTCAGTTTCTTCTTTAAGTTTCTTCATTCCAATGTAGTTCCCTTCTACAAAATTTATGGGATTTTTGCCTTTTTTTTTCTGGCAATTATTCTGCAGTTAAATATATTATGGCCATGCTAAACTTTCTGTATGGACTGCAAACCAAGATTAAAAAAAAAAAAATTAAACCCTACTTTAGCTATGATTTCAATAAATCTTACATTAACACCATTTATTTTAATATCAGGGAAGTGACGTGAACTTTTGATGTCCCAAGAAAAGGGCATAGTACAAAATATAATGATAGCATCTTGGAATTAAACTCTTTCCTTGATCTTCCTGAAGCTGGGGAATTGCAGTAGCCAAAAACCACCATGGCTCAGTGCAACTTTGACATCAACTGCAGCCTGCACAGATAGATAATGTTCCATGCATGTTGCTGAGCTGGAGACCAGCATCAGCACTTGTTTGCAGCCCTCAGGCCCAGTCAGAAAACGATTGCTCCCATAGCAAGCATTGAGGTATTACCTCACATCACAGCATGTTCACTTCTTGCCCAGAGCTTCATTTTTTCTTTAAACCTTCCTCTGATGCACATTAACTTGTTCCAATATATTTCCCCAGTCATTGTGGTCATTGTGGTGGTGAAATTCTGTGACAGACAAAACCCTTGTGTAGGGCTGCTTGCTGAGGTGATGGCTCATACATGGTGCAGAAGGGATGGTTACTGAAAAGAGATACACAGAAGCACTTTAGGGTCACAACAGTTTTACTGAGCCTTGCATGAGCCCCTGATGCTAGCCAACCTGTAGGTCAGATGTCAAGGGGATCCTCCAACCTAGAACGCTCTGCACATGGCCTCTGAGCCTCATGGATGCAGCTGTAGGCTACCGGGAATAAATATATACTTATTAAAGTAATAAGTATATATTTATACTTATTTATACCAAATACAAGAGGAAGCAATAAATAGATAAAATTGGAATAAGACTGGCAAAAATGGCATTGAAGTAGACAGGAATGGCAACTGATTTTTTTACGGAATGGTTAAAGAAAAGTAAGGGATACTACCATATGCAGTAGCAGCTAACACAGTGATGCATTTTATTTGCTTAATGGAGGCAGGGCTTGAGCACAGAAGTTTGGATAATGTGATAGCTTTCAATACTCAGTGCAAAGTCACTCCTATTTAGGAGAGTTTCCAAAGAGCAGCCCAGAATTTAGTCAGTCATATGTATATTGTGTTTAACATATGGCTTAGAATTTGAAGGATCGTAGCCAGACCTGCAACAGCAAGCTCTCAGTGGCTTATCATTGTGGCTGTTACCTGCAGCATTTGTAGTTTCAATCAGCTGTTAATGCTTCTCTTGTAAGATTATAAAATAATTACAAATGGCTCAGATTAGGAGATGTGAATGTCACTTAAAGCTCATTTCTATTTCATATGGTTTCCAGTGTTCTCTGTAGGCAGCAGATGAGGGTCTGCAGAAAAATGGGAGCAGAGAAACAAACAATAATAACAAGCGCTAATCAGAGTGTAATAGTCTTTTGAGTTGCACTTATGTTAAAAGGTAATCACTGATATTCACACAGCACTGAATAAGTAGCGTTTCATATGGACTTCATAGTTCCAAAAAGAAAATAAAGCTTTTGATTTCCTGAAAGACATCAGCAACACAACATGACAAAAAATAGTTCTGAAGTTTCACTACTGGCTTTCAGGAGTTCTGTATTTTCTCAGCTATGACATAAGATCCTGTGCAAGTGTGTAAAGTACATTTTACACCAGTTCTACTTTAGCATTGTGATTGAACAAAATTCTTCAGTTGTAATACTGTGGCAGACGGGTGTCTGCTATATCAGCAGTATTGAGACTTGAGTGTGTCTGGACATAGGTGAAAGTGCTCACATAGGTGACCAAGTAACTTAGATGGGTGGAAACTCCTATTAAAAAGAGTAGAAGCACCAACCTGATTTGATGGCAGAAGAGGCAACGGTTTCATCTCAAGAAATCTTGAGAGACAGCACCAACACAAGCAGTTGCTACCACCTGTTGCAGTGGCAGTGGGGACATGAAGGGATTGTTCCACATAGGAGAGTTGCCACTGCCACGACCATCATATGGGAGCCTGTGGCCTGAGAGAGCTTTCAAAATGGAGATGCAATTGGAGACCTCAGTCTGTGGATCTAAACTCCAGTTCTTCTACAGTCTCATCTGTTGTGCTTTTAAAATACAGAAGTAATATAATCTTCACCAGTGTGTGCAAACTTTCATTTCCAGCATTCATGAAGTACTTTGTGACCCTTGAAGAAAGGATGTTGTTGAATAAGAGGTTTGTTTTTTAATTTCTACATCAAACACAGAAAAAAGATTATATTCTTCTGAGTACTGTTAAGATTGCCCCCCAAATTTGAGATGTCTAAATAAGACATGAATAACGTAAACCTCAAGACTAGTTCCAAATATAGATAAACTGCAGTTTTCATAATACAACTAAAATAGAAAGCAAACAAGCTTTCAAATCCCTACTTTATTTTATACATTTTTTAATATATACATACTGAAACAGTATATATATATTACATGTATGTAGGAATAATGCATACGTCCTAGTTACCTTGAAAGCTTTATATCAGCTTGAAAAACAAATTGTATCTTCAATATGATACCAAATACCTGTATTTCTCAAAGATTTATCTATTTATTTGATTAAAATACAAAATATATCTGGAGTTTAAAATACAATAATTGTGAGTGCCTGGAAGAGAAAAATATCCAGTAAATTATTCATTGTATTACATCATATAATCTTTGCATTCATAAGTACAGTAATCATGAAATGTGGACATTAAAATCAACAATATAGTAATGTGAAAAAGCAGAATGGTAGTTTTTTCATGATAATAACCTTAGTGATATGAGATTCTTTATATACACAAATATGATCTTTAAAATGGCCTCTATCAGCTTAAAAAATGGACAATATCATGAAACTTGTTAAAGCCAAGGTGAACTGTGGCACCACATCCAAATGCAGAAAAAGACAATCACATTTTTCGACATTTCTATAGCTGATGGCATTGAAATGTCAGCAAAGCTCAAAGCAAAAGTACACAATAAATTTGATATTACACCACATGTTTGATTAAGCCCAAGGGTGAAATTGTAACCTGCAATTTTATTCTGAGTCAGTAGATTTCTGACACATTTTGATTCTTAACAATGGGAAACTCAGTGTTAAGGCTTCACAAAATTCAGTAGGACTGTCATTGTTTTACTCACTCTTCTAGAAATTGGTCTTTACGAGCCCAGTGGACACAAATACAGTTTAAAATGTTATTATTGTAAAATCTGTTCCCAAGGAATAGCTCAAATAACACAGACTATTTGACTATGCTCAAAACGCAGACTGTTAATAAATTGCAAAAGTGCAATGAAACACTACAGTTTTCATCCAAAAGGAGCGTTGTTTTTTTCTACTTCCATTTTTCGATACATTAGAATTAGTTGTAAACACTTAGTTGAAGTTGTTTGGGTTTAAAATGCAATAGAGTCATCTGTAAAAATGTCCAGGAATTTCTGACCATTCTTACTTTTTTTAAAATATGCATTTATGCTCATTTTAAAGTGAAGGATAATTTCAATAACAGCTAAAAGAAAAACAACTCTGCCTCACAGTGAAGACACAGAGAAGCAGTATCAGTTATTGTGACAGATATCAAAGAAGCAACACCCGACTACAGATGAAAGAAATACAAATGGTGAAATGCACTCTGGTTTATGACCATGGAGTATGGTAATTAACTGACACGTACTGAAACACTTTTAAAGAAATAGCCTATTCAAAAGTCA
Organism: Phasianus colchicus; assembly: GCF_987193195.1. Classification (NCBI taxonomy): domain Eukaryota; kingdom Metazoa; phylum Chordata; class Aves; order Galliformes; family Phasianidae; genus Phasianus; species Phasianus colchicus. The sequence continues at coordinate 26,524,044 of NC_143436.1, forward strand.
GGCATTGTTTTTGTTGTTTCTAATTTTTATCACACTGCGGGATCACTCAGAAGCGATGCTGTCAAAACGGCAGTCAAGGACTGAAGTAATTGGAACTGCTGGGTGAAAAGACAAGCTCCGTACAGGAATTTCCTGCCACTCTGGTGACTGTGACAGAAAAGCTCTGAAATGCCGACAGAGATTTAGAATGATGAAGAGCTGCTACAGTTACTGAGAAATCTTGGAAGTTTGATTTTGTTTTATTTGTTGAAATCTTACCAAAGAAGGCTCAAAGCCTGAGTCTTGTAAAATGTGACTCCAGAATGACCTCTGACAGATGGGGTTGTTGTGGATGTTATGCTTCTACTTATCTGTGAATATTGTTAGCTCCTTTGTTTCATTTCCGAAAACAAAAGCACATTTTTTCCACTGTTCATCATTATTTATAAACTGCGTGGTTAATTCCTTTATTCTGAGACCTCCTTATTTTCCTGATACTATTTGTTGGGGCTATTTTTTGTAACATTCTTGATTGTTATCCCTGTATTCCACTCCTTATCCTTCAGTCATAAACAAGGCTATGTCCATGTAACAAACTTGAAATTAAATTGTTGCAAAGTTGAACTTAATTACCCTGCTGCTCAGTAGAATCTGGAACTCCGTGATAGGCACACAGCCTCTTGCTGCCTTGAAACCCCCAAATAAATAGGCTTGTGAGAGTAGGACCTATAGAACCAGGGAAATAGCACAAAATAAAAAATGTCAATAAGGATATCTATCAGCACTCCCTGGAAGATAACTGTCCATCTCCAGCAGGACACTGATGATTGTTTTCCTGTTTAAATTATCAGATGCAAACCCTCTTCTGATTCTAAAAGCTTCACAGAGAGTAAGGGAAATCTGAAGTTATCTACATGATTAGATGTAGAGGTAAAAAGGTGAATTTGTAAAGTCTTCAAGTAGTTGGCTTGTTGATTACCACCTATATACCACAACTATAGTTGTGACCTACGGGAAGGTATGACACATCCTTTATAGGTAACCCCTTGGACACCCACAGCACTACAGCAATGTCTTTGAAGACTTAAATTCTGACCTGCAAACATTAGGTGCCTGCAAGTTATTTGAAGTGAATGGGCCTTCACAAAATTTCCTGTAAGTGGATCTAAATTCAGTAATAGAACTTAATGATTTATCTGGAGAGCATCTTCTGGAAGGATTAAAACTTAGACTGATGAAAAACCCATCAGTTTTGAAAGGGTGTTAGCTAGGCATTCTTAGATATAAAACTAGTACCCAGAATAAGTGCTAAAACATTTTTATTTTGTATATAATTTTTCAAGATAGCTACAAAACATTGCATGAAGCAGACAAAATGAAAGCAATAATCTTCAAAGCCTAATACCACATCCTTTTCCTTCCTGGCAGGAGTACAAAAATGCAAGCTAAAGGAAGATAACTTCTTGCTGAATGAAACAGCTTTCACAGAGACGGGATCTAAACTGCTTTCCCTCCTTCTGCTAAAGTCTTTTAGAAAACAGGAATAAACTAATCTGAGGGAAACGGATGGGGGAAGGATTCCAGCAAACTGAATATATAAAGAAATGCATTACATGGAAAATGTATACTTCTTATTATATCCAAACACAAACTTTTTACATAACTGCTTTCTAAGAGTTACTGTAGTTGAATTCTCCCAAATGGACAGTTCACTTCAATGTTGTAAATGCAGTTATTTACAACTGATAAAGTTAATTGCCAAATACATAACGGCTCTCACTTTGTCTTAATTGTAAAATACAGAACTCCATAAAAATATGCACTTTTCACAAAGCAGTACCAATATGAACTTAGAGATCCCTAAAATATTTTTCTTCTCATTTTTCTTATTTCTTTTGCACTGTTCACAAAACATTTTTTTCCTACATTATTTCTCTTTTCTAGTTCTACTTCTAAGTATGATGCCATATTCCCATTACTTTATAACAAGCAATTATGGTAAGATTCACAAATTATTTACCTAAAAAATGGTCACAGAGATCCACGCAATCTATGCTCACTGCCACCAATCACATCTTCATACCACCACACCTACAGAAAAAGTAACAAAATATATTTATGGAAAATGTTTTTTTCTAAATTTAGAGTGCAGTAGATATTGAGAAGATGTGAATTGAAGAGTCAGTGTACAATAATCTCCAGGATCTTTTCACTATGACAGTGCACAGTTACTTATCAAAACACCAAATAAACAGCTGAGGATGGAACACATCTAACACCAGTCTGATTACATGCTTCAAGCTATTAGAGAGGACCTGTGAATAATCTCCTAACTTTACTACTATTTTCTTTGAGACCCATGTCATCATTCTCACCAACATTCCCCAAATGACTCTGTTTTATCCTGAGTTTTTTCTCCTGAAACAACTTAGAGCAATCCCTTTCTAATCTTGGATGGGTTACTGATGACAGGAACAATGCAGAAGTCTCATTTTGAGCTAATTGGATATTTTCATGTAGTTTTTATTTGTGTGCATGTTGTAAACTTTCCTTTTGTCTTTGCCCAGTCTGGCAAGTTACCTATAAATAAATAATGCACAGTATTAGACTCAAAGTCTAATACTGAGTTAGAATAATGCATCAGTATAGACTCTCTACTTTTGGCCTGCTGGAGCTGCTTTTTGGAGAGAAAGAGTCATGATACGTCCTGATACTCTTAATAAGGTAAATCCTCTTGGACCACTGGAAGAACAATAGGCAGTTTTCTATTGCTTTCATATAATGGAAGTTATTAAAAATGCTCTAAGGCATGCAAGTCCAAGGAGAAGTGCCAATTTAAGGGACTATCCTTTACTTTATGCCTATTTAAAATATGTTCAAGAACATTAAAGTTGAATAGCCAGTGTCTCAGAGAGGATTCACATATTTGGGTACACCAATTGAAAGTATCTACCCAAACTTCATACATATTTTTATGTCCTTGGCCACTTGAACATGCATTGTTTTTCACTTCTCAGAACATCACTTTGCCTATGTGGAGCCTTTAGACCACAACGCAAGCTCTGGAACAAGAATGCTGATCAATTCTCATCAATCTTCCAGAATATGTTGATATGTTCTCTACAGTCTCTTTTGGATAATAAAGCTCACCACATAGATTTGTCATGTTTATTCTGAAGTGTGGTATGCTTACATTTAAGTCTTGGCTCTTCCATACTGGAAATCTTTCTGCTAGATCCCAATTAGATTTCATCTAGAGGTCCATGCAGTTTTACCAAAGCAAGAAGTTTATTTTCATTCACAACTCTGATTTTATGTGGAGCATGATCAAATGTAACAGGGCTGTCATTGGTGTGATTAGCATATGAAATCTGTTTCTTCAATTCAGATACTGAGATGCACGTACTCCTACTATTTCTCATCCTCTTTGACCATAAGAGCTTTGGACCATCCAAAAGTCTTATCTGATTTTTAAAAGGAAGCTGGAGCTTTAGATGTTCTTCCATTTCTCTAAAAGATTTTCTTTGCTTTTCTTATTTTCCCCAGGGAAAAGGAAATTCAAATCCAGGTAATGTCTTCCTTTGTGAATTAGTATGTACAAAGGGACAAAAATTTCTGCAGAGAATGCACATGCAGTTTCCAAACAGAAGTAATGAAATCATTTTATTAGATTTTATCTGAATCATCCTTGTGCTGAGATTATACTCAAAACTAACAGAGGAATCTTTAGAGAAACACAGCTGTCATTAATTTGGTGATTTTAATTAATGTGTGTCATCAAGTATCATTATTACTTAATAGGTTGATGCTGTGGTCCCATAATCAGACATTTCAGATGCACAACAAGGCAGCGACCATTGCTACACCTATGTCATTTCTGAAAGCAGGCAGCTCTACCAGATGCCATAGATCTTTATGTGGCTGTATAGATCACACAGCTGGAAACTGAGAAAAGCTTTAAAATATCCTACTGTACATTTTCTCCAGATAAAAGGGAAATGAAATATTCATACAATATAAGGCTTTCTAGGCTGGAAATAGGGTTTCTCTTGCCAAAGGAAGCAAGCACCTTCTATAGATTATTTTGCTTGCCAGAAATATGGAATAAGCATTACCTGACTTCTTAAATTCACTCTTTTATTTGATTTCTTACCAGACTGAAGTGAAATGTGAACTGTAGCTTTAAGGCCTCTCCCAGACTTAATAAGGTCCAGGTGTACTTGAAGCAGTTAATTGCTTCTGAAGGGAGCTAAGAGAATATTGTTCCAAGAGCCTGTTATTTCTGAAAAGACACTAAGTTCAGGGTTTGCTGCCTCAGTGAGTTCCTATGGTGAAAGTTATTCATGTGCAGGAACTATCAGGCTTGAAAGAAAGAGCTTTTATGGAGAACCTCTTTGTGGAAGGATGAATGCACTGAAGATTCTCTGCAGAAGGCTATTTGAATTACGTGCATCTTAAACAGTAGATGTTGAACTAAACCCCTCTGAATTTTATGGAAATGGTCCCAATGTGCAAAACTGGGCTCATGATCCAGGTTTCTTCCTAATAGAGGGGGCTAAATTCTGCTCTCAGTTAAGGCTCCTCTCCAATTCCATTAACAATAATCTCTAGATGGCTCTTTTGAGAACTGAATTGAAATCTCTTGGGGTAACTAACTTTCTTTTGAGAAGAATCAAACCTTCTTCAATAGTAATTCTGCACTTCTATCATATTTTGACAGTTTCTATTTTTCCAACACTTTTTTTTTTTTTTTTTTTTGCAGTTAAAATACATTATTATTATTTACAGCAAAGAATAACAACAAAATATACACAAAGGAAAAATCTACAACATCAATTCCTTCTTTACCATGCTACACATTACCACCTCCTAAAAACCCCAAACATATTACAGCTGGTAGGTATCTACTTAACTATGCTCCTGCCATTTTATGCGACTATCGCATTAGAAGTGTTTGTGCATGTTTGTGTCTGGCTGGGAAGGGTTAACATAAAGCAATAACTATGGCAAGTGCTTCTGTCCAGGGACACAAATTTTTATTAAATCACACTGAATTATAAAAAGTACATATCGTGTTCATTTGCAAGAAGAGCTACCTTGTGACTGAGATGCTATGCTACAATTTCTAAGGTGCAAGCTAAATTCTGTCATTTTCCATTGTGACCAAGGATAAGTCATCCAATTTTTCAGTCTAATCTTGCTCTTGGAAGAAACTTATCTACTGGAACTAAAATTTTCCAAAAAATTCAGTCTGCGAGGGAAATTTCAGAACAGATGTTTCAGGCTTGGCAAAATTACAAGCCAAGAAAACGCTCTTACTTTGGGAACCATGAAACAATTATGAGGACTGATGAGCTCTCTCTATTAGAGTGTAAACAGGTTGTGCATTAAAAACTTTATAAAAACAAGGTTTTTTCACATCTCACATACATATCCTTACACTACTGTCTTCATTTTTCTGCACTCAATTCCTAACTCATAATTTCAAGATTCTTAATGCTTTCAGAAGACATGAAAGTGTCATCTTCAAATCCAGCGTAACTCAAGTACTGTAATATTTGTGTCATTTTCTTCTTACTTAAAATTTCTAAAGACCTTTTCCAGACATGAGGTGAAAATTTTCATTGAGACAGTATCTCCATATCTAGCTGCACTTCAACTCAGTTTCTTCACACTTCTTGTCATGCTAAACTTAAACATTTCTGCCCTAATAATATAGCTGTGTTTCTGGGTTATTATATATATGGTCCTTCTACACCTTTCTTTTCCACAACTTTCAACATTACTTGAATTTCCATCAAGTCAGAAATCTGTTCATAATTCCAGGAATGTATACACAATCTCTTGTTTTTTCTGGCACTCCTTCTCAGGGATTATTCATTGTTTGCAGGTGATTGGTGGCTGAGACATTATTTCTAAATCCAGCCTACTCTTGAGTATGATTAGAGTGTCATTAAATATTTTTTAATGTACATAAACTGCTGGCTATAAAACCAAACCATCTGGCATTTCTATGTGCTGGTGGTTGGTAATAGAGTAAAAGAATATATTCAACCCATTTTGTTCTTAACACAGCAGTAACAATCCAAAAGAAACCCAGATTTTTTTTCTGCCAGAGAAGGAGCATTTTAATGCTGCTGAATATTATTTTAAATCATTATTATTCTACCATCTAAATATAGCTGCATCTTGGAAGGTCCCAGCATCAAAATTTCAGACTCTGTAGTATCACAAGTTTAAGGCACAAACTACTCAAGTGGTATTACACTTAAGAATCTGGAAAACCGAATTTCCAGTAAATTCCTAAAAAGTTTCATTCTTTGTTTATTTAGTTTTACAGTTAGTAACGTGTGAATACATTCAAGATGTAGGCACAACGTGTTGGAAAGGAGTGTGCAAATTGGAGAGTACGCACTGGGACATCACAGCAAAGCAGCTATGCAATTGTAAGTGTTCTACCTATGAGCACTAAATGTGGAGTGAGGGCCTAAAATCACCTTACTCCTCTACCCTCAATACATTCAATTTAAATGTAGTATCTTGGGGGCCTCAGCTACCTTAGATACCATTTTCTTTTTTGTTGTTTTGAAAATTATGGAAAATTATTTCGTTGCTTCCCCCAAAATAGTTATAAAGAACTCATTTAATATAGCAGATTTTCCTCTTCTTCTACAAGAAGAGAAAAAGGGAAACAGAATGGAGAAGGAAAAGGGAAAAAAGAGAAGGAGAAAAAACATACACATGCAAAAAGTCCTCTCAGTTCTTTATCATATCACAAAGAGCTGTTTCGCAAGACAATTTGCTCTCTTCACATCTTAAATATAAATCTGGTATTCCTATGTTTCCTGTAAGCTCATCTGTTTGGAATATTTCAGACCAAGGCAGCATGCCAGTCTGAAGAACTAAAGAACTCTGGAAAACACCAAGTATCAGATCTCTTGATCATATGAAAAACCCTTACTTTGAATGTACTTCCAATTGCCATTTTTGGCATTGCATCTCACAGACAGATAAATTCCTCACAAATAAGCAGTTTTCAAATTGTTTAAGGTTGCATAACCCCAAATGTTAAATTCTACCCAAAACTGAATAGGAACCAGAAAACATTTTATCTCCTGCTTTACCTCACAACTTGATTTAAACTGCATCACTATGCAGAGACTCTGCAGTGCTCCAAAGCTGAGTCGATGAAAGTATGTATTTCAGTAATGTCTGAAACAAAACAAGACACATTGCCATTTCAGGAACTCAACAACATGGACAACCGTCCTGGCACTTTTAATTTAATTGACAAGTGTTGCGCCCTTTCTAGAGTCCTAATAGCCTCACATTATGACAGTAGGTTGAAGTCTTAGGATGCGACAGCTCTGTCCTCGTCATAGGATTTCTTAGTATCTCTAAAATTATGCCATCTCAAATTAGTCATGAAGCCATGAATGTGCCACCCAGGAGAATCTTTTTTTTAGATAGTCGTCTTGTTTTAGTAAGATATTTTAAGCCCTCCAGCAAATTATTCAAAATCTCATTGCCTTTCCATTCTGCCTAGGCTGTATTTAAATGCAAGCAACTGAACTGAGGCAAAACGGTGTGCCCAGTGGAGTCAGGCTATGACTTCTTGCAACAGCACTGACCAGACATGTTACAGGAATTTTACAATATAATGTTTGAAAAGCGCGTTACTATTCAACCTGCTCTGTCAATGCTCGAATCCTGCTGAACAGTGTCTGCTCCAATCATGAATCTTTTTTCTACATGTCCTGTATTGGTGAACAGCAAGGAAACGAACACTGTCTGTGATGCTAATGCTATTGCACACATAATAAAGGACAGCTTGTTTGCTAAGTTGGATGGCATAACAGCCTTTGCACAGTGCATGAGACAGGCTCAGAAAGTCATTTATAGTGGTGAAATTTGTGATGTTCTCACTTTCCTCCATGAAAGAGGCTAATAATACTTTGGGATTACCTATGGGTTAAGAGGGCTAAGTATGGAAATCTAACCTCAAACAAGACAATAGTATTTTGGGGTGAGGTGGGTCAAAGACAAATGTCTTAGCATTGGTTAAGTGTCATTCTACTCTCCTTCTATTCCAGGGCACACATAATAAAGACTATATACATAAACATGCATGGAAATTAAAAAGTCATGCTTTCAAACAAACAACGTAAACGTATTTTTCTTAACAGAAATCACATATTAAAATCCAGTGCAGAAAGGCTGATTCAGTACTAGTATTTTTTACCATTTTATTGACATGGAAGGCACACTGAAAATAAACACCTTCTGGTTCCAAATTCGTCTGTTGACCAGTTTACAGGTCTGACTACTAACTGTCTATCCTGATACCAGTTCTGTAGTTATCCAATTAGGTAGAGCTGGGAAACACACATCAGACATTCACATCCACATCTGTATGTGACAGACAGAACTTCTGATAGTCAGTGAAGCACACGGAAAGTGGCTGATTAAATTCTTCCATCTGAATTTGTAGGCTGAAAATCTGATCTCAAGTTTTTCCACTCTTTCTAAAATCTGACAGTTCGACATCCACCTCCCCAACTTCAACTGATTCTTAATGTGATTTAGAATGACATGAGGCTGCATTTTTACTCGGTGAAATGTGCACTGTAATTTGTTCTAAATGTTAAAGGAGGAAGATTAGTTAGATTTCTATATTAATAACCACTCAAAACTAAGCAAAAAAATCAGTGACTTCTACCTGTTTAGACTTACGTAAAATAAGGAAGGATTTTCTCCCCATAATAAAAGCATTATAATTAATCTTTCTTTCAACAAAAGTTAAATTAATAAGCATAATTAATACACATCAGCTTTCATATGTCTTGTTATGAGAATGTACACCCCTATCCTCTTATTGTTTTTGTTGGGGAAAAATGAATCTTTTAAGAGGATTAATACATGCAATGTGCTTTTAAATGATAATAAAAAAACGACACAACATTTGAAGCATTTCTGAGCAGAAAGCACTTAATAAAATCTATTAGCAGTAGTAACAAAATATTCAAAAAGTCAATTTGTAAAGCATTTACTTATATTTCCTATGTGCAAATCATTTTGTATGGACTACAAGGATCAGAGAGTGAAGTGTCAGCAAATAACTTCTGAAATACAAGATACCCTTGTAGTTAAATATTTCATTTCTGCATGAGTGGTCGTGAACATCTATGGATTTACCAGCCTTTTGTAGCCTATATAGCAGGATAATATGAGAATACCTTCTACAAGTGAAATTGAATTTTAAGATATTCAGATAAAGTGGGTCAGAATAGTATGGAATTATCAACAAACTTAAAACACTTCATGTCAATTTTTATTACATTCAGTAGAACAGAGCTCTCAAAAATGATATAATCTAACCTTTTCAATAATAAAAAAAGAATACTCCTTCTTTAAAAATCTGATCTCACAAGTATTTTTCTTTAGGGAAATACAGCTCATCTCAGAAATATCCCTCTCTTCCTTTCACTGTCATTTATCATTGAATTCAACTGAATTTCTTTCACTGAGACTTTATAATTTCATCTTTAATACCCCCCACTAATCTCCCTCATGGTGGCCTTCAGCCAACAAATGTTCTTTACATTACAATACCCTCATTTATTCAATTCCCAAGAAACAGATCTGTGAAAGGGTTAACCATTTGATTGTCAAAAGCTTAGGGTTCTGCTGAGCTACTAAATTTCATGTGCACTTATTACCTAGGTTAGGTTCAAGCCATCGCTGGGCTGGCACAGCATTTGCCTAACAGGAATAGACCCCTATAGGGAAAACTAGACAATTAGATGATACCCTGCACACCTAGCATTTACTCAGCCTAACCCATACTGGTATAAACTGAAAGGTAAACCATCTTTCCCTGATTACTCACTGGGAGTGCCAGTTCCACAATAAGGGGCTGCAACTAAATCTAAATCAGAAGAATTAAGTCAGTTTACCAGCATCCAACTCCTGCTGCCCCTCTATGCAATACCTGTGTGACTGTACTTTGTTGAAGGGGGTGGGGAGGAATCATTTGCAGCTTAAGTGGGTAATATGAAAATACTTTATTTTTTGTCTCTTATGTTATCAGAAAGAAATTACCCACCAAAAACACGAATGTATTAGCAAGGGGTCTGAAGTGACAAGAAGAATGAATGTATTTGTCTTCTGCTCAGATTCCAAACTTTAAGTACAGTTAATTGACAGTTATTAGAGAGACCTCTAAGTTTCACCTATCAAATGCCCTGCATTTCAAATAAATAATGAAGCATTCTTTGGAACAAGTACATGAATATAAGTTTCCTATATCCCAGGAGAATGTGTCCTCCCTTCCTTCTCACCCCACCCCTCCCCCCCGCCCCACCTTCCCCCTTACCCTTCCTCCTAATTCACACGTAGTTATTTAAGAAAGCCTTTAATAGCCTTAACAGGAAATACTGAGGAAGCTCTACAGGAAATACTGAGGAAGCTCTAACTTCTTTCTTGAGAAGCCTGGTGATTTGGACATTCCCATATCAGATGCAGAGAATGTAGCTTCAGATTCCTGTTTCAAGTTAAACTAATTGCAGCATCTTAAGAGGTCCTGCCCTGTATATTGAGACACACCAAGTCAGTATCCCCTTCCAGCTGTTTTCTGCTACAGTGTCCAATTTCTGAAAGGTACAGAAACACTTCTGAGGTTTGAACCTGTGCCTTGGACTTAAGCTAAGAGTTTTGTTGGCATTTGGGCAGGTGGTATGCATTGGGGCAGGTGTTGGCATTTAGGCAGGACACCAGAGCATCAGCACCCCCATCCCGCTCACTGGCTAAATCGTAGACATTTACACAGCCAGAAAAGAGCTTGCTGGACCTGAGATTCCACATAGTGCAAAGTATGTCTGTATGAAGAGGATTGAAGTAGGTAGGTGCCTGACTCTCCCTGTTTCTTTCATCCAAAGACAGGTCTTCATAATTGGCCACCCACAGCCAAATGAAAAAAAAAAAAAGAAAAAAAAAAGGGTGTTCCTTTTATCTTCATGAAGAAACAGGCAGAAAATGTTCTTAACCCCCTTGCAAAGTCTCTTTACTGAGTTTCTGATGATCTTGTCACTTTGAAATAGAAAAAAAAGCATCCTGTGGTTTATTTGCCAGCCTGTGTCGTGGTATTATGAAAACCTGGGTACACTGCCTAATTTTACTAAATCGGAAGAAATGATCCAGTCACTTGGAAACACAAGGGATAAAGTTCAGGCATTATAACATTCCGTTCTGTGAGAATATCCCATCCATTCATTCAGTGAAAATGAAGCAAATAAAATGGAGGAAAGGGATAAAATTTATTTTCTTGTACCAAAGAGGCTGGGTGAATTCTGGGCATAAAGAAAACTGCTACTTGTGATGCCAAATGGCAGATAAAGGTTGTTTGATTGCATGAAAGAGGGACTAACAGCTTTTCCAATCTTAAAAATGGTCCTATTAGAGACAAATGAAGGAGTTCTAATCATCATTGAAACAACTCTTTTTGATTAATTCAGACAGAAGCATCATTTAAGATATAGGAGACAATCAACCATGTTCAGATTTGAAGAGAGCATCTAACTGACATAGCACAAAACAAAAGAAAGACATTCAAATAATTTTATTTATGAAATACTCCTTACTTATACAATTCACATTCATGTGAAGCAACAGCATAATAATAATTAATATCTAGGCCAAGATGGGTAAGAATTAATATCTTTATCATATAGGTAGTGAGTTAATTAATATGGAGGAGAGGGAAATGATCTACTTTAGATCACACAGAAAGCTGATGAAAATAGTAGGAAGGAGCACCAGCTGTCCTGTTTCTGAAATCTCTGCTATAACCATTAGATCAGTAATTCCCAGTTTGGCAGCCCATATGATCTTCTGGTGCACTTCATGCCAGTATATATTAAAAAGCAAAAAGCAAAGCCAACAGCAAAATGTTGCCTGCAGCACGTTACTTGCTTACTATTTGGCCTATAAATAGAGCCAATTAGAGGCCACTGACTGAACTGCCTAATTCTGCTTTACACGCCTTCTATGTAGAGTCAGATTTTGCCCATTCCTTAAGCCTGCCTTTGAGAAAAAGGCAGAAAAGACGGTGCCAGCAGTGACACAGGGAAGGCAGGCAGTGTTTGCCAGGGCTGTGGCAGAGGCAGGGAGGGAGGGACCTCAGCAGAGGGGTGCCCACTCTCTGCAGCACACAGGAACAGCAGCACCCACAAACTGTGCTTTCCACACAGCCCCCAGGAGCCTCTGCCCCTAGCCCAGCAAGAGGGGACCGGTAATTTAACCCAGGGAAAACTCACAGATTGTCAAATAAATACTTGCTGAATTATGCTGAGGTAAACAAGATTGACCACAGCATGCTTTAAATATTGTTTCATGTCAGGGTACATTTTTCAGCCTGGACTGATCCAATGATACTGGTGGTTCTTGTTTACTGCAGTGCTACCACGTTAACATTGCAAAACACACACTGCAAGCTTTTCTTTACAACCGCTTCTTCAAAATTGATTGGCATAGATACCACAGAACTATTAATCAAAATTAACTGCAAGAGACCATAGTTAAAGTAATGTTAAAGAGGTTCTCTTTTAAGATGTTCATTGAGCATTCTCAATAGGTGAAATGCTCACACCTCATGGTAACTTTATTTTGTAGATTTCCGTGCCTGCTAGCAGGAAACTGTGGACAATGACTTTATGAGAGAGTAGATTTAGATTAGATATTAGGAAGAAATTCTTTACCGTGAGGGTGGTGAGACACTGGAAGAGGCTGCCCAGTGAGGTTATGGATATCCCCTCCCTGCAAGCATTCAAGGCCAGGCTGGATGGGACTTTGAGCAAGCTGGTCTAAAGGGAGGTGTCCCTGCCTATAGCAGGGAGATTGGAACTAAATGATCTTAAAGGTCCCTTCCAACCCAAACCATTCTATGATTCTATATTAGTCACATATATGCATATTTTTTTAGGTTTTTCTGCTTAATATGAATGTGAATTATAAATTTTGGGAGCAAGGTGGAGTAACAAGACACAAAGAAACTAGCCATAATTTTGGCATTCTATTAAGCACAAATTAGAGAAAAAGTTTTAAACTCAGAAAAAAAAAAATTAATAATGGCTAATGTTGAAGAGTTTAAATACAGGCAATAGTTATAAACTCTATACAGAAAGGTATTTGCTTTTTAAAATAAGTTTGAAATGCAAATTATCCACAAATTTAGAATGACAGCTTATCTTTTTTCTTGCCAGATTACCTGATCAGAAATAATGTGATAGCTTCAATATTTCTTCATTAAAAATGGCAAATGTAACTATATTTTGGCTTCTGAGTACTCACTGAGACGTGTTAAAGATAAAAATGAGCTCGATTTTTGTGTTATGTGTTTCCTATAATTTTCTTGTATCTCTGTATGACTGTATTGTTTTTACAATATTCCATATTTCTCCACTGAATTTTCAGTGCAAGAGAATTGCCTGTAGTCAGGGTTGGCGGTTGGTTTTAAGCCAGAAAATATGGAAGCACATTTTCCTTGAAATCTAATTTGTATGATGCAAAAACTGGCAGTTCATTGGCAGTTTCCAATATGGATACTGATACCTTTTTATTTGGTCATGAATTCCTGCAATTTTGCCTCCCTTATTGCATGTTATTTGATAACAAACAGCAATGACTAAAGCTGTATGTGGCAGGTAAAGAATTGTATTTTTGTTCATGCATCCTTTGCCAGCAATCTAAAACTCGGCTTCAGCTAAACTGCTAAATGTCTTGCAAAAGTTGTGATAATCACAGTGTTATTAAGGATTTCTTTACTATCCAAATTGTAATTTCAATCAACAAAAGAATTTTACGAACATTCAGGATCAAAATACTTTCTCAGGGTGCAACAAGGTATTACAGGGCAAGAGCCCAAGTTCTTTATCTAACATCATACCACCATACCACTTACCTATTTTCTCCTCTATGCTACATCAGTAGAAGTCAAAAGGCACAGCTTCATCACAGCTGGGTCTTCCACAAATTCTCCTTATTCCTTTCCATCTCTTACTTATGGTTATCTATGCTGCAGTGGGAATGCAGGTACGTGAGAGAATCCTGCCATTCTACCTAAACATTTTCTTTGGTTGTAAGGCTTTATCTTCAGTAAGACTACTGTATGTCTGGATTTCTCTGGTCTTGGTGGTTTTCCCAATAAAAGTTTTTGCTTGGGAAGGACTCATCCTACTTCATCAAAGATTCAAGATGTCTGGAAACATCAGACAAGATGAGAGGAATTCTCATAGCCTAATCCAATTGCATAGAACTATACTAACATACAAAGGAGAATAGGTCAGATTCACTGAAGATAACCTGACCATGGATGATACCTCCATGAAAAAAAAATCAGCCCTTCTCCTAAAAGCTTGCAATCTTATGTCTCTCTGTCTAAAACTTGCCCTAAACGCATGTGTGCTGCTTATTGCCTCTGGGATTTCACTTGCATTATCTTGACAACGTGCTTTAAATCTGAACTGGAGACAGACTTGTTTAGTTGTTAAGTTCCCTCATTTTAATATCTTTTCACTAACATTATCAATACAAGTGGGGCTCAGATAAAAAAAAAAGAAAAAAAAAACAGTAATAGGCCCTCCACATCATATGGACACTAGTATAGGAAAAAGCTAGTAACAAAGTTGTATATTTATTTCATTTAGTCACCTAGTTGTTCGTTCTTTCAAGATAAATGCAGTATAAACCGTTCTTGATTTCTGAATCATCTTTTCCTTTTCTTGATAGATATTTCAGATAATGTGAAAAACAATAATATTGAAGAACACTGAGTAAAATCTATTTACCCCTCATATTTATTCTGCCATCCTAACAGTAATGTAATATTGAAAAGCAACTGACATTATCTAAATTGAAATAGATTTCCAGTTAACTGAGAATATGCTTAACACTACCAACAAGTTTGTTTTCCTCATTTATATGGAAAATTGTATTTCTACAAGGGCTGCTCCAAAAGTAATGCCTCCTATGCTATTATGTCAGCCCATGACATCAGTGCCAGATGTTGATAGTATGGCTGAGCTTTCCCACCAATATTCCATCACACTTTGTCGCTGTGCAGGAGATGGCAGCAGAAGAGCAGTCTGGCAAAATGATGTCTAACATGGAAGTGCATATGAAGCAAATGTGTGTCACTGAATTCCTCCATGTGGAAAAAAAATGGCATCCCTTGACATTCATCAGTGCTTGCTGAACTTTTCTGGAGACCAAACAGTGGATGTGAACACAGTGAGGTGGTGGTGGTACGTTTCAGCAGTGGTAATTGTAACGTGAAAGACAAGTCACATTCCAGATGGCCACACGTTGCTGTCACACTATGAAATGAAGAACACTTGATCAGCTCATCTCATGAATCAGCTAATGGTGATTCATAATGGTGGTGACTATGTTGAAAAAGAGTGTTTTGTAGCTAGAATTTGCTCTATCAAACAGCGTTATTGTGCTCTTTGTATCTGTTGTACTTTCCATGGAAAGAAATAGGAAGCATTACTTTTGGAGCAACCTATGTACAGCATACTATTTACTTGAGAAGAGCTTTTTATACTTTCTTGATATTTTGATAAGTGAGTAGTGTATAAAAAGTGAGCTGTCTCTGTATAAGTTTTAAACCATCCACATTTTGAGTACATTTGATTTTTATGTATCAGGAGCTATATAAAAATGCTTACAAAACCAAAATTATCACTGAAGCATCATCAAGACATGGAGTATGACTGCTACTAATTCCAAAACTAATGAGTCATTAGACTTAATGTAAGAGTGTACGGTTTTTACACTAGAGGGTTTTTTTTTTTGGGGGGGGGGGGGGGGGGGGGGCAGAGGGGAGGAATGAAAAAAAAAAGTCCTGGTTGAATTTTTAACTGTTTTACTTTGCTTTAGTGTGCCCAAAGACAGAAGGTCAGATCTGAAAAGGACTGAAAACGTATCAGAAGTGCACAAAAAACTGTTGTTATACGAAAGTCCAAGTTTAAGTGATCTATCTTTCTATCTAATCCTAACACTTTATATGTACATGTACATATAAATAGTGTTTGTATGTACAGCCTTTCAGATATTAAAAGATAGGTCTTGCTGACTTATTCTCAGGCACCTGAAGTGTACAACAAAATAGTACAGAAGACAAAACGATTCAAAATATGATCAGAACCAATGTGAAACAATGCAGCAAGTGCAGGAGAAGGTTAAGGAATTACACTTGGCACGTCAAACACAGAGAGAAACTGTTCCTGAGATCTCTAAGGAGCAGCCTATGCCTGTCAGAAGCACTGAATCTACATTTCGTTAGGTTAGATGTCTTCAGCATTCAAAGAATGAATGTTCTCATATCCTTTCCATGAGAGTCCCAGGCTGACCAAATTTGCATGGAAATGTTTACACTTCCTTCAAGGTAAATCATGTAAACTTTCTTTTTACTGCACTGAAATGAAAAATAGTTTATCAGTTCCCTATTTGCAGAAGTGGAGTATTTACAGCCAAACTGATACCACACATGGATACAAGAAAGATTTCACCAGCTAGAATCTTTTCCAGCCAGCGTAATGTGGCTCTCACTCTCCCTGTAGGTGAGCTGTGAATAGGAGGAATCGTCATAGCTCTGTGATACTTCAGGACCCAATGGTTGGAGATAAGTGCCTGAGGACAAATATCAGTACCACTTTCAGTGAAACTCTAGGGCCACTGAGTAATAAGGTGCTGGCTTTTAGGAAGAGATAGCACAAAAGGTTAGGAGAGCACTACCACCTTGTTTTAAATTGAGATAATGTCAACATCTCCACAGCTGTCTAGAAGGCATTAATAAAGTCATCAGGGATGGCAGATGTTTAAATAAAAGCCACAAAACGCATCTTAAAGCAAGCATGTGGTCTATGGAATATTAATGCAGCATTATATTTGTATGGCAGCTAATGAGATTTGTTGCTGTAGTCATTTTCTTTCAGTACTCAACCACGCAATAGGAAATGGGTGGCAGTATCAATGGGAGCTTTGAAGCTCTGGCAGCAATGTTAGATTTCTCAACATGTATGTCATGGGTCTAAGTCTGCCTTTGCATGTTAGGAGAAAAATCTGACTGTTCTCTCTAGCCTCTGGTAAAGCCAGGTTGAAGGTTCAGTGGAATGAGAGGAATGTGAACTCTGTTCAGTATTCCTTTGGAACATCCATACTTCTGTTCCTGCAGGCTCCCATCTCCTAATGCCACAGGACAGGATGGATCCTGGTGACCTGTTGTCCATTTATTTGAACAACACTCTCAAATAGTCTTGTGTGGAGCCAGGAGTTGGACTTGACAACACCTGTGGGCCCCCTCCAACTCAGGATATTCTATGATTTTTTTTTTCCCCCTTCCTCTATGGCCAGAGCAGAACTGGCGTGCAGCAGGCCAAGTGTGCAGTCAGCAGTGCTATCATTGCCCCTTTGTGGAAATACTCCAATAGTCTGCCTAAAGAGCTGCCTATTCTGCTTGTACACTTCCAGATCTCAAGACCATACAGAGAGGAGGGTTAGATAAAGGTACAGCACTGTGGCACCTCTCCAAAGCTGAGATTTTTGCCTCTCAGTGCAAGGCAATCACTACATTCAAAAAGAAGTGTAAACTCCTTCCTAGCCAGGCAAGCATAAAAATATGAAAAAGTGTACATACATGTAAACATAGACAAATTAGCTTTGAAGTTAAGAGTGCTTTAATTCAGGGAAGCCCTTGTTAGCATTTTGAGGCACAAAAGCCAGCTTCGATAACTTTATTTGCTTGCATTTAGTAATTATATATTTCAGTCACCCAAAGATGTTCAAATGCTGGAAACTGGAAAGAAGTATTAGACATTTTTATAAATACAGTGACTGATTCCATGATTTATTCATGAGGTTATAAGGTACTGTTGGGTTTAGCAATCACTCCATAAATAGGGCAATAAAAGCACAGACCAACACCTTCCACTTACCCTAGTAAGTAACTTCATGGTCAGATTTGTACAGTATACTGAGCATAAAGCCATTTTCTATCAGATAATGAAAATATTTAGAAAACCTCTAGAGCAGTAAGGGCTATAGAACTCCTAAAACTGTAATTGTTTTATGCCATTATTAGAAATGAAAATATTGGGAAATTATTGAAGTTTCCCAGTAAATAGGGTGTTACACCGAATAACCCTCTGGCTGCTAAGAAAAGCCTTTCTGAATTGCATTAAAGGAAAGTGGTTACTTTTTCATCTTCTATTACTGCATAACAATAAATACATATAACAATATCCTAGCTTTCATTAATTATATTCTATAAACAAAGCAACTATCATTCTGAATGCAATGTATTCTATATAATTTAAAATGAGAAAAATAGATTAAAATAAGCTTTAACATATGCAGCCTTGTAAGGCTTAGCAAATGCAAGTGAACATTCTTACAGCAACTGTTGAATACACCAAGTCAAATCTAAAGTTAAAAACAACCAGCAAAATTCATTATTTTAAATAGAATAAGTTATTTGATTTCACTTGAGCATTAGGCCAGTACTAAACAGGTATTTTCATACAAGGTATTGGAGAAATATCTTTTCTCTTTGGTGAAATCTGGGTCCAAACCTTTCTCCCACCATAAGAAAGGGAGCAGCATGCACAAGCCATATGTTTCTGCAAACACCAGTTCTGGCTAGGTGAAGCTAGGTATGTTTCTAGTTTCTTAGCATTGTCACCGTATTGGTCCTTAGGAGCAGGGAAATTGCTTCTAATTCTTTGCAATACCAGGCAAAGCATCACCAGAAAAGTCAATAATCATATATAGGGAAAAAATAAAATTATTTGATTAGTAATAGGATCTTTAGCTACAGAACACTCCTTCTTAGAAAGTAATCTTCATCCAAGGGACACTCTCCAGTCAGCTGCTAGCCTTTAAATGAGCCCAGGGAGTGGTGAACCCTGGGTCCACTCTTTCAAAATTCTTTACAGAGAGAGTGGTGAGGTGCTGGAACAGGCTGCCCAGAGAGGTCGTGGATGCCCCGTCCCTGGAGGTGTGTTAGGCCAGATTGAATGGGGCCCTGGGCAGCCTGGTCTAGTATTAAATGTGGGGGTTGGTGACCCTGCGTGTGGCAGGGGGTTGGAGATTCATGATTCTTGAGGTCCCTTCCAACCCTGGCCATTCTGTGATTCTATGATTCTGTGGTCAGGTGTGAAGCACAAATGAATTGCTTCTACTTGTGCTCCCTGGGCCAGGCACCCCCTTCACCAGGTGCTCGATCATCAGTTCAGGCCATCAAGTTCTCTTACAGGTGACTTGAGAGCTGATTTTCAGACTGTTGCAACTAGGTACAAGACATTCTTAGTAATGAAGTTCAGGGCCAAGGGATAATCCAAAAAAATAAATGAAGTGAAACTAAGTTGATGGTTTTGGAACTGTCATGAAAGGCAAGCCCTGCAAAGGGACATAATGGACAGGAAGCTTGTATGCATAAACTCTTTGGAGAAAAAAAAGAAAAAGAAAGAGAAAAAACTTCAAGACTTCTAAATGCTCAAAATACTTCTTCTCCCAAGTAAACAAACGTAGTTAAGATAGTTCACAGCTACTGCCTTCCAAACCTTTCTTCCAGGAACAGTAAATCTTTTTTTTTTTTTTTTCCTCCTGATTTTCAGCAACTCATTAGCAGTATGAACGGTTTTTCAATAGGTGAAACATGGGAGGTTGCATATGGTTATCCTAAAACCACAAAAGCAGCTGCTGTTTGAGCAGAATATAGAGCTGAGCTAAATAGAGTAATTGCAGGTCCTGTCACCTGAGTGCCTTCACAAGACAGTCAGTTTTTTGCTAAGCTAGGAGAAAGTTACCATCTATACTGTATGTTCAACATATTTATATACTTAAATCCTCGTATGTAAAGTAGTTCAATCAACTTTTAGGAGCCTGCTTGGGAATTTTTCCCCCATTGTTGGCTGCATCTGCGCATCCTGTTTTTATGATATGTTTCAGGAAGTGCTGAAACCACAAAAACTATACAAATTCATCAAAATAAACCATACCTGGCTGAACTCCTTTTTTTCTTTTTTTCTTTTTTTTTCCCCATGTAATACCGAAGAACAATCTCGTGACTTTGCACAAAGAAGCTTGAAGTTCGTGAAGAATTTTTAGCCCCTTTCAGAAGCCCAACTTTTCCTTTTGTTTCTTAGCCATTAAATTTGGTGGTAAACTTGCTAAGTTTAAAAAACGCATGTTACAGGGGAGAAATTCTCCACAATGAAAAAGAAACTCATCACTTCTCTTTACCAGCTCCTTCTATTCATCAAAAAATATTACCAGGTATTGTTAAGTTATAGCAAATTAATTGCATAAGTATTTGCAAAGTAAAATATAGTTGCATTCTGTATAGCTACAAAATACTTAACTGCACATAAAATAATCTACTGTATTAGTAATCTGATGCGACTTCTATGAGAATGATAAAGCTGTTCTTTGTTAATTTTTTTAACATAATAATTTTAATCTATTTCTTCCTGAAATAGATTTAGAGTCAAAGATTTATTTTATTTTCTAATCACGTCTGTCATGCTACAATGTGCTGTGTGCATTCACATCTCAGGAGTAAACTGTTCTGTCAGTTTTCTTCAAGGCAACCAACAAAAATTATAATTTTAGCAACTTACTTGCCTTCTAACTGTTGCCCTAACTACCTGATCACTACCATCTTTCTCATAAAACAGCTGTAATGATCAGAATTGATGAAAAAAAAGAAAGAAAAAAAGAATTATTTTTACAGTGCAGTGGAATTGCTAAGCTTTTGCCTCGTTTTTGATTAATTTCATGCCTGACTCAGTCAGAGATTAGGCCCTGACACAGGTTATAATTAAATATTGAAATCATGAAGTGCAAGAATGTTTAATTTTTAAAATATGAGTTTTAATTTACCTCATACAGAGAATAGCTCTGGTCACCTGCAGAGATGCATTACACACTACATTGCCTAATGTAGGATGCCTGAATAAGGCTGAGCATACAGTTAAAGTAAACTAATGCAATTTACTGAACAGCAGTCAAATATTTATCCAGTTGATGAAGCAGACTTTATGTGAAACTCAGACAATAATTAAAGAGAAGCCTTGCTTAAAACATGCTTATTCCAGTTTTCACAAATATGTTATACCAAAGCAGCATCTTCCTTTTCTCAAATATTGATGTTCTCCTAACACATTATACAGTGAGCTTGTCCTTGGCATTCTCTTGACTATTTAATGAATACATTTCCTGGCATTTGCCTTATCTTTGTTATGTTGTTCTTTGGAGAGCTAAAACTATTAGTTAGCCCTTGACAGAGAAACATCAGAGCAAGCTAGTAAAAGGTCATACAGAATCAGAGTTTTTAACATCGTATTTGATTAAACCATAGAAAGATGGGGAATAGATACTGCAGAATATGTCCCCTGTACTTAGACTTTCACTGCCGTGGATTTTTATTTTTTTTATTTTTTTTGTAGAACTTTCACTTTTTTTTTTTTTGTCATTTTATCTGAGATATAGTCTGAACAGTCACAGGTTGAATATTAATCCTATTGTTATTTTGCAGAGCTAAACCTTTATAATTCAAAATAGAACTGAGCATGTCAGATCTCTCCAGTTCTTCAGAAGGAGTATTTTTGCTTTAAGATTTAATTTTTTGTGGTTAAAAAAGCCATATCTTTTAAACGTTTTTGCATCAACAACATAAAATACACAAGATTTTACATCTAGTTCATTCTCCTGTCACACAATATAGATAAACAATGTACAGGCACATGCAAAGATGTAAATGGATTCAGTTCTTAATTTATAACTTTGAAGTTTATATGTGCTGCATAATTTACAAGCATTATTAAATCTTCAAATTTCAAAGTGCTATTAGAATCAGGAAGTCCAGGTAGATGCAACTAACACTGATCACAGTAACAGAGGAGACACATCTGATGGATGGAAGCACCTTTGCATAATACTCTACTGACCAGAAGGTAGCAACAAATATATACTCATTGGCTATTAACAGTTGCTAGGAAGCCCTAAATTTTTTCAGTAATACAAAGCTGACGATACATTGATGTCCATCACTTCCAAAAGGCATTGTATTTCCAAATACACCCTGCAAGTGACATTTCACTTATTCCAACACTACTTTATTTTACAACATAAAGCAATTGTGTGAGCTTTTTCCTCATCTTTAACTAGCATTTTAGTTTTGTCAGCTTTGTTTTTACTTCGATAACGACATACGTACAAATATCTCCTGCTTTGAGAAGGCTAATGTCTTTCTATGAAATCAGGATTGTCTTATCTAGATCAGAAAAGCAATAAAAACAAATGCCAATAACACCAAGTTAGCACATCAGAAAACCCATTGAGCAAGAGCCTAACTGGTATAAACCAACATTACTACTTCAGTGGAGCTGTGCCAGTACACAGCAGCTGGGGTTCTGGCCGATATTTAGAAGCCGCATCCAGCCACACTTCATTTCCAGCTGTGGCCTCCAACCCAAACCAGCTGCAGCTGCAAGCAACAGGGGAAACTGCCTTGCAAACTTTGCCTGAACTATTTCTGTCCTTGATTCGCACAGTATCACTTCAGTCATTCATGTTCAAAACCAATGTATCACAAGCAGTAACAGGTTTTTAGAAGTACTGTTCTTTTTTTTGCTGTTCTTATGTGCGTAAAGTCAGAAATGTAATGTTTGTTAACAACAGAGTGGTACAACACCCACTTTGAGCTGCACAGGATTAGGTATTGTACTCTGCCATCCTGACTCTGGTTTACAGCATTCGTGTCATTGTCCAAGCATGTAGGAAAACATCAAAGCACAAAACATAATTGAGGCACTGCGGCGCAATTAACTCATCTGGTGATTATCAACCAGTAATTTTTATAGGGTGAGGCCACCTGACTTGTTGCTTCCCACCAGAATGAGGGAGGTTGCTGTCAGTCTGTCTTTCTGCTTTGCCTTCTGGCTGGCAGTTGAGGCACCAAGAAAAGGAAACAGTTCTAATGTTATTCAGACGTTAGTAATCCCTGTCCTATTCACCTGTTTTATTACTATTTGTGTGAACCGTGAAGAATCTCACTAACACAGTTCTTCTGTACAACACAGAAGAACTGAAGCATCAGAAACTGATGGCAAGACCACACTGGTGCTGTCATACCCAGATTTTATAGTGACTTTTACAATCTGCTGTTGTGATCAATTAGTATGAGATCTTCAGATTTGTTATTCTCTGACTTAAGGTTGGCTGTGACCCTCCAGTTTCCAAGAATTAATAGCACAAATGTTTGTCTTTATTAATCTGTTTAGTTGGAATTTTTCTTGTTGTTTTGCTTTGTTTTTTGTTTCTTGTTTTTTTTTTTTTTTTTAATCAAGCATCCAATTAAGAAATAAAAGCATTGATTACACTAAAAATATGGCAGTTCATTCAAAACTAATTTGGTTACAGAATTTTTAAACTATTCTTGAAAACTTCTGAATGTTTTTTAGTATGATTGGATTTGTGTTCTCCCCAAAAGTTCTCAGAGCTCATAAAAATATTTGAGTAAGTATTGCGCACTACCAGCAAAGCTGTAAGTAAAACAAGATTGGATTATAAGATATCTGTCATTTATTGAGGGTCATTCCAGTTTGTCAGCAAATATTCTTGAATGTTTACAAACTCTGGGTCCTATTCAGAGCCAGCTCTGTGGTAGTTCTCATCAAATGACGCTGCTGATTCATTTTGTTTTCAAACATTTCTCCTTAAAGGTCTCATTTTAACATAAAATACTTTGTAAGGGACATAGGACTTCTGCGGTCCATTTGTGTCTCAGAGCTGCTGATATCAACCCAGATGCTACCTCTCTGTCCACAAACGCGCAGGACAATCCCAGGAAATCACATAGCTGATTAATTCACAAAGCTTCCACTCTGTGTTTCTTTGTAGAATAGCTTTTGAGCTGTTTCCTAACACCATAAAAAAACTCACAGCACTTCTCCCCAAGTTTCTGACAATGCAAAAGCAACAATTTATTCCAGGAAGAAATATCCAGTACATGCAAATGTTTTAGGTGAAAATACCCAACGATTCTTGTCTATAATGGTCGCTTTTTTATACCTCCATACATCCTTTTGTATATGTAATACCAATTTACTCTCCTTCCTTTTTTTTTTTTTTTTTTTTTTTTTTTTTTAAACTCTGAATTTACCATTATTCTATTTACTCCACAGATCCAGAGGAGTCAGATTTGTATAAGAGCACCTCATGCCTTACTGACTTTCACATCATCTTACAGATAAGCCTTGCACTTTGTTTACCAAAATCTAAGATTTTCTGTTAGGGAAGCTGTCACTTGATTGATTTGTGCAGTCAAAAAGACAAAAATAAAATTTGAAGAGCCTGATACCGTGGCTCTTAATTACACAAGTTACTGTATCTTGTCTCAGGGGCTGCAAGTCTGGCTCTGAACAAACTATGCATTGCCTACAAACCCGTGCTTGCTCGGTGTATATTCACTAGAACTCAGGCTGATTCACATGTGAGAGCAGATGCCACTAACACAGACAGCCATGAGTTTAGCCTGCCAGAAAGGATTCATTTTCACATTGAACTGTTCTCTGCAGCAAGATACATGGGTACACACCGCCTTGTGACTGTTACAGCTCCATGCTATTTTACAGTGCATAGAATCTGTAATGGAAGAAATCATTCCACAATAAAAATTATTTAAGATGGCCTTACTTAGCCTGTATGCATCATAGGGCATCAAATTATTTTACATGGTGGATAATGACCAGCTATTGATGTTCTCCACTCAAGCTTACCAAGTGAATGGAAAACTTCACCTATGTAAAAGGAAGGTTCATCATGCCATACTGTACAGTGTCTTGCATTGATGGCTACTAACGAAGATTAAATCACAGCTAATGGCCACTTGGATTAATTCCAGTGTTCTTGCAAGTATTTATTGTATTCCTCAAGGTGTGTTTGTGAACATGAATATATAGATGTGTACACGCATAATTCTATGTATGTAAGTACAGGTTTTGGTATCACATTCTGGTGTAAGTTTTCATTTCATCTGAAATGTCAGCTCTGCACTTGGATCTTTTTGAAAAATACAATGAATGAGTATCTCACTATTTCAATGTGCAATAATTTTTAATTAAAAAAGGAAAAAAAATGAAAGAGACTTTAGAAGATTTGTATTTCTTTCAGTTAGTGATTTTTTTTTCCCTTCAATGGGAAATGTGCCTCCTAAAAGAAGTCCCTGTCATACAGTTTAATTTGAAGTCCTACTGATGCTTTGGAAAAAAAATATTTCCTCCAGCTGCCCACCCCAAAGCCTTCTAAATAGTCATTTCTAGAACTGATACATCAATTTGCTAGATTGGTTTCCCATCTACCCATATATAAAAGTAGATAAATAAACTTTATTTCATTTGAAATGGAGGAATAATGCCAAATTCTTGTTTGAAGTTGTTAAATGACAATTGCTCACAGAACTATAACCTTAGTTATGCAAATCACTAGAGTTCACGGTAAGTCTGACATTTACAGAATTAATGAACTAAATAATTAAGTGACCTGGTAAGCGAATTGGTAAACCAGAACTATTAATCTTTTAATGAATTCTTTACTATCACTTAAATAATAAATTTTTTGCATAATTTTAAAGGATTATAGTACAGAAACATTAGAATGGAAAATCCATTATGTAAAGGAACGTTACTTTTATAAATCTGTCATTATGTCTCTTTTTATTGAATTCATTTCTATTCAAGGTTTAGAAAAGTGGTGATAGCTGCACTAGTGACTAACAGTCCCCAACATTTTAGTGGTAAGGTTTTTTTCTTACTAAGACAAAAAGACTAGGATCATTTACTGCTTCAGACAAACCACTGCCTAAAATGATTAATTAGCATACAACTGTAATTTAAGAAATCCTCTACTTGATGGTGTGCATCACATGCTTCAGATTTTCAAAGCACTGGTAAGTTGACTAGGCAAAGTAAATGGTGTTTCTGAAATAGTTCATTTTAGAGGAGCATTTTCTGTACTCTGCCTTTTGCTGTCGTTCACCTTTCTACCAGCTTTGCACCAAATCTCTTCCTAAAACCTTTTTCATGTTAGAGTATCCAGGACTCTAAAGCTCTGTAAAATTTCAATACACCAGTACTATTCAAATTCTCTCCTGATTGGTATGTACATTTTTCTCGCCCCATCTTTCTGTCTATCGTTGTCCAAAAGGAACTGGAAACATCGGAGTGGTTGTTTGGAAGTACTATGTGTTTCTGTAGGTACCATTCCTCCTCTTCAGAAAATCACTGTACAGATTTGAAGTATGCATTAGTGTCTTCTACAGTATCCAAATGCCTATGTGCACCAGAGATAATATATGATATAATATTTGTGCATGCTTATTGCTGTATAATCTGATTTGGCACCACATCTTACGACTTCAAGGACTTAATTCTGTGATTCTGTGACCTGTGAAAAACTCTGCAACATTTGTCTCCTTTTTAGCATTGCATCCACTGAAAGCAGCCAGGTGACAACTGCCACATGTATCCAAAACTATTCTAAACTATTTTCAGCTTTTAGAAACTTAGTACATACACTTCATTTTTTGTCTCCTTTAAGATTCTACATAGTGCCACCTGTATCAAGATTAAACATTTCAAATTGATATTGAAATGCTGTAGGGTGGTAAAAATAATAATGAAAATGATGAAATTAGTATCTGAGTTTTGAACATTTTGTTTGAAAAACTATCTCTATGGCGTACAAAAAAAAGCAGAAGAGCTACCTGTTGTGGAGAAAAAAACTACACTTGGTGGACCAAGATGGAGGTAGTGATTTTCTATACATTTCATTAGCCAGCTTTCATTGCAATCCAGCAAGTGGATCACATGCTCACAGCAGCCCATTAGCTTCTAAGCAATGTGAAATCATCTGAGATACCTGAAACATAATGCAAAGCTTTTCACTTTTGATATTACAGGCATTTCTAAAGATGTTTCCATTGCTGATGAGTACAAAGGAATACACCAAGGATTGGCTATGGCTGATGTTTTGTCTTTCTGGGTTTAATTTTTATTAAAAAAAAAAAAAAAAAAAAAAAAAGCAGAACATAGCAATTAATAAAAAGGGGAAGACTACATGAAAATACTACTGCTACAGCTGTCCTTAGTGAACAGAATCCCCAAAATAAAACCCTCACTGCCAACAGAGCTGTGCTTTTGAAGTGTGTTCAGCTTATGCTTAGGAAACAGGTGAAACTTCATCAAATATAAGTCTAATCCTGCTGCCCCATACTGCACCTACTGCACCATGGGGCTTTTGCAACTCATTATGCAAGCATAGCAACTGCAGCAGCCAATAACACCCACAAACATTTCTGAAATCACAAAGTACTGTTCTGTCCCACAGAACACTGTGTCATTAGGCAAAAAAGCTATAAGAGCAAGAAACAAAACACAGCATGCTATTCTGTAAGTTCAGTCATTAATTGTAGATGGTCAAAATTTTTCCTCCAGACAAGACAATAATATTTTTAAAAGTCATGCAGAATTCAGTTTTGAATGTACCTCGTTATGAAGAGGAATTGGGAAGTGTGCAGACAGGATCAGTGGGACAAGGCAAAATACGTTCAGTTCACATGAGTATTTGGTATACAGGTGGGCAAATCACGGTTCGTTAACTCCTCTGAACCAACACCCATGCAGAGGCTTACCTTGTATTAAACATCAGACAATTCATCCAACTTTTCAAGTGAAACAGCAAATCTAGAACAAAACATCTATCAAACAGAAAGGGTTTCTCTATTCTGCAGAAGATAGCATGATATAAAGATACCCAAGGGCTAGAGGATTTAAGGGCTAGAGGAAACTGTGAAGCAAACAGAAGTTTTGGGTAAAGTGGAATGCAGGCAGACTGGTTTTGAAAGAAATTGTGTTGGTTCACTTTTTATTCCTCATTATATTAAGGCTGCAAGTAGGCCAAGCCTAGCTATCAGATAATCCAGAGAAGAGGAAATGACCTAATCATAGAAAAAATGTAAATCAAGATAAAAATTCCAGTAGAAAACAAAAAATGCACAGGAAACCTTAGAGAAACCTAACTGAAGATCAGATAATTTGATTTGTAATACACTTCAAACTTTGGTTTTGTACAAGTATTTAAGTTTTAGGAAAAAATGTCTCCCTTCCTTTCCCTCAACCTTAAATATCTCTGCAATCTCTGGTATCTAATACAATTTTACTTCAACACTGCAAGTATCTCTAGCGTAATTATCAAGATCTGCATCCTGAAGTACTTCTACAAAAATGGTAGCTATTTACAGTTATGTATTGAGATATATATCAGTAAATTTTAATATTGTTAAATGTTAAATACACATGCTATGAACATGTACAATATGATCAGAACCTTTAGAAAGACGATAAATGTGAGAATAAAAGATGAGAGTGTAAGCAAGAAGAGTGGACATCAAGATTCATAAGAGAAGTTACCTTTGGAAATTTAACAGTTCATGGGTTTATAGCATTAAGACTTTTTTTTTTTTAATGCAATTTAATTTTGACCCTAAAGATGGGGAGAAACTCACAGAGTTGTTTGCATGCTATTTAAACTACAGATTAAATGACTTGTCCAAGTACAAAGAAACTCTGGAGAAGACTAGTGGAAATACTGAGTAATTCATCTGAAAAAATGTTCTAGATGTCATCAAATACAATTTTTATGTACACTACCCAGATAATGCTGATAACTGCACTTTTATCTCTCTAGCAGCCTCTACAGGAGATTCCCAGCCAAGTCCATCACAACAGCCTTGAGCTCATTCAGAAGTGACAGGTGACTAGAGCATCAGGCTTTAATGAATACATATGTACAAGAAAATAAAGTGCTTATGAGTGGGAAAAAAATGCAGGAACGAAAGCAAGAATAAGTTTTTAGAAAGACACTAAAAAAATATGTATCTTTTTGAGCTCATTAAGATCACAGATAATGTGTCTCCAAAATAGTATCAGTGTAATACACGCTGGCAGAACCCAGTTGTCAGCCCTTTGGATTGGCTACAGACGGCATATGGGCGGATTCCCCGGGCTGCCAGTACCTTCAAACAGAAGCTCTTCAGACCAGCAGCGTGGGAATACTCCCTTTGAAAAGCTGAGTGATATGCAAAAGATATAAAAACAGATATAAATGCTAATAATTAAAAACTAAATGAATAATGCCCACTGCAGAATTTTTATGAAGCTTGAGAAGACTTTGGCATTCAAAGGATGTGCCAGCCAGCTATAATAATCATATTTAAATATTCCAAGAAAGAAGGAAGACATTATTAGCATTATAGAAACAAAACAAGTGCCCCCATGGATAAAGGTGTGCTTCTGCAGTAAAAGTTTCTGTAGTGAAGCTTCTGTAGTAAACTGAAAGGGTTATATAGTTGAATCTCTCTGCTCTGAATGAGCAAAGCAACATTACATTTATAGGTCTGAAGAGACCCTGCTAGAAACATACGTCCTTTTATCCAAGCCTACCCAGAGCAATAAACTTTGAAATACCATAGTTGTGTTTGTTACTTTATGGGCAACAGAGTATTAAAAAATAAACATTTTTAGCACTCTGCTTTTATGAAATGGAAAACATTCAATCTCCTTTGGAACCAGGTTGGTAATGTTTTGCTTTTGTTTGAGAGTGCATGCTCCTCAAAGAAAACCTTTGCTTAAACTAATCTGAAATAACAAAAAATAAATTAAACAGCTGAAATAATTTATCTTGAAAATTGTGAACTAAGCACACTTTTTATGATCTCTGAGATAAGTTTAATTTATGAGTACGCTATGTAATTATGTCAGGGATATCTATCCTGCAGCTTTTTGGCTGCTTTTCCTCATCCTTTCACAGCATCTCTGGAAGCTGGAAGCTTCCGAAGGCTGCCCAGTCCTTCCCAGTCACCATACAGCTCTGTCCATCACTGTAAACATCCCAGGTAAATATCTTTTCCTCTGGACATAACATTCAAAAAATATTTTCAGCATTTGGAGACTAAAGGATATCATTATTTGGTAACATACTTTTTGATTACTTTTTCATATACAAAAATGCTGATTTAATCATTATACCTATTCCCCTCTTGAAAACTGAAAGATCCAGAAAAAGCAAGAATGTGGCTGGTAAAGACTGGCTCATGTTTGAAAGCTCATCTTCTTTCTCTTTCATGTGTAAAGAAACTTAATAAAACATAAGGACTAAAATGATGAATAAATAAAGATTACTGAATGTCTGTTGTTGTCCAGGTCATAATCTACAACAGAAGCAGAATCCAATATCTAAATATCACAAAATATCTAAATATTGTGGAGTCTGTGAAGAAAGCTAAGCTATGCAGTGGGAAATGTCATTGTATCAAGACTTCGAGCTGTTCTTTCTCTAAAATAGGAAACAGGCACAGCCACCAGAAAAACCCAAAACCCTTTTGCCCAGAGGCCCTGAATTGCAGTGAGGTTTAAAATAAGGGTGAAGATCCAAACCCACAGCAGTAATGTAGGCCTGCTGGTCTCTTAGAGAGATAACAGAGTCCAAAGAATAAATCCTGACTTTACAGACACATTAGTGAAATCAAAACATCATAGCAAAAAGTACACTTACCTTCAAAACTTGCAAAGAATCACGGATGAGTTTGAGCGCTGATTTTCTTCTTCATGATAAAACACTCATGTCACGTAAGCAGCAGAAAGAAGCACAACAATGTCGTGTTTTCTTAAATTATCTAGGGATTACTTGACCAGGAAATCACTAAGAAAATCACATCGTAGCTGATCGATGGCTGCAGCACAAATGTCACAGCCTTAATAACTTCTTGCAGAAGCTGAAAGCCTCACCCCATGCCTAAAGCATAATATGATGGCAGAAAGCCCTGACCTACAGAGCACAAGTGCCCATTCGGATGGAGATGCTGCCCTGGTCCCTGCTCTCTCCTTCCTGTAGATTAAGAAGATGCACATTGGGCTGCTCAGATAGGACAAAAGATGGAAAGTCACATCTGAGCCCTTCTTGCCAAATCTGAATTCTAAAAACCACGGTTTGCTTTCTAGACTGAATACCACTGGAAAGTGAGGTCTCCAGACTAAGCTACTGTGATGAAAACAGAAAAGTAGAGTATGTGACTTAGGCAATTTTAATTCTGCTTTGTGGTATTTCTTGAAAACCAGTATTGCAGGCTCCTGCTGCTGATGGACAACTCTATGCTATGAATGAAAAAAAAATTCTCATTTCTAGGGCCTGCTGAGATGAGATTTTTAGTGGAACAGCCAGCAGTAAGGAAAGTTTGGGAAGAAGCATTGCTGGGAATTTGCTATGAAGTAGTGGTTGCCATGCCACAGAACAAAAACAAGACAAAAAGACTTAGCAATTATATCTTGCTGTTGATCTCAGAAACAAGCATCTCTGTCTTTCCTTTAAATATTTAGAAAGCCAAAACAGGAAAATGAAGGAGAAGGAAAGACGGACAAACAGAAAGCCCTCAGTATTCTCTACTCTTAAATTGATAACATTCGTGAGAACTCACTGCCATGAAAAACAGGGCTTCCCAAACCAGCCAAACTCAAGACAGCACACTCCAAACAGAGCAGAATCAGATTTCTCTTTTCTTTGTCAACAATAAAGGATACAACCAAATATTTTTGTGTTGTCTGAAATGTAAGAAAGCCTGGGTTCTCCTCAGTGCATGTTGTTCCCTCACTCTCCAGAGAGGAGGAAAGGAGAAGCTCTGAAAAAGAGGCAGCCCACCCTGCCTTCCTCCACTGTGGTGCTCCCAGCACTTCCATGTATTAGAGATGCTAAGGGACGTGAAGATGTCACAGACCAGGCACCAGGCCATGCTGTGAACACCTGCTATTCCCTGTGACTTTCAGGGCCACAAAGTTGTCAGGTGTGGGATCTACAGGTTAGGTCTAATTTACAGGTCTAATTTAAAACCTTGTGCAGGTCTATGCATAAGCTAGTTTTCCACAAAACTTGATACCTTTTCTGAGGTAAGCAAATAATGCTTTCAGTGCATTTCCCTGCTGCAGCCACGATTTCCTCTTTTGAGCAGATCACATAGCTCAAGACAAACACTGTGTTCTGGCTTCCGCCTTCTCTTACTCCTTGTATGTCCCTTCAGTAGGTAATACCACACTGCAACAGAACAATACTTTTAAGTCAGAGACAGGTCATTCATATTCCAGGTTAGCCAGACTGTAGCTTTATGTTTTGTAACCACAGCTCTTACAGGCTCAGGTTTTCTTGGTAGAAAGATAGAAAATATACAGAAATGATTTTGTGTCACTTGGGAATTTCTTAGAGACAACTTCAGACTTCACAGCAATTCATGACAGCAGACTGGTAGACTTCTCCAAGCCATTTGACTCTGAATGATGAGCCAATACTGCACTTGGAACATGTGAGAAGGCAGAGGTAGAAGAGTTGGGCTGCAGCTGGGAAGCTTGGCACCTAGCAGGGAATCTTACATCTGTCTGGAAGATGCTGTTAGCGTGTATACTCAAAAAGCCAAGAAAAAGGTTGCAAATGCACAAATATAATTCTACTAGTCAAGGAGAGGGAAGACTATCAGAATTGCACACTCAATATTCAAGACTTCAGCTGTGTGCTAAAGAGACATTTCACCAAACAGAGGTGAGCAGTACAGTAATATACCTCTTGCTACCTGGCCATACAGCCCAATCCCAAAGTACTTTCTTGATAATGTTGAACTGTTATGTAGTTCCTTTACAGTACAAGAGTGGAGCACAGGGACCCTGCTGAACTCTTTGCCATATTCAAGTTGCCCAATCTGTAAGACAGTATTGCTTGAAACAACCCAGCTTTCTCCTTGATCCTTTAGCTCTATGTTTCCATGATTTCAGTGGTATAAGACTGCTGTTATTGTAGGTGATTCTTTTATTTGAAGCTTCAGAAGATCATTTTAGTCCACAGTATGACTGTTTAAAATACTTTTTGCAAATGAAAACCCATAATAATTTTCACATTATGAAATCTAGATCTACCTATAGAAGTCTGGTTAAGCATATGTAACCATTATAGGAAATTGCATCTATCTTATATGGTAGTTTCTTGTTTATTTCCCAGATCTCCAAAGAATTATCTGAATTGCTTTAGAGGTCTGGAAGAGGTTTCTAGGAAGGCCAGGGCAGCATTTCCAGTATCAGAAGATGAATTAAATGTTGTACTAGCCTGTAAAGCTTGGCTGTGAAGACTAATGACAGTGAGATGAAAAAAATGGAGTATAACAACAAGGTTCACATGAAACAGATTCTGACTTATCTGGCAGGTCTACAGAATTTAAAGGCACAAAGCATAGCCAGCCTGCTAGAATTAATAAAGCACATCTTGCTGTGAATGAGGAGACCTACGTTTTATCGTTGTAAAATTTGGGGTTTCAGTAGAATACAAGGGCAATAAATTAATATTTGGTGAATGCAGTAAGAAATAACAATTATTCTGGAGAACACAGGAGATGTGACCCATCAATTTATTTCAGCTTGCATCCTAGTGGTCTCCTGAAACACTTACCCAGGCTGAAGTCCTGTTCACTCAAATGGCACCTCACCACATGGCTTCCTTTAAACAAATGTATTATGAGACAATAGACCAATATATTCACAGTCCTATATATATGGACTCACAGTAATATATGGACAGGCACGAAAGATGGAGGGATTGGGTTATAAATGTAAAACCATCTTGTTTATTCTTTCCTGACTTAATAAATTTTCTTCATTTCCTTTCCCATAAGCTACAGAAACTATAAATCCTGGTACTCCTTATAATATAAGGAGCAAAAGATATTTGTAAGCTTCTCCTTGCCTATGCCATTGCCTTCCAGCTTCTTTATTCTTTTCCAGACCAGAGCAAGCGTTTGCCTTCCTTCTAAATTCTCCTTTTCCCCACTGAGTTTATCTGCCAGACATTAAACTCCCTGCTCCATAGCTGACTCTTCTAAACAGCCCAGAAACTGCCTCTGAAGCTTTCCATGCTACCATTACCCAACAAGTTCAGCTCATCATTCACAGAAATGGTGAAATCACCAGAAGCTTTCTGCAAATTGTCAGGGAAGTCATTTCTCAGGGATGCATGAAAAAAAAAAGTCTATCCACTGGTTGTCCACTTACAAGTTGATTTTGATCATTAATGATGCTAAGCACTTAACAATTTCTAATGAAAATAATGTATAAAGCTAAGTGAGAATATTGTATAGGTGAATCTCACTTCCTAGAAACCTCTGTGACAATGGTGAATAAAGGAATACCCACCCCTAAACTTAAACTAAGATTGTAATCCCGTATATTTCATCTGTGGCTCGATGCATTTCTGTTTTACTGAACTGTAGCACATAAATATTTTTATGAGATTGTTACGTGGAGTACGTATTCCACCCTTTCTTGTTCTCAAAACTCTCTTAGGAAAAGAATGTAAGTATTGCCAGTTTAAGATAAAATAAGGAATTTAAGGTTTAGTGAACAGTTCACAAAAATCATTTGATGTAGATAAGATATTATGTGTTTCTAAAGTGAAGCAGTACATGATGTAGCATATGTCAGTTATTTTTTAATTTTTAAATCCAATTAATTGTTCTAGCTACAGTACCACTAATTTTTATCTAGCTGATTAACTAGAGAATAATCCAAATACATTTCAAATTATAAATCTTTCATGATTTGGGAGATTTTATACAAATGTACATTTGACAGTGCTAATTTAAAGCAAATATCATGCTTGATTAAACATTCCCAAGATAAGAAGGATAAACGATTGAATTATTTTATAGATTTAACTACCATTGATATGATGTTATAAACAGAAATATTTTGATGTTCATCATTAATTTTTAAAAATAATTCTTTGGGAAACAGCCAAGAAGGACTGGAGAAGTAGGTCAGAATGTATGCACAAAACATTTGTATTCTTTACTATATAAACACTAATTTATTTATTGAAATAATACACTGTTAATTATTTATTAAAGAAATTATAATTTTGCTGAGCTTCCCTCAAAAGAGAGAAAAAAAAATCATTAAAATGTGGCTAACGCAATAGCCAAGCCTGTGATTGTTTCGCATCTCTGCCTCCCAACTGTTTGCCAAGTATTTATTCACAAATCACTATCCACTGAAACATAATCTGCATCAGAGCATCTCCAGCAAGCAAGTGAATTACAAAGTGCTTTAGTAAGTGCCACACTTCAGCTTTAAAAAATATTCAGGTTTCTCTGTTGCATCTTCTGTCTCCATATGTAGGAGGCTAAAGCAAGAGAAAAAGTCTTTAGGGATCTGTTTTCTGGAACTGTTGCTAAGGAAGGTAAATTTCACAATACCACTGGTTATTTCCCCAAATCCAGGCTTTTAAAAATACAGATATACCAAACGCTATTAAATAATACAGGAAAGGGAGGGGAAAGACTCTTGTAAAAAGTGACAAGTAACATTGCACACATAGAAGGTTGCCTTTTTTTTTTTTTTTTCAAAGGAACACAACCACAACTTGTTTTATTACTGATGCACCAAAAGAATTTAGAACTATTGGGAGCACAATCAGTCCTCAAACCACAAACACTGGATGGACTTCACACCAATGCTCAGGTAAACAGAGAAAGTAGAAGCACAAAAACACCCGTTACCAAGAAAAAAAATTGAGCGAATGTTCCCAGCTGAAGAGTGAGTGGAACCATAGTCAACAACAAAGAAATATGCGCCAGCACGTTATTCTCCAAGGCAGTGCTGTAAATGAGAGTGTCCAGGGATGGGTTGCCTATAGTAATCTCAATTGGCCTCTCTAGCTAATACATTTAAGCAAAAACATGGATTTTCTGCAATCTGTTACTATGCTCGATTAATTTCAACACCAGTATAGATAACCATTTTTTCTCCTGTTTTCCATATGATGTACTTAAAATGAACATATTTTTCTAATGATGTAATTTCATTTTGTTTCATTATTTCTACTGAAAAACAAGCAATATTGTGTCCAGCTAGTACATTAATAAATATAAGCTGAAATTGGTTAATGCAACACACATTTCTTTCAATATCAGTTATCTCTGTGTTGCAGTGGAAAACAAAATTAACGAATTTATGGTTTCAGTTTGCTTTTTTTTTTTTTTTTTTCCCCCAGTTGTATGAACTGTTTCAGGGGGATTAACTGCTTTTCAGCTTTACTGATATTTGTTCCTTTCTTATTTTGGGCAGCCCTGTAAAGGTTACCCAAGCATTTTTTAAAACTTTTTCTAAAACAGTTCCCAGGTGGCATTAAATTAAATTCTTTACTGAATGCCAGATAGATTAGATCTACTGTATTTCATTTGCCTAGGAAATAATCTATCTTATCAGAAAAACAGATCAAGGTAGTCTGGCAAGACAAGCCTTTTGGAAAACCCATGTTGCATTTTATGCTTTATTTCTTTTTCCTTGATTATTCCTTCAAGGTTTTTCCTGTAGCCTTGAATAATATTACAATAAGAATAATGGGCCCCCAGTGTTCAAGCTACTCTGGGTCCCCAACGTCATCTAAAATATAAGGGCCCTATTTGCTGATCTCTGCCCGGAGCCTTTTTATTGCTCTTGACAGATGTATTCAGACCACTGCCACTGTATCTGCACTGCCACGTACTTACTTAGTTGGTGTTTTGGGATAGAAATGTTCAGGCCTACATAACACAACGGCATTGGGCTTTTAGCATTACTCTCAGCCTGGATATTTTAATTTCCATCCTGCCCTTGCCTCCCACAGTCAGCACTTCTGTCCCTGCAGAAAATGAACAAGACATTTGATTCAGAGTTGATGCCACACTTGCTTTTTTTTTTTTTCTTATCCATTACACTGTTTAGAGCCTCTCCTTCTTTATTGTCTGTTGCATATAAACATACATGGCTAGGGGAAATTAAAAAAAAAAGAAAAGAAAAGAAAAAGCATTTTTGTTCTGTTTGCTGTAATTTACAAGGTCTAATTCAGCTTGACTTTTGGCACTTATGTCTAGCTCTCTATTTCCTGGCCTCTCAGACATAGTATACTCCCTGTCCCTTTAGGCTATCTGCATATTTCTCCTGCCCTTTCAGAAGTGGTTATTTATCCAGTCAGCTCTGGAGTCCTTCCCTACAAGATTTTACCCTTGATTAAGATGCAAGTTCCAGACAGTTTTCACACCTTTGATTTAAAGAAATTTCACGCCTCCTCCACATTAAAATCCCTAAGCTCTTTAATCCAGTTGACCTCATTAACTAGTTTCCTTAATTTTTCGAAGTTTATCCTTTTGAAATTGAGATCCTTACAAGCTTGGATGCAGCTGCGTTGGTGGGGGTGGAGGATGCAATGCGGTGCAGCTGCTGGCGCTGGCATGTCAGTTGGTGCCCGTGATGCTCCAAGTGTTGTTAATGGGAAGGGATGCCACCCTCCCCTCAGATCCCCCTCCAAGCTACTTCTCTTCCAGTTAATTAAACAGAATAAATCGGTGATGATTTGATAATAGGTTATTTTCTACCAGCTTTTTCTTAATGCCCTCTTTGCAAAAAAATCAAGATACGAGTGAATAATCCGTTGCCCAGAAGGAAGAGGACCCTATCCTGTGAAATCTGACCTTGTTGGCCTATACTCAAACCAGTCTGGCTGCTCACCACCAAAGTGATTCTGATGATAAAAAGTATTTTTCTATATTCCTTTTCTCTTTACAGACTGTCATGTCATTAAAATACAGATCTCCATAGCGATGTTTTAATTATTTTATATATTTTTACTTACAAGTATGTACATTAGTAACAGCGTTCCTGGGATGCTATTCTACTCTATTTATCACACGCATACACTTTTTCTAAGTACATAGTCTCATAAGCTATGTTAACAGCTCCAATTCTCTCACTTCATTTCTCAGGTTCAATTAATTATCATCCAGTTTTTCTGTTGCTTCATATTACATGGTGATAATTTTTTAAATAGGGAACTACAGATGCTCCAGTGACTGTTTCAGCTGCTTAAATGCTTACATCTTCCTTAGTTAGTAAACCCCTGGTTATCATCTCCCTTACTGATACTTCTGTCCTTCTGTATTATGTTGCTCATGACTGTAACCACTTTTATTTCATTTTACCCTCTGCTTTAAAGGGTAGTTTAAGCAATTTTGTTATTGATAATCACAGTAAAATCAGGAAAATTTCTTCCTTATCTGTTACAGAAGTTAGCTGACTTATGACCCAAGACACTCAGGGTTTATACTAGAAGTCTGTCCAAGGTGGAAGTTGTCACAAAAAAACAATGCATTGGCAACTGACATGTAAATATTACTGCTGATTTATCATTCTACCTAATAATATTGAGAGACAACATTATCTCCTTAAGAACTGATGGGTAACAAGATTCCTAACACAACACAACACAAACATAAAACCCAAAGATGTTGTTGCCCCTAGTTCTTCCTGAGAACTAGGAGTTGTTTATTCCTGTACATTTTGTTGTGCTCTCTCTACCTTCTAAACCTAAATGTCACAAGCGAAGGGACCTCTGCTTTTTCTCTTGGATTGGCTTCTGTATACTTTAAAATGTCTCTGCAAGCAAAAGATTTTCACTGGTCGTTAGCAGTATTTTTTCTCTTTTAACTTAGTCTCACTCACTCTGTCAACCAGAGGCAACTAAAACACAACTTAAGCACTCATGGCCGTACCGATATAATAACAATAATAGCAGAAAGATGTAACCCCACAAACTTCCCTTCCCTGTTGTTAGTGTTTAAATGGCTCAGCCACTATGCGTATGTGTTTGCCAGATCAGACTCGGGAAGCCAGAATGTACACCATCCATTAGCTGTCAAGCTCCCCTGTGTTAGATACCAGCCCCAAGGGAATAACTAAAGCACAGCAGAGCGAATCTAACAGCAAAATGAAATGTGCTTGTGCAGTTGCCTGTGAAGATGGGCATCCAGTTCAGTGAGTATAGCCCTGTGTTGCAAAGAACAGGATAGTGGCATGTGTTCTTTTATGTGGGGCAAGCAAACAAGAACATTTATATGTTGGTACTGCTCTGATTCTATGAAGTATAGGGAAAGATAAAAGTACACAAGGAAAAGCATGTGTCTTCTAGGCACAGTCATGCTGTGGAGAGAAGTAGTTTATCCCTGCTGGGTACATCCATCATAATCCAGAGCCTGGAAATATGTTATTAGAGTGCATTATGCTATGTATATTTGCTATTTACATTGATTTGCTGGTGTTGATTAGCTTCCATGATCCTTTCCTATGATTTTGCCAGTAATGAGCATGCTCACCTGCCTAAAGTTAACAAACTAATTTTTCAAATATGAGAAAGAGTCAAAGTTACCCCAGTGCTTCTTCATAGCTTAATGATTGAGAAAAAAAAAAAAAAAAAAAAAAAAAAAAAAACAGGTTAGAAGAAAAATGGCTACAAAACTGGGGTTAATGTTCACTCATTTTTTTAACCCCTGAAAATCCAGAAGATAACAGCATGAAGTCTGAGGTGTATCCATAATTTAGTTAGTGTTACCCATTACTGATTTATCATAAATCAAGTGGAGGCTTTAGCAATTGAGTGTTTTAACGAGAGCATTCCAAAGGAGATAAACATGCTAGGACTTCTTATTTATGACATATATTTGCAAACAGGCAAATTGATGTGCTCTTCTGTCACTTTGTCTCTTTTTTAATGTGTCTCATGTTAGTTATTTAACTGGATCTCAAATAAGTTCAAGTTTCAACTTATCCTGGGAGAGAAAATAAAAAGGTTCATAGGAAACTAGTATGGAACAGATGTTACAAAATTCATGGAATTGTCTTCAGATGGGGAAGTGCTGAGGAGGGAAATGCTGTTTCTTGGGACTGGCCATTGCTTGTTGCTTTGAATTTGCAGAGACTGAGAGATAAGTGATCTGCCAAAAGAATCAGCTGTTGGAACAGGGAGCTACCAGTCACAGCTTTCCTCTGTAGCATTTTGCCCTCTTACCTGATCAATGAAGATGCTGAAAGACAAATCAATCAACATAATAATTACTGTTACTTCTTGGTTCCCAGAACTCAAAGTGTAGATAATTCCCATCCAAAATACCAAAATGAAAAGCACTCAAGTCAAACTCTTTTCCCAAAAATGTATATTGCTCCACACTTGTCTTACAGAGAGAGACACAGAAAAGCAAGAGATAGAGGGGTTTGCTATTCTGTCTGGGATGAATGCTGAAAGACTGAGAGCTGTGAAACACTGATGAATACCTTTATTTTTCCAAACGACCCAGGAAATTAAAACCAACCCATGAAAATAGCTCATATTTAACTTATCCGTAAAGAAAAGTAAAGGCCAGTCTTTTCAGATCTGTGAATCACTAGTCAGGAGTCCAAATGGCACAAGTCTGTGCCCAAAATGACAATGTCCTGAAACGCAGGTGTATTCTTCAATGTACAGTATTGCTTTAATGCTGATTCTGAGCATAGGAAGTATTGGTAAAGCCAAGCTTCTGGTAGCATGATTATTACTTTCAAGTTGACAGTGTAGAAGTAAGCATAACCAACAGTTAAACAAACGACTAGGGCTCACATGCACAGACAATATTCTACTACAGCTTTTAACTAATCATTGAATAAAACAAAGCTAGCTTATTGCTTTGAGCAAAATAATCTTTCTAACATGACTCTTAAGCAACTCAGTAAATCACTCCTCAGTAATTTCTTTATCTAACTGGCTCAGTATCCTTGATAGATTCCTGATAGCCCTAAGAAATATTTGATCAGTGGGTTGCCTACGTGTATAATCTTTACTTATTTGCTACACTAGTTTATCTCATTTTTCCCTAACTGAAATCCCATTTTATTACTTCATTGTGAAACATTTTCTCAGTGCAGAGGCTGAATTTATTAGACAGATTAGACTCCTACAGCCCTCTGAAGGACTGAGCATTCTGTTGTGATTATGTGACAAATTATACCAGAGAAATGCCTTTGCCCAGTACTGAATTCTTCCTAAACATCCACATTGTACAGGAGCAGTCATGAAGCCTTGTCTTTAAAACAGAAATATAGTTTACGCTCCCCATTGGACAAGGAGGAAAGAGAGGAGCTGAAGTGAGGGCTCTGTGGTTTATAGCATTGCTGTTTGTGAGCCAGAATGGCTGAAGCATTTTAGGAGACAGCAGTTTTTTAAAGAACTGTCTAGATGCAAACATCAGTCGCTGGTGGCTAAAAATCACAAACATGTCTAAGCAGGTTAACTCTTCGAGTGATAAGAGATTTCCAGCTACTACAAATAAGACAGAAGAACAGAGCTGCAGATTTGTGCACATAGGCTATATTGGATTTTGCCCTTACATTCTCCTAATGACTACATGCTAAGTAAATAACTTAAAGCAGCTACCTTAAGGCACATCTCCTACATGGCAGGAGAAAGGTTAACGTTGCATATAGTAGTTTCTGTCTTCTGCCCGTGCTGAACAGTTTACTTTCACTAAAATTAAACAAAATTGTCATCCAATTAATGGCCTGAGTTTCAGATTGCCTCCGGTATTGTACTTGTTGTAGAATTAAATCTAACTACACCATTAAATCTAATATATGGTTGATCTGGGGTTTGGAGGAAAATCATTTGCTGAAAGATTTTTTTATGGTGAGTTTACTCTTGGAAAAAAAAGAAATAATAATTTGCATCATTTGATTAGTTTATTTTTAAAAGTAAAACATCTTCTCAAAGTGATGTGGAACCAAAGTTGCACACACCAAATGCAAAGATCCTTAAAAAATTCATGGCCCCTAAAACTCAGATCAGAATAAGGAAATACATGACTAGTATAGAACATTTTCCTGCACTTCTGTGTCATTAAAAATAAACACTTCTAAAGTGCTATATTAGATTAGCAAAGTTAGAATTTAGAA
Organism: Phasianus colchicus; assembly: GCF_987193195.1. Classification (NCBI taxonomy): domain Eukaryota; kingdom Metazoa; phylum Chordata; class Aves; order Galliformes; family Phasianidae; genus Phasianus; species Phasianus colchicus. The sequence continues at coordinate 26,565,959 of NC_143436.1, forward strand.
AGAGATTAAGAACCTGGACTCATACGTACTTATACTGGATAGATGTAGTCTCAATAGTGGAAAATATCCTGTAAGGAGAAAGTAGAAAGCAAAATATACCTACAGTTTTAAGTAGAAAATCCATTAATTACACTGTTGCCACTGTGAAGTTAATAAGAGTAAAAATTATTAGGTAGCTAAATATCCATGGGGATATTTACTAGTTTTGAAGAATAGTATGGATACTTATAATTCTGTTAGCTTAAAATGACTCACTCACATAAGTATTAAATCAGTCAGTAGAGGTTTTGACATCAAAAGGAGTTCCTGGACTAAGTGACTTCATTCATTATCTAACCTAGGATAAAAACACAAACAAAACCACAAATGCTGCTCTCTTAAATTCTAAGTTTAGTTATTTTGTTTTGAAAGGTCTTTTCTGACCTATTTTAGTTCCATCCAAGGAGAAATTAATGGAAATCTCAAGTTGTTGTGAAAGGAACAACACCCCAAATCAAGCTTAAATTTCCAAATTAGATTTTGAGTCTAACGATATTTTTCTAGAGATCCCATTAGGTTCACATGGGCCCACTTTAAAGCCTGTCAAGTTCCCTCTGGATGGCATCTCTTCCTTCTATTGTCTCAACTGCACCATTCAACATGGTTTATCCCTGCTGAGTACATCCATCATAATCCAGAGCCTGGGAATATGTTATTAGAGTGCGTACTTGCCGAGAGTACACTCCATCCCACTGTCCATGCCATTGATTTGAGATGTCAAACCTAAGACAGACCTCTAGGGGACACCATTTGTCACTGGCCTCCACCTGGATGTAGAGCATTGGCAACAACCCTTGGCTGTGACCATCCAACCAACTCTTTATCCACTGAATAATCCGGCCTTCAAATCCATATTTCTCCAATTTAGAGATAAGGGTGTGGTTCAGTACCGTGTCAAAAGTCTTTCACAAGTGCAGGTATCAGTTGCCCTTCATTTGTCCATCAATGCTGCCAGTTCATCATAGAAGGCCACCAGACTGGTCAGGCATGATCTGCCCTGGGTAAAGCCATCCTGAATGTTTTGGATCGCCTGTTCATAACTCATGTCCTTTAACATATCTTCCAGGAGGATCCATTCCCTGCTCTTCTCAGACACAGACCTGATGCTCACAACCTGTAGTACCACAGGTCTCCCTTTCTATACTTCTTAAAAATGGGAATGATATTTCCCTTTTTCCAGATGCTAGGGACTTCTCCTGACAGCCATGATTTTTCAAATATAATGGAGAGTGGTTTGGCAAACACCAGCCAGTTGCTTCAGGACACTGGGCTGCACATTGTCCACCCCAAAGACTTGTATACATTCAGATTCATGAGGCAGTCTCTGACTTTTTGCTCTTACAATTGGAGGAATTTAACTTGCCCAAACTCCACCTAAAGGTTCAGGGACATGAGAGGCATGGGAAGACTGACTGGCAATGAAGACTGAGGCAAAGAACTCATTGAATTCCTCAGCCTTCTCAGTGTCTGCTGAACCAGCTCTTCCTTTTCATTTATCAAGGGTATACACTCTCCTTGGCCTGTCTCTGCTGACCAATATATCTAAAGAATCCTTTTTTCTATCACTGTCTTAATTTTCATTCAAAAATGTAAATTTCTTGCTTTGTATTACTTCTATTTATGTTCTATTACTTTGAAGAATACTCTGCGAAACATGAGCTGTAAAGACTCATAAACAGATAAAATACCCTTATTTTTGTAAATATTAACTTAGAAATAATTGCCATCTCCTGATTTGGGACTTTTATGACTACTTTTTCCTCTTCTGTTGTGAAGAAGAAAACAAGAGAAAAATAATCCCTGTATTTTTAGAATCTAACCCATCTGCTTAGTTTTTTGGGTGCAGATGGTGCTCCTCGTACGAAGAAATGTGCTGCATGCAGCATCTCACACGTCAGGAGATGCTATATTCATGGGAGCAGTTGGCTGCAATTACTTTGCAAGTTGTGTCTTGTAGAGTCCAATGTTTGCTGATGGTAGAGAAGGACACATAAAGGCTGAAAAAGGCTTGCAGATTAACGGTGTCAGCAGGGGCTTAGGAAGCTTGAGCACATACACAGAAAGAGAGCACGCCATGTTCATGGAGTCAACCCAAGGTTAGTGACTGCTACTAATGCTCGCCAATGCTTTGTGCAAGGAATGATTGGTTGCAATTGCATAAATTTCTGCTGACACTTCTGTGCTAGCTGGCCTGTTCTTCCCACATGCACTGTAGTTAGTCTTTCACAAAAGATATAAATTAGCAAAAAGTTGTGTCTTTACCATTACAACTGTGTTGGGCATTCACTATGGTGGATTCTAACCTTTAAAATCAATTTCTGCTTTATTCTGGTTATTCTAAACGTATATCTCTATCTGCACAGAAATAAGAAGTGGAGAAAAAAAATGGTTGCTATACAACCTATAGACCAAATGAAGCTGGCTTTCTACAACACAAGGAACAACAACAATCAATATCCACGTTAATAAAATAAAAGTCCAGATTTCCACTTCTTTCCTAGTGATCAGGTAATCAACAATTTCTTTGTTTAATTTTGACTGTACTCATAAGCTTTATCAGACATTAAGGTCTTCAGATAAGTTATGTGACATTGTGTTAAAAGAGCAAAAGGCATTCAACATGCTGTCTTTGACAGAACGGATTCAAGTTTTTACATATCTATCTCAGTTGGAACTTTTGCTTCAAGGAGTGGGAAGATTTTAATTCTGACACAGGAAGACCTTGTGCATCTGTACATTTACTTTTTGATTTGGTGTTGCAAAGACAGTGCCATAACAAGGCATAACAATGTAAATAAAAAAGCAAGGGAAAAGGGTGTCGAGCATTAACAGGACAAGTGTCATATTCATTGCTTTAGTGCAGCAAAAACAACTTTGTTCATGGTGATGTGATATACAAACATAGCTCTCATCTTGAAAGAACCAAATGTTGTTTTAACATTGTAAGAGTGAGGCACAGAATGTAATACCTATGATCATTTTTATTTTTTCATTTATTTATTTAGTTTCAGAACATGCCAATTTCAAGATTACTCTGCCACAAAACATCTTAATCTCCTAAAGAAACCTGGGCTACAATGTGATTGTACCTATCCCACTGGCATTCTTGCTTACTGACTGAAATTTGCTTTTATTTGTTATTTTTTTTCTTACTGTACATAGCACACTCCAATGTTTCCAGCTTAAATTGTACTGAAAATAGTTGCCCTTCAGGTGCCTGACTCCTTGTAAAACATAATAGTGTTTGGTGTATCTGTCTAGATGGCTTAAATAAGTATCACTATGTAAGCAAAAACACCTGAAGAAACAACATAATAGGACGTATGTAGTCACTTTTGGAGAAAAGGCAGCTCTAGCAGAGATAAATATTCCAGGGAGGCTGCAGTATCCCCTTGAAAGGGAAGTTAATAGCGGACAGAGCACAGTAATTCTCATGCAGCACCAGAAGCAAGTAGATTAACAAGGAAATGCCAGACTCAAAGGAAATTATAATGCATGCTACTTTGTTTATTGCAGCTAACCAAATGCACCTGTAGTATGAATTACAGTTTGTCAAAAAGATGTACAGTAAATACAGTATCTGCACTTTCATGTTTTCAGGTATTTTAAAATAACAAAATTCAGTGTCATTTACTTTTCAACAGAAAATAAATGAAATCTTCATATATTAAAGTTATGAGTATTTTTCATTAGCTTTTAGATACAGTGTCTGTGCTAGAATCCATTATCTAGTACATTTTGCTTTCCAGATAAAACTTTCAAATGCTTACATTTCATTGCACGTTGGTTGATTGGATAATTTGAACATCAAAGGAACCTTTCATTTAATTTAAGCCGTAAAGTTGTCTTTTGCTTTATTAACTTTCGATCAATAAACAAGCAATTTGGAAATGTAATCAGGAAATGCTTCCAATTGGCTGACAATGTATCAAAGCCAGTGCTTGAAGGCAAGAGCAAGCTGTAACAAGCAGTTTATTACCAGTAGCTGTTACTGACATTAGTCAAAACCAAGAAAGATAAAATGGAATAAGAAATGTAATGCTGGAAGAGCCTTGGGCGCTGTGTTCTCTTCTTCCTTTTGAAAACCGCAAGCCTGTCTTTGATATGATAACAAATATAAACTGTTTAAAAACACCAAATGCAGAAAAACTGAGACCAGCCTGTCATGGAGTTAATCCATTCTAGAGTGACATACAAATAGTGTAACATCCAGCGGATATATGTTATGGAAATATTTTGAATTGGATTTACATGTAGTGAGCAAATTGGAACTTTTGATTTTATGTGATATTGTAATGTGCATGTTCTCATATTAACTGAGTGTAATCCTATTTGAAGATAATGAGTTTTCAATAGGCTCTCCAGTCTGAAACTGCAACAGAATATTTTGGTTTTGACTGGAGAATGTCCAGAATGGACTTAGAAAAATTTGCCTACCTCTGATTTCTGGGGTACCCCTCATTCCTGAGAGGAATTTACATATTCTTGGGCACCATATCACCCATTAAACTAACAAAATGGTGAATTCTTCCCTTTTGCTTTGACAGTATGCTATTTTGCTCTATACCCCAAAGCAGAATACTTGGAAAGATTTGATCCCATTTTTATTGAGCATGTCACTCCAACCATTTTGTAGTTATTTCACAATTATCTAAACATATTTTTAATTATTTTAGAAGTGAACAGGGTGGGAAAGAGGGAGGGAGGGAAGGAGGAAGGAAGGAAGGAAGGAAGGAAGGAAGGAAGGAAGGAAGGAAGGAAGGAAGGAAGGAAGGAAGGAAGGAAGGAAGGAAGGAAGGAAGAAAATTTGATGAATTGATTTGAGAAGGGAGTTATGAGTATCGATTGACAGAATTTCACTGTTCTGTAAATAAAGAAGTTATAGAGAGCACAAAGGGATGCAAGTAAAGAACAGGAAGAAAAAATGTTTTGGTTGCTATTTGAAAGTTCTGCATGTTGGCACATTGGGCTGAGAACAAGGTATGCTGAACTGATGTATTTCATCAACTTAAAGAGAAGCAATATTGTTATGTTACTCACTTACATGAGTATTTTTCTGGTTCTTTCAGTTAACTGCTTTACAAATTTCATTAAAAAAATAGCTTTCTATGTATAATTATAACTGTAGATAGACACAAAATGATAATATGGATCAATTTCAACTCATTACTACAATCCAATCAGATCTTAAAATTCCCTTTTCTCTTAGGCCTCAAAATCTTAACTGTAGTTGCAATGCTGGTGCATGAACTGGAATCAGTCCTCTCTCAGATGAGGGAGGCTCCAGTCTTCACTGCTCTCCTGTTCAGTCTCCACATCCCTTGCTGAACCTGCCCTTGATCAATGTTACTATGGTTTCTGTCAAAGTCGACCATATTTGGCTCATAAACACTTTGAGCTTGAACCATCATTGAGTCCTGCGGAATGCCAAGTAGACCTAGCTTGTAATCAGACATTCCATAAACTGTGGTCATATTGTCACTTTTTGCTGCATAGGAAGTATCAAAACAACCTTTTTCTGAGTGTAAGTTACTGAAAAGGGAATTAGACAATACAAGATTTGAGGAAATTAATATCCCATTCCAGGTGCACAAAAATGGCAATAGGTTTTCATGAGATTATATAATTTCATGCCTACTAAATAGATACCATCTAGACTTCCATGGCAAAATATCCAATATTGTTCGTGAAACAAGTTTGAACCACAATGCTTCTTTTACTAACGGACAGTGATCTACTGAAAAAAAGAGAACGCTCATTTGTTGACCAGTAGTACATATCACTACATTGAAGTTTCATGCTGCCAGACTTGGGCCTAGATCACACATACTGAAATCATAACACTGATATGGTGAAGAGATAGTTTCAGTGATTTCTCATTTACAAGTCATCTCTCTGTTATTAAAAGGCATTTGTTCATCAGCAACAATTCTGAAAATTAGCATGACATCACACTCACCTGAAAGTCAGGGGAAAACACTACAATTATCCAATTACACCATATCAAACGCTATTTTTTGTCCGTTGTAATAAAAAACTTTGGAATACAGCTGCATCTGTTACAGGTCCTGTAACACCAGTGCAAGTTGCAGTCAAAGAGCCTGACCCTGTGATAATTGTAGTAGGAAGATAATTCGTCATAAGAGAGAGATCTCATAAGAGAAAACATTTGTACTTACCTGCTGTGAAAAAGTGCATCCTGGGAGACAGTGACATCTATACTGACAAGCATAAACTCAGAACACTGTAAGTGGCTTTCTCCTAGAGGGTAATCAGTAGCAGTCCAGTCTGTTAAGCACCACAGAATAAAAACTGGAAGGAGACTTAACATTTTTTAAAAATAGCTGATGGAAATGAACACTTAAAAAGCAGAAAAGTGGTAGAACCTTATTAACATGAGAAAGTTAGACATGATCCAGCAACAAATTCATTTAGGCTAGAATTCAGAGAATGGTGCAAAACCATCATAACAGGTGAGTAGTGATGCCTCACCCAATTGCAGCAATGGGAACACGAAGTCTAATTGATTGAATTGGCTGCAATGGTAGATTGGGTATCTGACTGTCACATAGACCTCTACAGAAATCTATGTATTGAACAGAATCCCACTCATAGCATGATTTTATCAGTATCTAAAAATAGATCCAGAGGTTGCTTTAGATCTTAGGTGTTGATGAAAGCATTCATTTTTAAACTTTATAACACCATGATCACAGGTGTTTTAGAATATATGTGATTATGTAATTTTTTTTTTTTTAAATTACATTCAAATACATTTCTATCTCCCCTCTAGTTCAAGTAAACATCACTGAGGTTCACATGCATAAAGCCAAGCCCATCCACAGATCTTATTTTTTCAGTTTAACATGGGGTTAAATTCAGCTTTCACATTTATGCTGGCTTGTGCTTAGTTAGTTTGGAAAATTAGCAAAATAAGTTTGGGTCTTCCTGAACAATAAAAAGTGGATGTGGTCTGAGAAATAGCCATAACTAAAGTGTAAAAGTGCTTAAGACCTATACCACACATCCATCAATTATCTTTGCTCTGTTTACATGAAGATATTATTAGTGATATGATATGGCTACCATTCCAATATTTATGATAAAATAAAATAAAATAAAATAAAATAAAATAAAATAAAATAAAATAAAATAAAATAAAATAAAAAGATAGACGTTTAAATTGGAATAGAAATACTCTACAGCTAATGAAAAGCTGTCTTGAATAACAGCGATAAGGACGACCTTCATGGGCATATGTCAGTTTCCCATTCTTATCAGTTGGTTGCTCTGAAAGTAATACTTCCTATTTATTTCCATGGAAAATATAACAGATACAAAGAGCACAACACTTTGATATAGAAAATCCCCAGCTAAAGAATACAATTTCTTAACATAATCACCACGATTAGCTATGCATTTTTGCCTGCGATGAACAAGATCCTCCATGACACACTCTTCACTAGTGCAGATGAACCGCTGTCACTGCCTCCATTGGTGAAATGTTTCCACCCACTCTTTGGTCTCCATAAATATTCAGCAAGTGCCAATGAATGTCAACAGGTGCCATTTTTTCTGCTTGGAGAAATTCAACGACACACCTTTTCTTCATATCCACATCATTTTGTCAGACTGCCACTCTGCTGCCATCAGTCTCACAGCAACAAAATGTAATGGAATATTTGTGAGAAGATTGCTCCTCTATTGCCATACCACCAACGTCTGCCTCTAATCATAGAATCATACAATGGCTTGGGTTGGAAGGGACCCCAAGTATCAACAAGCTCCAGCCCCACTGCCACCAGCAGGGCCGCGGATCTCCATGTCTAGTATTAGACCAGGCTGCCCAGGATCCCATTCAACCTGGCCTTGAACACCACGAGGGACAGGGCATCCACAACCTCAATGTTGTGGGCCTACAAAATAACATAAGAGGTATTACTTTCAGAGCAGATCTTACATGGTAAAGATGTGATTTAGGCTGAGCTACCGACACCTCATTAATTTCTAAACTTGCTACGTGGTTATCAAGTAATGGTGATTGATGCTTACATTTAGAAGACTACAGGTTATTCCTGGTTTATGTATCCGACTGTGAAATAAATGCTTGAAAAAAAGTTGCTGTTTAGGTGGACAAACTTGTGTTACAAAAGCAATCACCCTAATACACAGCCAGCCTTCTGTAATCACATGGGCAAATATAAGGTGATTCTAACAGATTTTGGTAGAATTCTGTGCTAACTTACTTTATTTTACCATCAACATTACCATTGCCTATTCTCCAGATTTCACCAAAGAAGAATTCCTGTCTTATGCCTGCATTTTTTCTGGTAGAAATGAAGGAGCAACCATGTGAGCAGATTATATTATTTGTACTAATTCAGTACACAGCTGAATTTTAGGTCATGAGCTGGGTAAATACTGTAAACAACACAAAATAATTTATTTTTTTAATGTGCATGAAACTATGAATGAAGAAAAAAGCTCATTGAAGATGTTGTATGAGAAACATAACTCATTCTGTAATCTCTCAAGCTCAGAAGTACTACAGTTGGTACAGCAAAGGCATTTTCACAACATTAGGTGAAATGATGTATTACAAAGAAAAAAATATGACAGTTCTTGATGGGAGATCCAATCAGATAAGTCTTAGATTGTTGTAGTTTGTCTCTTACATCAAAATGCTCTCTAATAGACAAAACACTTCTATTAGTTATCTATTCATCAACCTTGATTCGCAACAGATTATATATTGCAAAATACCCTTTAAATTCATTATTTCGAGAAGTCGTTCCAATCCCTATCAAAATTTCAATATCAACTTTAATAACCACATACTTGTTTACAATAAAAGATTCCATTTCAAGCACAGCACAATTCAAAAACACAGAACTTGAGACTGTTTAACACCATCATTGATCATTGTCGTTCTCTTTGATGCAGATACAATACACTACTCTTCTGCACTGCAGGGAGTATTCTACACAGAATGTAGAAGGTGGT